>NC_090298.1:54595075-54898106 GCF_039906515.1 Pseudorca crassidens
CAAAATACTTTTGGTTTTACTTTAATACAAAAACAGATAAAATTCCATGGACAAAAGCTAAGTAGGGAAAACATGAGCAGATTCAAGGGATTTTCCTTAAACCTTCTGTCCACAGTCTGTCCCAATCTGACTTCTCCTCGTCGGCAGGATTTTCCCTCAGTCCACGTCTCCAACGTCATCTCCTTTCACAGAAGGTGAGGAGAAGTTGATGCCCTCTGATATCTTTTTTTAAAATTAATATTCTGTGATTGTCTTGTTACAGATGCACCATATGCTCATCAGAAAACACAGCAAAAAAATATATATATATATATAACATTTCTTAACATCAGTAATCCTGCACATCCAGAGATAACTGATGTAAACACTTTGGTGAATAGCCTTTGTATTCCATATAGCTATAGACAGAGATATAGACTCTAGATCTAGATCTAGCTAATAGATTATAGCTATAGATAGGTTTATAAGTACAGACATAGCTCTGTGCACATCACTATCTGTCTGTAGTAGCACTACCACATACAACTGTAGAGGATGTTCAGGCTGACGGCACTTTATTGGGTGGAGGGGCATATTTCGACTCATAATCTGCCTTTTTCATTTAAATTAACACAACAGCTTGTTTAATCCCAAATCCTTTCCCTCCTAGAGCTTTATATTGGGTTGTTCTACACTCGTCCAAGTCTAGCTTTGCTCTCTCCAGCTATAATTTTTTCAGCTGTAGCCTTTCCTGTGAGCCCAGCTCCTCTGTGGGTAACCAGGTCCAGGGAGTCTTCAGATTTTCCTACCACAAAGAACTGGCTGCTCATGTTCTGTCTTGGCTGAAGTGACTTGGCCTGAGAATTTCAAATCAAATGTATTCAACTAGCAGCTACAGTTTCTTTTTATTCCCTCAGACTCAGGTGTGACCCTTGAACACGTTTCCCAATGGCAAAGATTCTTTCTAAAATTGGGGCTGATGGAGTCTTAGATGTAATGACAAAAATAATCATTATAAATTATAGATAACACTTTCTTTTATCTGCAAAGCTAAGGGCTTCGTGATTCACCCTTGGAACCACTCTTTAAGTAGATACTGTTATTGTCCCCAGTTTACAAATGAGAAAACCAAGATTTAAAGAAGTATCTTATCTAAAGTTTGATTCAAACTCAGGATTACCTGTCTCCTTAGCCTGGATCATGCTACACTGCTTCTGTCTGTGAGAGTTTCTCATAAAAGATTTAGCAAAAATCCAGGGCATGGATTCTAGGTATTAAAGTCCTCTTTCTCAAGGTTTCAGTTCTTTCTGGATGAGGAAGAGCTATATCAGCAGATTTGCAGGAGGATCTTAGTCAAGGGAGGTAGGTCATCTCCCAGGGATGCCTCAATGGTTTAGAAGGATGATGTAGCTTGATAAAATTTTAAACTGAATAGATTTTATGTATCTGATGACTGGGGGAATCCTCTACAGAGTGCTGAAGGCCAGGCTCAGCAATGGTCAGGCTGGGGTTTTACCTAAAAACTTATTTGACTTGGAGTGCTACTTCTCCAAAGACCATTCCTCTAGGGAAGACTTAGTAATTACACTGCACAACTCCTGACCAGACCCATTTATAAATATAGTTTACTACTGTTGAAATCAATTGATTTGGCATGAAGGACTTCCTAGGGATAGGTTTCTCCTGTTGAGGATCTTCTGAAGTTCCTTTATTACTAACTTCCATGAGTGCTTTTCCTTCCCCTTTCCTATCAACTTACTCTTGACAGAGCTGAAACTGGTCCTGATGTTCCCATGTGTGGATAAAAGTGGACCTTGCTCTCAAGTCCTGGTTTGATAATGACTAACAGGAAACAAACCAAAAAATTACAAAAAAAAGGTATAAATCTTGGGTAGGTTAGCAATGAAGTATCCAAACTAGAATCTGGAATAGCGTATTCAAGAACTTAGCGTATTTGTATTTCATCACAGACTTTCTTATCACTTGCCTTCTAATTTGCTGATAATAAGTATGAAGAGCCTAGATGTAGTTGTGAGATCCAATTATGAAAATAATGTTGGGACATAGTTCTTTAAGCAGTGGTCTTAGAGATGTTGCAGAAGCATAGATTGTAGCTGACACTTGGAAAATGTATTTCTCCTCAACTCTCCTCCTATGAAAGCTGCTCCAGCAGCGCAGAGGCATCAACTTTGTTCAGAGAGGGACACCTCTTCTACTGCAGCTGAAGGTAAGGAGGTGGGGGCAGTGAGGAGGTAGATAGTTCATTAAAATGAGCCCTTGGGTTTTAGGGCTGTCATACATGATGGTTTTAATTTTTTCTATGAAATAAGGAGACAGAAGAGATGAGGAAGATACCTGGAAGAGAGTAGTGAAATTCTGGTCCTAGTGGAGATGAGAAGAGGGCTCAGAGAAGGGAAATTTTTTTAAAGGATACAGAGGACACCAAGGAGCAGTGAGTTTGGAGACCCTGTATGTATAGGGGCAGCAATAAGCAGTTGAGTGACAGATAAAAATAGGAGATAGCAGATAATTTGGTTGATCCAGTTTTGGGGATGGGGCAGACACATACAGCAGAAAGTGGTGAAAGTGATGCGTTTGTGTGTCTGGTTTGGATTAGGAAGGAAGCAAAGCCACATGTGGGGATAATCAATGGGGAGAGAAAGGAATATTGAAGAACTAGTGTGTTGAAAGTAAGGGGATGAGATTGAATGTAAGCAAAAGGGGAATATGGGACGAAGAGAGCAAAAAGGTTAGAAGTTGGTTCATGATTGATAAGTTTGAGCTTAAGGAGAGTCCTAGGTGGTAAGATCCAGGGTATATCTGTCAATGGGAATAGGTGGCTGATATGGAAAGAACATGAAGTATTAAGGACACAAGACTCTCAAGGCCAGTTTGTGGAAAGAGTGGACCAGCAGCATTTGAAGACATCTATGACGATGGCCATGCTTTTTTTTTCCCCCTAGTAATAGTGTCTCACTATTTTCTTGTATGCCTTCCTGTTATGGGCTGCTTCTAAGACTTGTGAAACAGGAAAATAACAAAATAGGTAGAGAGCCAGTGAGAAGGACAAAATATAAGTCATCATGGGATATAAGAAGTGGCCTACACCATCACTCTGATACCAAAACCAGACAAAGATGTCACAAAGAAAGAAAACTACAGGCCAATATCACTGAAGAAGATAGATGCAAAAATCCTCAACAAAATACTAACAAACAGAATCCAACAGCACATTAAAAGGATCATACACCATGATCAAGTGGGATTTATCCCAGAGATGCAAAGATTCTTCAATATACACAAATCAATCAACGTGATACACCATATTAACAAATTGAAGGAAAAAAACCATATGATCAGCTCAATAGATGCAGAAAAAGCTTTTGACAAAATTCAACACTGATTTATGATAAAAACCCTCCAGAAAGTAGGCATAGAGGGAACTTACCTCAACATAATAAAGGCCATATATAACAAACCGACAGCCAACATCATTCTCAGTGGTGCAAAACTGAAACCATTTCCACTAAGATCAAGAACAAGACAAGGTTGCCCACTCTTATCACTCTTATTCAACATGGTTTTGGAAGTTTTAGCCACAGCAATCAGAGAAGAAAAAGAAATAAAAGGAATCCAAATCAGAAAAGAAGTAAAGCTGTCACTGTTTGCAGATGACATGATACTATACATAGAGAATCCTAAAGATGCTACCAGAAAACTACTTGAGCTAACCAATGAATTTGGTAAAGTTGCAGGATACAAAATTAATGCACAGAAATCTGTTGCATTCCTATACACTAATGATGAAAAATATGAAAGAGAAATTAAGGAAACACTCCCATTTACCATTGCAACAAAAAGAATAAAATACCTAGGATAAACCTACCTAGGGAGACAAAAGACCTGTATGCAGAAAACTATAAGACACTGATGAAAGAAATTAAAGATGATACAAATAGATGGAGAGACATGCCATGTCTTTGGATTGAAAGAATCAAGATTGTGAAAATGACTCTCCTACCCAAAGCAATCTACAGATTCAATGCAATCCCTATCAAACTACCAAAGGCATTTTTCACAGAACCAGAACAAAAAATTTCACAATTTGTGTGGAAACACAAAAGACCCCGAATAGCCAAAACAATCTTGAGAAAGAAACACGGAGATGGAGGAATGAGGCTCCCTGACTTCAGACTATACTACAAAGCTACAGTAATCAAGACAGTATGGTACTGGCACAAAAACAAAAATATAGATCAATGGAACAGGATAGAAAGCCCAGAGATAAACCCACACACATATGGTGGTCACCTTATTTTTGATAAAGGAGTCAAGAATATACAATCGAGAAAAGACACCCTCTTCAATAAGTGGAGCTGGGAAAACTAGACAGCTACGTGTAAAAGAATGAAATTAGAACACTCCCTAACACCATACACAAAAATTAACTCAAAATGGATTAAAGACCTAAATGTAAGGCCAGACACTATCAAACTCTTAGAGGAAAACATAGGCAGAACACTCTATGACATAAATCACAGCAAGATTCTTTTTGACCCACCTCCTAGAGAAATGGAAATAAAAACAAAAATAAACACATGGGACCTAATGAAACTTCAAAGCTTTTGCACCGTAAAGGAAACCATAAACAAGACAAAAAGACAGCCCTCAGAATGGGAGAAAATATTTGCAAATTAAGCAACTGACAAAGGATTAATCTGCAAAATTTACCAGCAGCTCAGGCAGCTCAATATCAAAAAAACAACCCAGTCCAAAAATGGGCAGAAGACCTAAATAGACATTTCTCCAAAGAAGACATACAGATTGCCAACAAACACATGAAAGGATGCTCAACATCACTAATCATTAGAGAAATGCAAATCAAAATTACAATGTGGTATCACCTCACACCAGTCAGAATGGCCATCATCAAAAAATCCAGAAACAATAAATGCTAGCGAGGGTGTGGAGAAAAGGGAACCCTCTTGCACTGTTGGTGGGAATGTAAATTGATACAGCCACTATGAAGAACAATATGGAGGTTCCTTAAAAATCTAAAATTAGAACTACCATATGACCCAGCAATCCCACTACTGGGCATATACCCTGAGAAAACCATAATTTAAAAACCATAATTCATTGTGGTCATGTACCACAATGTTCATTGCAGCTCTATTTACAATAGCCAGGACATGGAAGCAACCTAAGTGTCCATCGACAGAAGAATGGGTAAAGAAGATGTGACACATATATACAATGGAATATTACTCAGCCATAAAAAGAAATGAAATTGAGTTATTTGTAGTGAGGTGGATGGATCTAGAGTCTGTCATACAGAGTGAAGTAAGTCAGAAAGAGAAAAACAAATACTGTATGCTAACACATATATATGGAATCTAAAAAAAAAAAAAACGGTTATGAAGAACCTAGGGGCAGGACAGGAATAAAGACTCAGACGTAGAGAATGGACTTGAGGACACGGGGAAGGGGAAGCTGGGAAGAAGTGAGAGAGTGGCATGGACTTATAAATACTACCAAATATAAAATAGCTAGTGGGAAGCAGCCACATAGCATAGGGAGATCAGCTCGGTGCTCTGTGACTACCTAGAGGGGTGGGATAGGGAGGGTGGGAGGGAGACACAAGAGGGAGGAGATATGGGTATACATGTATATGTATAGCTGATTCACTTTGTTATAGAGCAGAAACTAACACACCATTGTAAACAATTATATTCCAATAAAGATGTTAAATAAATAAATAAAAGATAAGAAAAGAAAAAGAAAAAAGAAGTGGCCTAAATGATGGGGATTACCTAGTTCAGGGACCTTAATCACTTCCTCATGTTATGGGGCTGTGTACATTTCTTATTTGCTCTCCTCTACTATTGGTTCCTTGGAAGGAGGTCTGTGGCTCATCATCTGAGCATCCTCTTCCAGTTCTGAGCATATATAGCCCTTCTTCAAAAAAAGTTCATTGAGTTAATAGCTTGCCAGTGGTTCTGATAAATCTTTAGATGTCTGTACATGGCTTTTACAAATGCTTGTATTAATGCTCAAATATTCACATAATGCTTTCTGTATGTGTAGCTTTGGCCCACTTGCATAAGTTGGGAGACTCAGCGTGACCACAAGAGTAGGTCTAGACACCGCTGAGGGAAGGGGAAGTTCCCAGAGGACACGGGCAAGCTTTCTCCTAAAGCTTCTAGATTCCCAGCCTCTAGTACAGGCCCCTGTACTTAATAAATGCCAAAGAATTCCAGATTAGAATGATGATGCCCCACCTTCTAAGGAATCTACTTCTGACTAACTAGACACTGAGAGGTAACAAGTGTCAGTATTGCCAGAAGCACAAGGCCATCTGACCACCCACGGACTTAGGTTCATAAAATGCTTTTTGATCTTCAGATTAACATACCATATGTATTTTTTATATAAATTTATTTATTTTATTTTATTTATTTATTTTTGGCTGCACTGGGTCTTCGTGGCTGCGCATGGTCTTTCTCTAGTTGCAGCAAGTAGGGGCTACTCTTCATTGCAGGTGCAAGTGCTTCTCAATGCGGTGGCTTCTCTTGCTGCAGAGCAAGGGCTCCAGGCATGCAGGCTTCAGTAGTCATGGCACATGGGCTCTGTAGTTGTGGCTCGTGGGCTCTAGAACACAGGCTCAATAGTTGTGGCGGCAAGTGGGATCTTCCCCGACCAGGGCTTGAACCCATGTCCCCTGCATTGGCAGGCAGCTTCTTAACCACTGTGCCACCAGGGAAGTCCCCAGTTTTTTAATGAAGGCAAGTACTTGAATTATTTTACAAATATAAATTAAATAAGTAAGATTCCAGCTGGGCAGTATTTACTATATTGTAGGATAATGTGTTCTGAATGCTGCCGATTTCAAGTCCAGAAATGAGGAGTAGCATGGTTTTGATCCCATTCTGCTGACAGTTCTTAGCCAGTCTTTGAAATTGTTGGAGGCTCGTGGATGCTTCAGCTCAGTGAAGGGACATCATGACAAAAAGGCAAACTTCTTGTAAACACTGGTGGTACAGGCCTGGGCTGGGCTGGGCATCTTTCCCCTTGATGAGCTCTCTGTTTAGAACCAGAACCAGGGAAATTGGAGTAACAGTGTAGGGGTGAGCCCTGAAGTGGTGTGTCAAGATCTGTGATTTGACAATACATATTTTTTGGTGACCATCTGGGGATTAAATTAACATATTTAAAGTTCAAAAGGGAATAGAAATTCATTACTAGAATGGGAGAGGTCATTTTTTTCCTGGATCCCTCCCAAAGAGAAAATTGAGAACAGGATTTGTTACAGGAAAAACCCAAAGGGATTTTTTTTTTCCTTCAAAGAAGCCAGCAGATGTTTTCATTCTTTTGTAGAGCCAACTCTTGGTTAGTCAGCATTTGGATATTCAGTTTTTCAGTTATTCAGTTTTGCTTTTCTCGTTCATGTCACCAGACCTGACAAGAGCTTCTCCTACTATTTGAGAGATTCTATTGTTTGTTAGAAAATCTACCACCAGTTAGATAGAGCAAAAAGAACAGAAAACAAGGCTTATTTTCCAGTTTATCAACATTTTGCCTTCTTTTATTCTTACCTTCTCCTTTTTCCTCTCTACATGAAACTCCCTCACCGTATCCTTCATGCCAGCAGGTGGACAGGTCCTCAGAGTTTCATCATCCGCCCCAATCCTCTCCCCAAGACACATAGCCACTTCCTCACAGCCACTCCCCCTTCACGTGATTACACAGTTAGAAATTTAGCACAGGTCTCAGAATTTTTAAATGCTGAATAACCTTGCAATGAGTTAACCTCTAGAGGTCTCATTCACTGACGTACTTTTTTCCCAATTAAAAAAAACTTTTTTGAGTAGCATCAAAGATAGTGTTGCTGTTCAGTTGTAGCACTAGATCAAAAACTCAAGGTCCAAGATCATGGTTCACTGGGATACAGATATCTTGTAAATCTCATCTTCCCGTACAAAAGAGAAAGAAGGAATGTATAGAGTACCGTTACATCATTATTTAATTTTCTCAACAGTATGCTGGGCTATCACTAGTCCCATTATACAGATGAAGAAATTAAAGTTTAGAGAGTAAGTAACTATTCTGAGGTCACACAGCTGGTAGAGGGCAACCAGCCTTCAAATTCAGGTCTGTCCGGCATCAAAGCTTTGTTTGTACATGACTTTCCTTCCTAATTCAAGAAAGGACATATAATGACTTTAAATATCATCTACCCTGACTTATTTGCAAGTGTATGTTATCCTTTTTTTCAGTGGTTGTGGATTTTAGGGGTCAGCTGGGTGCCCATTTAGGGCACCTGTCTAATGACAGCAGTGGTATCAAGTCAAAAGGAAACTTGGAATAAATACAGGTGATTGAAAGTGTATGCATATGTTTCTGTTTGACTATCTGAGCAGTGTGGATATTGCACTATATCTAAGAGTGGACTGGCGGTGGGTTTTTTGATGGCCTGGAGGATGAATAATTAGGAGAAAAATATATATGACTGAGCCCAGGGTCACAGTTGTTGACGGTAACAACTACAATGATCTCATGGAAGGTCGGAGATGGAAGGGATTTAAAAACCATCTAGTTGACCCTATCATTGAGCCAGTGCAGAAACTGAGGACCAGATGTGTTGTGACTTGGGTGCCTATCAGAACACCTTTGAATAATAGTTTAATGGGGAAGCAGAAGACAAGAGCAGTTAAAGAACTACCCACAAGTACAAAGCTAAGCCCTGCTCAGGCTGGACTAGAGCTCTTTGTGGTCTTGTTCATTTATTCCTTCATTTGCCTCTTTGCTTGTTTCAGACACCAGTTGTTGGGGACTTACTCTGTATCAGGCACACTGATAAACAACTATTCTGGATTATCTCAATCGTCACAACTCTTTGAAGCAGACAACATTTTATTATCATTTAACACTGGAGGAATCCAATTCTTAAACGGATTAGGTACCTTGTCCAAGGTCAAATTAAATGATGGCATCAGAGGCAAACCCAGGTGCTTTGACCCTATCCAGAGCTCTTAACCCTTGCAATACTCTGGAAGGAGAAAGAGGGTGAGTTGCTATTTTTTCCCAGAAGAATTGAGACCTAGTAGTGTCAGTAATTTCCTCCAGATCCCACAGAAAGTGGGAAAACCAAAACTAGATTCAGAGTCTTGTAGCCCTCCAACAGTGTCCTTTTTTTCATGACTTGACGAGGAGTCCGTATATTTTACATCAAGGCCTTAAAAGTATAACCCAGGTACAGTAGCCTGTGGCTGACAACCTCTGCTTTTCCCCTTATGCAACTTGAAATCCATTCAGCCATTCAGTAATTCCCTCCAAAAGATACAACCTCATACTACAATGATGAAAAACAGATCTTTTACTAAAAGTTTTGAGGGGAGGCAGGAATTGTTCACCACAGAGTAGAACTCTTAGCACAACCATCAGTACATATCTTGGTTCTCCCCTGAAGGGTTTCTCTTCTTGCAGCTGCTACTTCTAGTTCTCTTTCCTCACAACATCTCTACAAATTTCTTCTCATGGAGCTATTCAGCTCTAGCCCTCTGCCCTAATACCCCACTTGATAACATGAAAGCCCAGTAATTAGCTAAACAGTACTAAGCCTGTCTCTTATGAGGCTTGGTTCCTGCCATGCAAAAGCCTTACCTGGTCGGCCTCTAAATCCACAGTTGCTGCAGCATCACCTTCCGCGAGTCCCCCCTTTATACCTCCCTTCTCTCTTGACATTTTCCTCAGGGGGTGGGGAAGGGAGCTCAGGAAGGGATTCTGGACGAGGAATTGATGCTGCCTCCCTTCCCCCCCAACATTACCCACTTCCACCCCACACACACACCCTTTTCTTTCTTTTTCCAGGGGTGTATTGGCTTAGGAGAAATATAAACGAGTTTCTCCACCTTTTTTTTTAAGTTACCTTATCAAAATACATTAACGTTTTTTTTAAATGGAAGTGTAGTTGACTTACAATGTTGTGTTAGGTTCAGGTGTCCAGCAAAAAATAAAACTAACTTTTAATGTTAAAAACTAGGGAATAAAACAAAACAAAAAAGCCTGTGTCCTAAAATTGAAAAATCCTTTTGTAAACAACCCTTGGAATGCAAAGGAAATCAAAAATTGGAAAATGACTAAGAAATGCTGATAATAGAACTACATAGCAGCATCGCTGGTGGGAGAGAATGCCAGTCAGCCGGTTTCGGAACAATGTGATACATAGCTACGTATTTTAGAAAAACAAGAATTACAACAGCCAACCTATGTTGCCCTCAGTTACATTAATAGCCAGCTAGGATCCAGCCCCACTCACCAGCAGGCCAGCATTAGCTTTGGAACACCTAGGAACCCACAGCCAGCCATGTCAGGATCTAGCTCCACCCACCAGCAGGCTGACACTAGGCACAAAAACCCTGGCCCTGCAAAAATCCCCCCCCAGAACCCAGCTCTGCCCACCAGTGAGCCAGGACTAGCCCTGGGACCCGTTGGCTTTCCGCAGCCAGCCGCATCTTGACCCAGCCCTGCCAACCAGTGGCCAACAGCCTCCACACGAGGCAGGTAACCCGCTAACCAACCAGGCCAGCGGCCAGCCACGCCTACAAGACAACCCCCCAGTAGTCAGCCCACACAACAGAAGGACCTTGCAGCCCACATAGGGGGCACCCCTAGAGCATATAATTCTGGTGACCATAGGTGAGTGTGCTGCTGGGATGCATAGGGCATCTCCTATAAAATGCCACTTTTCCAAGGCTGGGAAACATAACTAACCTACCAGATACATCGAAACAAAATCAGCAAGTTAGGTAAAATGAGGCAACAGAGGAATATGTTCCAAATGAAGGAACAAGATAAAGCCCCAGATGAAGAACTAAGTAGAGATAGGCAATCTCCCCAAGAAAGAGTTCAGTTCAAGTTCATGATTGTAAAGATGATCAAAGGACTCAGGAGAAGAATGGATGAATGGAGCAAAAAGTTATTAATGAAGAGTTAGAAAATATCAGGAAGAACCAAACAGATGAAGAATGCAGCAACTGAAATGAAAAATACACTAGAAGGAACCAATAGTAGATTAAATGATACAGAGAAACAGGTCAGCAAGCTGGAAGACAGAGTAGTGGAAATCACTGAAGCTGAACAGAAAAAAGAATAAAAAGAAATGAGGACAGTTTGAGACCTCTGGGAAAACATCAAGGATACTAACATTTGCATTATAGGGGTCCCAAAAGGAGAGAGAGAAAGAGGCAGAGAACATATTTATTTGAAGACATACTATTGAAAATTCCCTAACCTGGGCAGCAAAGGAAACAAACATCCAGGTACAGGAAACACAGCGAGTACCAAACAGGATCCACCCAAGGAGAACCTCCAACAGGACACATTGTAATTAAGATGGCAAAAATTAAAGATAAAGAGAGAATATTAAAAACAGCAAGGGAAAAGCAACACTCTGGGCATACATCCGAAGAAAACAAAAACACTAATTCAAAAAGATACATGTACCCCAATGTTCATAGCAGAGTTTTATTTACAATAGCCAAGATATGGAAGCAACCTAAGTGTCCATCAATGGATGAATGGATAAAGATGTGGTACACACACACACACACACACACACACACACACACACACACACACACAATGGAACACTACTCAGCCATAAAAAAGAATGAAAATTTGCCATTTGCAACAACATGGATGGACCTGGAGGATATTATGCTTAGTGAAATAAGCCAGACAGAGAAAGACAAATACTGTATGATATCACTTATGTGTGGAATCAATCTAAAAATTAAAACACACGAATGAATGTAAGAAAATAGAAACTGACTCACTGATATAGAGAACAAACTGGTGGTTACCACTGGGGAGAAGGAAGGGGAAAGGGGCAAGACAGGGATAGGAGATTAAGAGGTACAACTACTATGTATAAAATAAATAAGCTACAAGGATATGTTGCACAGCACAGGGAATATAGTCAATATTTTATAATAATTTTAAATGGAGTATAATCTATAAAAATTGTGAATCACTATGTTGTATACCTGAAACTAATACAATATTGTAAATCAAATATACCTCAATTAAAAAAAAAAAACTATGGGGCTTCCCTGGTGGTGCAGTGGTTAAGAATCTGCCTGCCAATGAAGGGGACACGGGTTCGATCCCTGACCCGAGAAGATCCCACATGCTGCAGAGCAACTAAGCCCATGCACCACAACTACTGAGCCTGCGCTCTAGAGTCCGCAAGCCACAGCTACTGAAGCCCATGCTCCTAGGGCCCGTGCTCCGCAACAAGAGAAGCCACGACAATGAGAAGCCCGCGCACCGCAACGAAGAGTAGCCCCTGCTCGCCACAACTAGAGAAAGCCCATGCGTAGCAAGGAAGACCCAACACAGCCAAAAATAAAAACAAATAAATTAAAAATAAATAAATAATTTTAAAAAAATATTTAAAAAACTATGTAGCAGAATCTATGGAACATAGCTAAAGCAATGCTGAAAGGAAATTTTGTATTTATATTAATGAGAAAGAAGTACTTAATTAAAAAATTTAGAAAATGAACTAGAAAAGAAACTCAAGGAAAAAGTAAAAATAATAGCACAAATTAATCAATTTTAAAGCAAAACAATGTGGTAAAACCAATAAATTAATCTAAGAACAAGGAACCCAATAAAAGAGATAGACTATTAGCTAATCTTTTTTTTTAAGTTGGGGTACAGTTGCTTTACAGTGTTGTGTTAGTTTCTGCTATACAACGAAGTGAATCAGCTCTACATATACATATATCCCCTCCGTCTTGGACCTGCCTCCCACCTCCCTTCCACCCCCCCATCCCCCCATCCCACCCATCTAGGTCACCACAGAGCACTGAGCTGAACTCTCTGCGCTATACAGCAGGTTCCCACTATCTATCTGTTTCACACATGGCAGTGCACATACGTCAATCCCAGTCTCCAAATTCATCCCGCCCCCCTCCCCCCACCGTGTCCACACGTCCATTCTCTACGTCTGCATCTCTATTCCTGCCTTACAAATAGGTGCATCTGTACCATTTTTGTAGATTCCACATATATGCGTTAATCTTAACAAGAACAAAATTAAGCAAAAACATGTTCAAAGGAAGGAAGAATGGGTAAATAATTGCAGCTAGAAAGGAATACAAACAATGATAAACTGAACTCTAGACAAGTGAAATTGAAAATCTGGATGAAATGTATGGTTTTCCAGAACTGACTCCAGAAAAAAGAAAAAAAGTAGATCAATTTCCAAAGAAGAAATAGGAAAACATGTCAAAGAGCTACGCTCTAAAAACATTCATTTATTTGTAGGAAGCTTTCTTTTTTTCCTACTCAGATGAGTTTATATAACAGTGGAGTTAGTTCCATAACAGTTTGGTAAAATTCAACTATGAAACCTAATTTGGGCCTGGTGATTTTTTAGGGAGTAATTCTGCAATAAAAATGACATTTTCGGGGCTTCCCTGGTGGTGCAGTGGTTGAGAGTCTGCCTGCTGATGCAGGGGACACGGGTTCGGGCCCCAGTCTGGGAGGATCCCACATGCCGTGGAGCGGCTGGGCCCGTGAGCCATGGCCGCTGAGCCTGCGCGTCCGGAGCCTGTGCTCTGCAACGGGAGAGGCCACAACAGTGAGAGGCCCGTGTACCGCAAAAAAAAAAAAAAAAAAAAAAAAAAAAAGACATTTTCTCAGTGGGAGAAAATGGAGACTATTTGAATAAAGGCATTGGGACAACTTAGAAAAAATTTTTCCACCATCTTGTTACATTAAAAATGTATGTGTGATCGAAGATTTAAATGTTAAAAAAAATCATTAAAATATGAAATAATGTTTCTATAATATCAGAGTATGAAGTATCTCCTAAGTATGATACAAAACCCAGAAACCACTGTTAAAAATTGAAAAATCAGAATATGTAAAAGTCAGATTTTACATGTAAAAATATATCATAAATAAGATGAATAGAAAAATTAAGTGCGTGAAAATATTTGTAAAACACGTAAAAGACAAATGGCTAATTTCCTTAATTCTTTTTTAATTTATTTATTTGTTTATTTTAGGCTGCATTGGGTCATTGTTGCTGTGCGCGGGCTTTCTCTTGTTGCGGTGAGCGGGGGCTACTCTTTGTGGAGCATGGGCTCTAGGTGCGCGGATTTCAGTAGTTGTGGCACGTGGGCTCAGTGGTTGTGGCTCACGGGCTCTAGAGCGCAGGCTCAGTAGTTGTGGCGCACAGGCTTAGTTGCTCCGCGGCATGTGGGATCTTCCCGGGCCAGTGATCGAACCCGTGTCCCCTGCATTGGCAGGCGGATTCTTAACCACTGCGCCACGAGGGAAGTCCCAAATTACCTTAATTCTTAAGTAATTCCTAAAAATTCAAGTACACATTAGAAAAATAAGCAAAGCTGGTTCTAAAGAGATGATACCTAAAGTGATGCTCAGTCTCACTCATAATAAGAGAAATACAAATTCAAACTATCATACGCTATTCTCCACGTATCAGATCGGCTTGATGCACATATATTGGTGAGTGGCGGGGAGGAGGGGTAGGCATTCTGTCATATAGTTTTGAGTGGAATGTAAATTAGTGCCACCTTTTCGGATGGCAGTTCATTAGTAACCAGCAAAAATTTAAATGATTATCTTTCAACCCAGCAGTTCCACTTCTAGATTGTATTCAAACATGGGGAATTGATATTAACGGTTGATTGTAATAGGGAAATACTGGGAACAACCTAGATAGGCGTCATTAGAGAACTACTGAATAGTAAATAAAACATGATCATCCAACTATGGAAATACCACGTAACATGAACAAAGAATGAGGCAGCTCTATCCATAGGATAAGCGCCAAAGTGCATTGTTACGTGAAACAAGTAAAGCAGAGCAGGATGTGTAACCTACTGCACAAATATAAAGCTAGCATATTGAAACAGCGTGACTCATGGAGTGAAATCACAAAGCGACTTTATTTTGTGTCCCACTGACCCATTAAAATGTATTCAATGGGGAAGGTCTCCTGCCCCTAGATGACAATTCAGTTCCATGATTTTTCTGATCACTTGTGAATTATACAAAGTTTTGTATCACATTAGATCACCAATCTCAATTTAGATTTCTCAGCCTCAATTAAGAAATTCGAATGCCCAGACCCATATCAGAGTCAAAATTGCGAACTCGTGTTAAGTTACTGCTGCACCCCTCTCCCAAGTGAGGCTTGCTCTCTTTAGCTCGCTGCTACTTATTACTAATTATTTCTGACTACTCTAGGGTAGTCAGAAAGGGGAACAGGAAAGACTCTACATTCTAAGGATGGCTTTACACGCTCTATGTCTCACAGGTGATTGAAACAGATGAGTTTTCCTCAGGCGTAGTGTGACCAACTTGTCCCAGGTTGCCAGGGTCTTCCCAGTTTTAAAATGAAGCCATGTCTCTGAAATTCCCTCAATCCGCGTCCATTGGGATGGCTGTCATCCTACTCAGAGGATACTGCTGTGGCTTTTTAGGGCAACCCTCCCACTATTGGAGGTATCTCACCTGCATTCCTTTGGTGCATGTGATGCGCTCTCCTTAGGAGCATTGCCTGCTCTTCCTCCTATTTACAGTCCACCTCCAGCTTCTAAATCCTGAGATCTCTTTCCCATCTAGATAGACTATTGTGTGTGACTTAATGTAATTTTCTCCCTTGCCGTCCCCATCTCTCTGTCTCTGTCTCCTGTGTGGCCCATACCTGGTCCATGAAAATCACACATCCTTTGTGTTGACACACTGTGAGCTTCCGGACCCAACCCACGTGACCCAAACTCCCATGGCTCCACCCATCTGTTGTCTCTGGCTCTCAGGTGAGAGGGAGACACCACCACTTGTCTGTCACTGGCAGGGCCGCGTGTCAAAGGGAGTCCCATGGAAGGTTCTCTCTACACCTGAGGTGGGTGGGCAATAGGATGCCCTGCACTGCTCTCTCCAAAGAAATCATCTTCACAGTCACAAATCCATCTCACTTTTCCCTTCCATCAGCAACCCACCATTTTATACCCACAAAGTGGGTACAAAGTTTGTCATTAAACTGGTTTCTATTTCCACTGAAGATTTATATTTTGGTATGACATTCAAATTGGAATCTGGCAATCTAATATCTGTCATTTCAGAGTCATAGTTGAAAGCGCCATTTTAACGTCTTATTTCTATATTTATATATGCGTAGAATAGCACCGGAAGGATGTGTAAGAGATAGTGGTTGACTCCAGGATGGGGAAGTAGCTGACAGAAGAGGAAAGGGAAGGAGACTTATTTATCACTATTTACATTTTTGTATCATTTATGACATTTAAATGTACATACTGTGTGTATATCACAAAAACAAATTAGTATTTCTTAAAAGGTAATGGTAGAATGCCTATGATTACACTTAAGCATAGGCCTTGTATAAATTGCCAAATTTTGCTAAAAATACTAAGTTGATAATAATTAGTAGATGTGGTTCTCTGCAGGAATAGATAGCTGAATCAAAGCAACAGAATGGAAAGTTCAGAAACAAACCTTAGGCTATATGTGAACTTACCATACGCTAAAAGTACCACAAATCAACAAGGGGGATCGATTATTTTAAAAGTTGTACCTGAGCAACAGGTCAGCCATTTGGAGAAACATAAAGTTAGGTCTCTTGCTCACTCCTAAACCAAACCAATTTCAAATAGACTAAAAAGGTGAATAAAAGAAAGTAAATCATTATAGCAATAGCTAAAAACAAAACTGAACAGTGTTATAATCTTGACATGGGGAAGGATATCAAGT
Organism: Pseudorca crassidens; assembly: GCF_039906515.1. Lineage (NCBI taxonomy): Eukaryota > Metazoa > Chordata > Mammalia > Artiodactyla > Delphinidae > Pseudorca > Pseudorca crassidens. The sequence goes on from NC_090298.1 coordinate 54,611,867, forward strand.
ATGACACAAATAGAGAAGCTATGAAGGAGAGGTTGAATAATTAACTACATAAAAATTAAAGCCTTCAAAATTTCCCCAAATGTAAATAATGACAAAAATACATTTGTACACACACAGAAAAATAATCCACAAAGCCATGTACCATAGCATTCACAGTAGCTTGATTTTGTGGCAGTATTATGCAGGTGATTTTAATTGTCCTTTTTTCTTATTTCCTGGGTGTTTGTTTCTTGAAATTAATATGCAGTACTTAGTAATAGATTTATTTCAGATTGCATCAGAAATAATTTGTGATATGTTACACTAATGACTCCCTATTGAAACACCATTTTCCAGTAAACCATAGACTAAATATGTTTGCTCAGGCAAAGGAAATGTTTTCATAGCAGGTATTTTACCCCCAAGGTCCTGTTCCTAGAGTTACTGATCCTCATCAAGAAAAGGGCTGAAACTCGAATCCTTCCGTGCACTTACTTACTTTGAGCTGACATTAATAGTCCACTGTCCACAATGACATTTGAGACAGGTTCTATTGAGGAACCTGAAACTGGAGAACTTGGTTATAAGCAGCTCCCAACAGAATGCTATTGTGAAGGGTGTACATGCTCTAATTGATTTATTCTTTCACACCCAGGTTAAATTTTTCTAATTCCAGCTTTAGAGAAGAGGGCAAGGCCCTCTTCATTTCAGAGAAGGGGAAATTATGGTTATACTGCTTCAAAAAGTCAACATTTGCCGTGTTCAGAAGTTGTAAAAAAAAAGAAAAAAAAAAAACAACTTATACTCCACAAAAGAAAAACTCTTTTCTAAAAAAAACTGTGGGATAAAGTACTAATAAGAACCACAAAACAGAAATGAAGATGTTCCATTAGTAGTAGTGATGGTGACCTTTATTGAATGCCTACCATGTGCCAGGCACTGTGCTGTATGCTCTATTCCATTTTCTCTAGCCAGAAGTAACTTCTTTAAAAACAAGCTCCTTTACTGATTACTTTTCAAACAGATAATTTCATAAAAATTAGATTTCTTTTGAGACTTCTCTAGCTCATCACTTAGTTTAGAAAATTGTTGCTGAGTACAGACATAAATAATAAGAAAGGTCCTAATACCTACTAAAATTTCTCTAGGAAGTTTTGAAATATAAATGAAGATCTTTGGACTCTTTCATTTTTCCATGGTGAAAAACAGAGTTTATAGCAGAGTCAGACACTTAAATTCCTGCAAGGAGCTGGAAGACGATGATGACGGTGATAGCTAGTACTTAATGAGCCTTACTCTAGGTCAGGCACTATTCCAAGTGCTTTCCACATGTGAATTAATTTAATCTATCCAGCAACTCTATGAGGACTTACAAGTATTATCTCTGTTTTAGGAGAATGAAACTGAAGCATAAAGAAATTTTCAAACTTCTCCAAGATCATGCAGCTAGTGAGTAATGAGCCTGGTAATTGGATCCAGATAGTCTGGTTCTAGGGCTCTTACACAACACCACACCTTGGAGACCGGCCTCCCTAGCCCAGATCCCTTTGGGACGGGGTGGGATGGGGTGGGGTCGGATGGGGTATCAAGTTATCAGACTTGTAGAAATAGGTCTGCATCCTTTAACTAGCTTTTCGAAATGAATAACTGAAACAATCATTTGGGCAAAATCAGTCCCACATTCTAGTATGGAATTAAACAAAAATCAAGCTGCCTAAGTTGCCGAGATAATTGTCTCAGGGTTTTCTTATCCTCTGCTGCAAGACACCTACGTAGAAGAGCACATTTCTTTGGATACCCACTTCCTCTGTGAATCTGAAAGACCAGACTTTCACTCGGTGTCATTGTTCTTCCCTGGGAAAGTTAGTTTGCCTTTTATCTGAATCAGTGAGATATTGACTGGAATAGTAACACTGTTATAGAATATACATACTTACTATACATAGCAGAAGTCAGAATTCCTACTATGCAAAACCATCCGATGTCTCTGGAAACAGTTGAGTCTAAGTAATGTAGTGACTTTGCAAGTCAGAACGGATTTCAATGCTGAGCCCCCAACTTACTAGCTCTGAGACCTTGGGAAGGTAGCTTAACTTCCCTCAGCCTCAGTGTTTTCATCTTCAAGATGGGGAAAAAACATACCTACTTTACCGAGTTGTTGAGAGGGTCAAATGAGATACCATGTCTGGTACAGTGACTGGTAAGCAGTCCATAATTGTTAGCTGTTACCATTTTCATCATCTTTATCTTCAACATCTCATCATAATTAGCCAACACCTGCTCTCTTGTCACCATTCTTCAGCATTAAAAATGATTTTCAGTGTGGTTCTCACCTTGCTTTTAATTTTTAAGTATGGACAATGAGATATGGAGACATGAGGCTATCAAATTTTCCATCTGAAGCATCTTGTAAACTTAAACCAACAGGAAGGAAGGACAAGACAAGATGGTAATGAGGAAAGCCCGTGCCACAGAGCATCCTTGTGGCCAAAGCTCTTGCAGTAAATGCAGAGCACATAAGACGGAATGTCCCCTTATGTCACAGCTGAAAACTGTCACATAAATATTTTTGTCAGTTGGCTTTATTCTACAGATGTTTTCGAGAATTTGTTGTTGAAACAGCCAATCCACTCCTGAATAAAAAAACCTTTGGCAGTACTCAAAGTGTCAACTAATTAGATCCAAATTGCAGCTGAACATTTTGAAATGTATGCATCGCCCACGTGAATACTGAGTGAATTTATTATAAATAGAATTTCAGTTGCATGAAAGGACCCTCAATGGCACGGGAGTAAACTAATTGGTGAGTATTTATTAAAAACCTTATTAAGATCTCAGCTCACAAGGGATGGTGCGCAATGTATTAAATGATGGGTATTCCAGCCGTGTACTCGGGGAAGGCATTCTGCGTGGGAGTCAGAAAACCGCTAGAAGTTTTGTGTAACAAACTGGATTCTAATCCCATTTCTGCTACTAATTTTGTGAAGGTTAAAAAGTCACTTATCCTTTTTGTGTAAACTGGACCCCTACCTATCCTGTTGGCCTAATTCCCCCTGCAAACTTTTTTATAAGTGAATTTGAGTGGCTTGAGGTGATGCCACCCATTCTCATTCGCAAGACCGGTAGCTTCTTACAAACTCAGTGGGCAACTTCACACATTTATGCTACCACCTGCTCTGAAGATAAAGAGTTGATGTAAACTTTGGGGAGCTCAGCTTCTGCCTTTGGATAAGGTGCACTTTGACCCATTTACCAAAGTACATCATGATATGTGATATAGATGACAGAATTCTAGATGGGGTGGTTGATAAAAATATTGTAAAATAAGTTAAACAACCAAGCAGAAAAGTCTATTTGCTCATTATATAAAGAACTCTATAGCTTTTAGAATCATCCAGAAATGAAGCTGTCTGTTTTGTAGGTAGTGAGTGATTTGTCACTGGACCTTTGACGGTCAATGCCCAAAAATAATCTGCAAGAGGTTTGAGGAAGAGACTTTGGTATAGATATAGGTAGGTGTATTAGTTTCCTTAGGCTGCCGTAACAAAGTACCACAAACTGGGTGGTTTAAAACAGCAGAAATTTATTGTCTCGTGGTTCTAGAAGTCCAAAATCAAGGAAGCAGTAGAGCTCTGAAAGCTCTAAGGAAGGATCTTTTCTTGCCTCTTCCTAGTTTCTAGTGGTTGCCAGAAATCCTTGCTGCTCCTTGGCACGTAGCTGCATCAATCCAGGCTCTACTCCTGTCTTCATAGGGACTTCTTCCCTCTGTGAGTGTCTCCACATCTCTCTCTCTCCTTCTAAGGGTACCAGTCATCGTGATTAGGGCCCACCCTAACCCAGCATGACCTCATCTTAACTTGACTACATCTGTGAAGACCCTATTTCCAAATAAGATCACATTCACAGGTATAGAGTATTAAGAATTCAACCCAGGGTTAGGGGGTAGGGAGAGCACATAGTTCAACTGACAACAGTAGGTATGACTAATTGACTGATTCTAGGAGTTTATAATTCCTTTCTACCAAAATGATGTCATTAGTTAACCCAACAGTTGTTAACTAGCTCCCTTAGTACTAGACAGAATAAAGAGAATAGAAAGGACTTTTCTTGGTTTTTTGTTGTTTTTGTTGTTGTGAGGTCTTGCTAATTCTTTAGGTCTTGTGTTTTATGAATGATTAGGGAAACTTCGGATGCTGTCTTGAGTCAGAGCACAAGATGTTATTTACTGTGTTTTTTGGTTGCTTTTTTTTTTTTAAATTGGGATATAGTTGCTTTACAATGTTGTGTTAGTTTCTGCTGTATAGAATCAGCTATATGTATACGTATATCCCCTCCCTCTTGGACCTCCCTCCCACCCACCTAGGTCACCACAGAGCACCGAGCTGAGCTCTCTGCGCTATACAGCAGGTTCCCACTAGCAATCTGTTTTACACGTGGCAGTGCATATCCGTCAATCCCAATCTCCCAGTTCATCCGCACCTCCCCACCCTGCGTCCACACGTCTGTTCTCTATGTCTGCATCTCAGTTCCTGCCCTGCAAATAGGTTCATCTGTACCATTTTTCTAGATTCCACGTACATGCCTTAATATACGATATTTTTTATTTCTCTTTCTGACTTACTTCACTCTGTATGTTTTTAATTCGTATTTGAGCTTCCCAGCCTCACATTTGCTTGTATTCAGAAATACAGATGCACAGTACCAGACTTATATGTTGAACATGAGAAAGAATAAACTTCTAAAAATTTATTAGAGTTTTAATAATAAACCAGCCCACAAATATTAGGCCTTTATTTGCCTTTAGAAAATGACCGACTGGTCTCACTGGTAGATCAGAAAACAGCTTCATGGCTTACACCTGCTATCCTATACTGATTTGTATGTATCTTGTTTGCAAACTGTGGTGTTTTAGATGCATACATTTAAGCGATTTAGCATCCCTGTTTTGTTTTGACAGGCAGTTTTTATACCTGGAGGGTTAACTGGAGGGTTTCTCAACCTCAGCACCACTGACATTTTGTGTTGGATAATAATTTGTTGCGGGAAGGCTGTCCTGTGCATTTTAAGATGTTTAGCAGCATCCTTGGCCTCTACACACTAGATGCCAATAGCACCTTTCCCCACAACCTCCATCCACCCAGTGTGACAACCAAAAATGTCTGCAGACATCTCAAGTGTCCCCAGAGGGGAGGGTGGTCAATATCACCCCTAATTGGGAACCATTGCTTTGCCAACATTTTTTAAATTGATATTCTTGGTTATTCCTTCCAAATGTGTCTCCTCAAGCCACTCAAATCTGTAACTCAATTTAAGATTAAGCCATGAACAGAGAGACTAATTAAGGTTAGTTTAATTCTCATGCTTCTGAGTCTCAGGACTCCTTAACATTTAAAAACTGAGGACCTCAAAGAGCTTTTGTTTATGTTGGATATAATCCATCCATATATACTGCATGAGAAAAAATTTAATATTTATGTGTTCATTTAAAAACAATAATAAACCCATTACATGTTTATATAAATAGCATATTTTATGAAAATGAACTATATTTTTCAGAAAAATTAGAAGCGTAGCATTGTTACATTGTTACAAATATCTTTAATGTCCAGCTTAATAGAAGACAGCTGGATTCTCATCTACTTTCATCTTGTTGATAAATGTTGCTTTGGTTGAAGTATGTAAAGAAAATTCCACACAGATACATAGTTGGAAAACAGAGGAGTATTTCAATTGCCTTTTCAAGTAGTTTTGGATATATTTCTTTAATACTTCGCCAAACTCTCCATATATGTAGTCATTTCTTAAGGGTTACTTTGTCATATTAAAATTATTTTCTCTGACATCACTAATTATTAGAGAAATGCAAATCAAAACTACAATGAGGTATCACCTCACACCGGTTAGAATGAGCATCAGCAGAAAATCTACAAACAACAAACGCTGGAGAGGGTGTGGAGAAAAGGGAACCCTCTTGCATTGTTGGTGGGAATGTAAATTGATACAGCCACTATGGAGAACAGTATGGAGGTTCCTCAAAAAGCTAAAAATAGAATTACCATATGACCCAGCAATCCCACTGCTGGGCATATACCCAGAGAAAACCATAATTCAGAAAGACATATGCACCCCAGTGTTCATTGCAGCACTATTTACAATAACCAGGTCATGGAAGCAACCTAAATGCCCATCAACAGATGAATGGATAAAGAAGATGTGGTACATATATACAATGGAATATTGCTCAGCCATAAAAAGGAATGAAACTGGGTAATTTGTAGAGACGTGGATGAATCTAGAGACTCATACAGAATGAAGTAAGTCAGGAAGAGAAAAACAAATCGTATATTAACGCATATATGTGGAATCTAGAAAAATGGTACAGATGAACCGGTTTGCAAGGCAGAAATAGAGACACAGATGTAGAGAACAAACATATGGACACCAAGGGGGGAAGTGGCAGGGGCGTGGCGATGATGGGATGAACTGGGAGATTGGGATTGACATATATACACTAACATGTATAAAATAGATAACTAATAAGAACCTGCTGTATAAAAAATAAATTCTTTTGTCTGTCTTTCACTTTGAATGGCTCTTTTATCCATGCATTGGTCAGGTGAAAAATACTGGTTCACTGAGTTACGTGCTGCTTCTAAAATTTTTGACACATTAATAAAGTTTATTGTTCTAATATCGAACACTCATGATCGTTAGCATCACCACCAATCTCATCAGCAAGTATTAGGTTTTGTCAAGCTCACAGTGGTAGATATGAGTTTTCCAAGGTTCTAATTTTCACCTGACAAATTCGATTTTTTTTTTTCTTTTGGTACGCGGGCCTCTCACCACTGTGGCCTCTCACGTTGCGGAGCACAGGTTCCGGACGCGCAGGCTCAGCAGCCATGGCTCACGGGCCCAGGCGCTCCGCGGCATGTGGGATCTTCCCAGACAGGGGCACAAATCCATGTCCCCTGCATCGGCAGGCGGACTCTCAACCACTGCGCCACCAGGGAGACCCCAAACAGCTTCGATTTTATCATTGGCAAAAATACTGCCGGGTGTTTCCCTTGAAGTGACAGAGTCACTTCATTAATTTTTGAGAAAATATTTGACAAATACTCAAGTTTGAATAACCATAATGTGTTAGTCGTTCTTTGTGTCAGTCGACTGTGTTCTGTGAAAAATAGCTAGTTAGCTTGCAACCCATACAATTAAATGTGCACTTTTCCTCAAGATGAGCATCTTGTTTCAGTGGGCAGTAGAGGTGTCTTATGTGCCCCTCCCATTTTGTCTAATGGAATACTTTTTAAAGTGTACTTAATCGTTGAGATTTAATAAGATTAATCATTTTTATGTTCGATCAAAGACGTTCTTAAGTGAAACTCGTTCTTTTTTCACTGCAAGTGCCTGATATTGAAGAAATCAGTGTCTGCTCCCGTGGTTTGATGCCACTGTCGTGGTTTGTGCTCAAGCACCAGCAGGAATTACACCGTTGGTGCAAATATCAACACAGTGGAAAGGGCAAATGATGTCTTAGAATTATTATAAAAAATGTTGCTTACCTTTGGGACCTCCAGAGGCCCACAGAGACTAACTCTGAGAACTGCTGGTCTGTTAAAATCATTCTACTCCATACTTCATTTGAATAATATAGAAAATAGTATAGAAATATATAGAAATATATCTTCTGATAGACTTACACAGTAGCAGATATACTTCCTCAAACTAAAACTCAGTATATCCCAAGAACTGGACGTGGCACTCCAGGAGCATACCTCCCACCGCCACCAAAATTTTGGGAAGATATGGTTGTTCTCCTTGACAAGAGTCTCGGAGGTTAGAAATGTGTCTACTTCATTTTAGTTTTTCTTGATGGAGCTGATATTTGTGAACTTACCTATATCTTTTTTGAAATTATTTCCACATTTAGCCTAGACACTCTTGGACTAGTAAGTTTTGAAACCTTGTATGTCAGCACTACTTTCTTGCCCTTTTTCCCCTTAAAGAATAGGTTCCGGGACTTCCCTGGTGGCGCAGTGGTTAGGAATCCACCTGCCAATGCAGGGGACATGGGTTCGAGCCCTGGTTCGGGAAGATCCCACATGCCAAGGAGCATCTAAGCCCGTGCGCCACAACTACTGAGCCTGCGCTTTAGAGCCTGCGAGCCACAACTACTGAGCCCGTGTGCCTACAGCCCGTGCTCTGAAACAAGAGAAGCCACGGCAATAAGTCCGCGCACTGCAACGAAGAGTGGCCCCTGCTCGCTACAACTAGAGAAAGCCTGCGCGCAGCAACGAATACCCAACGCAGCCAAAAATAAATAAATTTAAAAAAAAAAGAATAGGTTCCAGTTCCAAGGAATCTGCTAAAGAAGTATGCATTAACTCATTTTCCAACACAGTGCTGTGCTCAAATTAGGCACTCAATAAATACTTGTTGACTATAGAATTAATTTGTTTACCCTTTATAATCTTGATAGTTTTATGGTCTGATGATGACTTTCAACCTCCATCCAACTAGACAGAAGAGGACTATTTTTAGACCTCTGTAACATTTGAAGGCAAATTAAGGCTCTATACTAAAAACAGAATGACTAAGGAAATTTCGACATACTAAAAAGTAAACCTGCTACCTTACCCAAGGCCTTTCCAAGGCATAGCCATGGCAGCCAAGACCCTGGCTGCCAGTCTTATCCACACACTCCTATCATCAGGCAAATGAATGATTCTGTCTGAGAAAACTGATAAGCCCAAGAGATAAGACTTAAAGATAACTGGCGGGCTTCCCTGGTGGCGCAGTGGTTGAGAGTCTGCCTGCCGATGCAGGGGACGTGGGTTCGTGTCCCGGTCCAGGAATATCCCACATACCGCGGAGCGGCTGGGCCCGTGAGCCATGGCCGCTGGGCCTGCGCGTCCGGAGCCTGTGCTCTGCTACGGGAGAGGCCGCAGCGGTGAGAGGCCTGCGTACCGCAAAAAAAAAAAAAAAAAAAAAGATAACTGGCATTTGGAGTTTTCCCCAAAGAACCAGATGGTGGACTTTTCTGGTGGCACAGTGGTTAAGAATCTGCCTGCCAATGCCGGGGACATGGGTTGGATCACTGGTCTGGGAAGATCCCACATGCCGCAGAGCAACTAAGCCCATGCGCCACAACTACTGAGCCTGCGTGCCACAACTACTGAAGCGCACGTGCCCTAGAGCCCATGCTCCGCGACAAGAGAAGCCACTGCAATGAGAAGCCTGCAGACTGCAACAGAGTAGCCCCTGCTCGCCGCAACTAGAGAAAGCCTGCACGCAGCAGCGAAGACCCAACACAGCCAAAAAAAAAAAAAAAAGAACCAGATGGGTCTTATGTACAGAAAGGTCTACCATTTGAGAAGCCCCACTTCATACAGAAGAAAGAGGAAGATGGTATCCAGCAGAAGAAAGGTGATAAGAATTTCTAGAATGTTACTGAATGAAGTCCTGGGATAACAAGTAAGTCAGATTGATACAAGCTGGAGCAGTCCAAGAGGGATGTCTCCAAGGGGGGTAAAATGGAACATAGAAATTACCCATTGAATTTGACCATATTGAGGGAAATTTTAGAGACCTAAATGGAGAGTTTAGGGATAAATTAATAGGTAAATAGAAAACTATGCAAATATAAAAAAGACAACTCCTGGAAAATTTTAAAGTTATGCAAGAAATGTGTTCCATGTACCACATGGCTCAGCTGAGAACAATGTTTATATGGGGCCTCATAATGTAAACACTGTACATTGATTTAGCCAAAAATCATGAAAGATTTATGCTGGGAGGAGAGTGGTGGTAAAGTATATGTGTGTACTAGAGTCTAGAGGTGGTAGTTATAAAAGAGCCAGATCCTGATCTAGTAGAGAAAATCATGTCTAATCAAAAAGTAGCAGTATAGGTATGGTACTTCAAAAAATGGAAGTTAAACCCAGAAGAGCATAGAAAGTTGAAAGTAGTTCCTTTAGGTTGTGGAACTCAAGAATGGCAGAGTTAGGGAAGGTAACTATTATTGTTCATTATAAACCCTATAGAGTTATTGAGTTTAACCTTCCTGCATAGGTTTTCAATTACCTTGATAAATATAAAAAATGGAAGTTAGCAAGTCAAGGGCATTTCACTTTCCATGTAGATGGGTCTGACTGCATAACTAGACTTGTGCCTAAGAATCTCTTTTAAATGACTCTGTTTTGATTTTCTCCATGTAGAGACCACTAGCAGCCACATTCCTGAATTTCCCTGACATCCTTCCATCAAAATGTATCTGCTGTGCATCCTATTTCCTCAAAATTCTGACTTTATATAATTAATTAAATTGCAAATTTGATCTAACTTCCCTTTCCAACCTGATCCCGCTGTATCCCATGTGAACCATTCTCTCTGGCCAGGCTGCTCTGCTTCTTACCACTTGATTATGTCATTCTCATTTGGCCAAGGTTAAAATATCCCCCACCCCGCCAAGTCTTTGCCTACCAAGCTTTCGGTGGTAGCCCAAATCCTAATTCCTTGTGGAATCTACTCTTTTTGTTTAATCGTAGTTGATTTGCAATGTTGCGTTAGTTTCAGGTGTGCAGCAAAGTGATTCAGTTATACATGTATTTTTTTTTTAGATTCTTTTCCCTTATAGGTTATCACAAAATAGTTCCCTGTGCTATATAGTAGCTCCTTGTTTGTTACCTCTTTTATATGTAATAGTGTGTATACGTTAATCCCGAAATCCTAATTTATCCCTCCCTGCCTCTTTCCCCTTTGGTAACCATAAGTTTGTTTTCTATTTCTGTTTTGTAAGTAAGTTCATTTCTATCATTTTTTTAGATTCCACATATAAGTGATATCATGTGATATTTGTCTTTCTCTGACTTACTTCACTTGGTATGATAATCTCTAGGTCCATCCATGTTGTTGCAAGTGGCAAAATTTCATTCTTTTTTGTGGCTGAGTAGTATTCCATCATATATATATACCACATCTTCTTTATCCATTCCTCTATTGATGGACATTTAGGAATCTAATCTTTTTTTTTTTAATTTATTTTTGGCTGCGTTGGGTCTTTGTTGCTACATGTGGGCTTTCTCTAGTTGCGGCAAGCAGGGGCTACTCTTCGTTGCGGTGCATGGGCTTCTCATTGCGGTAGCTTTTCTTGTTGCGGAACACAGGCTCTAGGCATGCAGGCTTCAGTAGTTGTGGCTCGTGGGCTCTAGAGTGCAGGCTCAGTAGTTGTGGTGCACGGGCTTAGTTGCTCCGCGGCATGTGGGATCTTCCCAGACCAGGGCTCGAACCCATGTCCCCTGCGTTGGCAGGCGGATTCTTAACCACTGCACCACCAGGGAAGTCCTGGGAATCTAATCTTGACCACTTCAGTTGGAAGTGATTTGCTCCTTCTCATATACTATCTGGTTTCATTAACTTCTAACTTTTTATTGTAAAATGTACCTTCGATATAAAAAGTATGCATTATGTATCTGTACAGCTTAGAATAAAATAAGCATCACATAATTCACCTCCCAGTTTAAGAAACAGGACATTACTCTTCAGAATTGCATCTCCCCACCCCCACCTCATAGGAGGAACTGCTATCCCTATTGGGTTATTCATTGTCTTGCTTTTCTTTATGGCTTTGTCATAACTAGGTGTATCCCTACATAATCTCTTAATTTGTTTTGCCTTGAACTTTATATAAATGGAATCCTACTTTATGTATTTTTCCTTAGACTTTCTTCTTTTGCTCAAACATTGTTTTTGAGAATTAACTATGTTGGTGCATATAAGCTATAGTTCCTTCTTTGTCATCATTCTACAGTGTTCAATTGTCTGAATATACTATGAGCTATTTATAGTATCTGTTGTTCATTGACTAACAGGTTGGTGTCAGAACTTTTCAATAATGACCAATGTTGCCGTAAACGTCCATAAACGTGTCTCTTGGCGCATACTTCTCTAGAGCAGTGGTTCTCATAGTGTGGGCCCTGGACCAGTAGCATTAGCTTGCTAGAAATACAAGTTCTTGGGCCCCATCTCAGACCTACTGAATCAGAAACTATAAGGGCAGGCCCAGCAACCTGTGTTTTAACCAGCCCTGACGGTGATTCTGATGCTCACTCAAGTTTGAGAACCACAGATCTAGTGTGATCATGGCTTTGTCAGCTTCCTCTTGTAGTTCTGTCCATATTTAGTTTATATATTTTGAAGTTACATTATTGGGATATATGAATTAGAATTGATGTATTTTCCTGGTGAATTGAAATGTTTATGAAAATATAGTGATTCACTTTATTTCTAGCGATGCTTCCAGCTTAAAATCTATTTTGTCTGATATTAGAACAGTCTTGCTTTCTTTTGCTCTCTGCTTATTGTTTAGTTTTCCATCCTTTGACTTTTACTCTTTTTCTGTACTTAAGTTTTGGTTGAATGTGGACCTTGTAAAACAATATATTACCTTTTCAAAATCCAGTCTAATAGTCTTGTAGTTCAGTTTAGTCCACCTATACTGATTACTGGTCTATTTTAATTCCTTTCTACCATCTTATTTTCACATTGTTTGCTCTCATTTTTCCTTTTTTCTTTTTCCTTTTTTGCTTCTTTGGATTATTTGAGATTTACTTTTTCCTCATTCTATTGTTTCCTCTGCTTGTTTTATGCTTTTAGTGTTTTTCCTAGAAATAATTTTTAAATGCATGTTTAATTTTTAAAGTCTGAATTTAATCAGCATTTCTACTCTGAACAATATAAGAAGCATATGACATTCTAATGTTGAATGGAACTCCTCCTGAAATGTGTTTTCTTAATCAAGGATTTTAATTTTTAAACTTATGTCTTAACTCCATAAACTAGATTTTATTGTTTTATTCCATTGTTCATGTTTATAAACCACACATTGCTATTTTTGATGCTTACTATTATTCCTTGTAAATTAAGTCTTCTGGGATCCTTTTCTTCGTGAAATCTGTCATGAAGGTCCTCTTTTAGGGAAGCTCTGGTGGTGGCAAATTCTCTCAGTTTTTGTAATGAAAGGTTCTCTATTTTATCCTACATTTAAATGAAAGTTTCACTGGGTAAACAATTCTACCATGAGAGTTGTTTTACCTTCAGCAGTTTAAAACTAGTATTCTAATATCTTCCCATTTCTGTGTTGTTGAAAAGTCAACTGCCTAATTGTTCTTTAGTAGTAAACCTGCCGTTTCCTCAAACTGATACTCTTTTTTTACTTTTTTGTTATACTTCTAGTTTCTCTACAGTGTGTCTCAATGAAGATTTCTATTTAATTTTCCTAGGATTTGTTGGGATATCTGAATCTAAGACTTGGTCTTTTTGAGGAGACAACAATTCATTTATACAATTTTCATGTAACTTAAATTCTGTTACGTTTTCCTATGATCTTTTCTAGCAGTCTGATTACACTGGATCATCTCACCCCTTGCTCAGTACCTCTAGGCCTCTCTTTTATATATTTTCACTCCCTTTCAAATCCTTCTATTTTTTAAAATTTTATTTATATATGATAATTCCAGTATCTCCTGCCTTTGTGGATCTGTTTCTGTAGTTTGTTGTTTTGCTGATTCTTCCTCATGGTGGCTTGTTTCTCCATCTTACTATGATTTGGGAAGTGGAGGTGGAGAGAATGATGATGGCTGATGTTCCTTGGAACTTGACCTGTAAGAATTCATTTGAAGCCTGGATTTAAGGAGAATTTGTGTTGCTTCTGCTAGGTGTCTGGGGACAATACCAATTTGGGATCTTTTTAAACTCTGTATAGATATTGGCAATTAGGGGTAACATTTTAAAATATTTAAACATTTAAAAATATTTTCCTATTTTTATTTGTATTACACTACATTAGTTGATAGTGTCTTTTACTGCAAACCTTCTTATATCCTCTTTGAGAACACTTTTCAATCATCCCTACAAAATGAAAGGGATAAAGAACATCTAAAGGCTGGTTAATTATAACATTGGATTATTTTAAAATAAAACTTTGTTAGGATCTCAGGCAACACAATCCAACGTATCATGCTTTTAAAGTAAGTTTAGTGCATTGCCTAAGGCAATGATAGAATGAATTGATTTTAAAGAGCGCTTAGGCAGGCTCAAAATATGAATGAGGAAAACGTGGAAGTTCCAAGTCAACATTAAATATTTACATGGAAGTTAAGACTTAGAGACTTAGAGATTTAGACCTGGTTTGCTTCCCAATGTGAATAGGCAGGATGGAGCAGTATGGGCCCTGTGTAAAAGAGAATAATAAAGCTTCAAAATATGCTAGGGAAAACCCATAAGGGTAGAACAGTGTGTATAGTGTGCTGCCTTCCATGTAAAAATAGGAGGGGACGGATATGCATTCGCTTGTGTGTGTGCATGACATACCAAGGGAAGGATACCCAGGAAGTCCAAAATATTGCTTGCCTCTGGAGATAGGAACTGGATGGCGGCGGGGAGAGGTGGGGGACAGAGGTGATAGAGATTTTTCCACGCGTACCATTTTGAACCTCTTGAGTTTTGAGCCATGAAAATATATTATCTATTCAAATAAATGGATATACAGAGGCATAGATAGATATAGACAGGAAGTCAATGAGTAAATGACTGAGAGAGTGAGTGAATGTATCCCCTCATTGGATGCACCAGATACTGGCTGTTGTCTGAGCCCTCTGTGCCTTCACTTCCTCATCTGTAAAATGCAGAGAATGGCACCTACCTCACTGGGTTGTTCTGAGGATTAAATAAGACAAGTTGTCAGAACAAAGTTTGGCACATAGTAAATACACGCAAAAAAATGCTAGTGTCATTATTTGTTTTGCTAGAATCCTTGTGATCTTGAGAACATGGGCTTGTGTTCATCTATACCTCAACCTCTAAGTAGGTTCTCCTACTTCTGTGAGGATTTTTAACTTCTCTTGCCCTCAGTTTCTATAACTGTAAAATGTGAATAATAATAATATAACAAAAACGATAATAATTAACTCAAGAAGACATCTCACTGATATTTGTTGATATTAGAAAATAATTGTTAATGTTTTTTCAATGTGGTAATGGTATTGTGTTTATTTTGGGTCCTTATATTTTATAAATACATACTAAAATATTCATGGATGAAAATCTTTTCTTCAAAAAAAAATACAGAAAGGAATATATGGTAGCATAGATCAAAAGGAGTGACCATGAATTAATGATTGCCATAACTGAGTCATGGGCACATGGGGATCATCAGACAACTCTCTCTGATTTTGTGTATGCTTGGATTTTTCCTAATAAAAAGCTTTTTCCTAAGAGGCTGTCATTAAGTGAGAAAATACATCCTCCAGTAGCAGGAATGCAGTCATGACTCAGTGAATGGCTCTGGAAGCTGGGTGTAGAGCTGGTGGCTAACAGGAGTTGTAGCATCCTATCTATTTTTATTAGCCTCAGTTAGATGGTCAGGAACAAAAGCTTGCAGCAAACAATGGATTAACTGATACATGTGAGGAAAACTGTCATAGTTTTTAATTCTCCTGATGAAGATCCCAGCTTTCTGACATTTGGGGAAACACCAACCCACCCTCCCACCCCCGTTACAGAAATCTGCAGCATCCTGACACTTAACAGTCATAGCTCTCAGCCAAAACCCAGACCCTGGAAAACGGTAGGATTCTCTTTCCATTGTTAACTGGCAGTAACCATTTTACCTTCATTTTGAGCTCCAATTCTGAGCTTAAATTAAACAGTACCAAACAGGGTGGGTATTTTTGTCTTTTCATGCAAACATACCTTTACAATCAAATACCTTATTTTCAGCCCTTTAACCCTGAAGAACAAAGTATATTTCAGTGTGTGGTCAGTTTGAATGTGGACACTCATTAGTATTGGAGGAGTGGGGATTTGGAAATACTGCCTTCAAAAAAAAAAGTTTCCCCTTTAACTTATTTTTACCCTTCCCACCTCTGTCTCCATGGAAATGGGGTCAGAGGCCACAGGGAGCTCTCAGGGAGCCAGCAGCTGAGAATGAGAATTCTCACTTAGAGATTTCAGCTGAAAGCTATAAACTCCTTTACAAAGACCAGCTGAGTCTTGGCCACTATGGTCTCTGGTTTTTTACACTGATAAAGAAGGTGGGTTTTTTTTTTTTTCTATGTGGAGGAGGAAGAGATGCTATTAAGTAAAAACCATTTTTGCATTTAAACTTGACTTCTTCTGTGCAGTAAATCAAAGATAGAGACATTCCTTAAGAAATTATTTTCAACTTCAAGGTTTTAAATGATAGTGTACATTTGGAATTAAGCAATTATCACTAGTTTTATCTCTTTCCTTCTTTCAAGCTTATGATAGTACCAGATATTTGAAGAAAAACATATGTGAACTTATTCATTGCATGCTATCAATTGTAAATGATTCCGTCTAATGGAATATCACCATAGCACAATTCAAAATCACTTGAGTGAAAATAAAAATCTCAAGGTTATGGGCGGCCAGTACCATTCCACAGAATGTTTTATGAATTAAAGTATAAACTACTATTGGCTCCTTATTTTTCCTGAACTGTTAACACTATTTCTTTCCTTCTTTCTTTTTATTTTTGTGTACTTCAAGCATTCAGTTTACTTTCTTATAAACCATTTGAAAATATCTGAGAAGGCTGGACACTCAAATATGCCAACTATTTTAAATTATTTTTATATATTACACATTATTCTGTTATTCAGTAGCAGCCAAGTAACTATTGCAACAATATGAAATGTAAATCTGGTTTTGAAAAAGCAGGTCCTGATTAAATTTGGAGCTAAAAAGTCTGTGTTTCAGGCTATTCTTTTTTTTTTTATTCATCTTTTTTTTAATATTCTTTTTCTCTTCATGCCACACATCTTGATGGTTCAAAGTTTATAGATTCAGCATTATTCCCAAGCACTTCTGCAAAATTTCATCCTTACTCTGACATAGAACATTCAGTTATTACTTTTAATCATTAATCACACAACTGCTCAGAATTTTCCAGAATTTAGTTTCAGTAAACATCAGAACCACAGCACCTCTCTCGGGGGCTCTCATCAATCTCTCTCTCTCCTCTCCCTCCCCCCGACACACACACACTTTCATGTGGCCAGCAGTCTAAGGATGTCGTCTTTATTCCCTAGCATTTCCTTTGTCTCTTAGCCCTCTCGCATGTCTGTGCTGAGCCCTCTCTCTGTCCTGGGTTGCGCCCTTATTCCACTTTCCTTTGCTCGCAGAGTGAACCAGAACACTGTGTTCTGAAGCTGCCCCGGCACACATGCTTCACGATGCTGCCAAGTTTGCAGCTGACCAATTGGCCTACTTTAGAGGGCTTGATTTATAAAATTTACAACCCTTAATTTCCACCACCCCATTCCTCCCTCCCACCCCTGAAAAGAGTGTGCCAAATGTACTGATAAATCAAGAGTCCTTTGGTTTCGTTGCAACAAAATGGGCAGTCGTTTCTCTTCCCTTCATTGGCTCTCGGCCTTGCCATTCCCTCCTGAATAGATGGAAAATAGCGGTTGATGTGTTGCAGGAAGACATTTGATAGCCGCTGCCTCTGTATTAATAACTCATTTTAAAAGAAATGTACTAACAAAATGATACACTCTTCAGTTTCTGGAACTCTGCACTTCTAAAGTAATTCCCATTCCAAAAACCAATTCAGGCAAGTTTGTCTTCTTCCAAATTAGGAAGACGGAGTTGGGTCCTTGACTTTTCAGTGAGGTTGGGTCAGGCAGGTCTTTTGTATTTAGATATTTTGAATACTCCTTCATTGGACCCTTCTAGGCTTTTTAGATAGATGCAAGACCAAACAGGAGAAGGTGAGGATTTAATGGAGTAAAGAAAAGCTGTGTGAATTGGTTTCTCATGATTTTAGTGATTTCTTAGGTTCTTTCTCCTGCCCACTTCTTCAGGAAAAAGAGCTCTGTCAGAGTAGATCCAGAAATTTACAAGGCCTGAAACTTCTCAAATATGGAGCCCTCTTTATGAAAGAGAATATGAAACTAGGTTCAAGGTATAGATCTATTTTGAATTAAAAAAAGAAACCATAACAAATTACAAATTCTAAAAAGCATGGAGGAAAATACCATTATTATCACTATTATTAATTAACAATTATTGTTACTGTTGCAACTTAACTGCTTGACCCGCCTATATAATACATCTTTTCCCTATATTTTTGGCTTTATACTCTCTGATCTTTCTTCACATGGTAAAAATTTTATAGTACCATTTTGTGCAGAGAGAATAGAAAGATAATTTTGCCTTTCTTCTGGCATAGTAGATAGAAATATTTTTTTTGTTATTGATGGTTTAGAAAAGTTTCCTTAAGCTTCAGAACTTCTTGGCCATGCCACAGCTCAAACAATTTCTTGCCGTGGACGTGCCTTGCGTCCTAGGAAAAGCCCTCAGAGGCTGCAGGCCTTTGATATCACTGGAGTGGGCTTCAGCTGGCCCTTTGGCCATTGCCTCAGTGGCTGGTCCAACTCAGCCAGTTCCGGCGTCTGGTTAGTGGTCCTGGGCAGGGGGAAGGGGACTGCAGGTGCAGTGGTGCTCATGGTGGAGCCTCAGTCTGGCAGGCCCTCGGTAGAGAGGGGAGCAGCATCTTATTCAGAATCTTCCTGATGCCAGAGTTGGGTTCAGGATATTGGGGAGGTCCCACATAATGTAGAACGTCATTGGGGGCCAACCAAAATGAAGGGGTTACTGGCAGCCCACTGACCTCACCTGCAGATCAGGATATAGAGGCAACCCCCTTGCTGGGGAAGGGTCTGTGTATCCATGAGTCCCAAATCCCTGAGGAGGACACACAGAACCTTAGAAGGGGCCCATGAAAGCACGCAGCCATGAAGCTTAAAGTTCATTAGTTTTACTGAGAATCTAACTCTGTAGCTCTGTGGTATACAGTGGGCGTTCATGTAACTGAAAATAACACTGAAGTCCCTGGCCAAAGTGACCCCTAACTTAATATACTTAAAATTGTAGGGTCCACAGGCAGGTTCACAGCTGTATCCTTATCATTTAGAACAGTACCTAGCACATAGTTGGAGCTCAGTAAATATTTGCAAAATGAATGAGAAGTCTTTTTTTCTGAATATTTTTCCGTTTACAGAGAGGACCAAAATTAGTTACAAATGCCTTTTATTTTCCTGGGTTAAAACAGGCCAGCCAACTGGAAGCCACTGGGTATTGCTCACTTTTAATGTCTTCATCCACCCTTGAGATACTCTTTCTTACATCACCCAAGCTCCTCCCACCAAATGGGTGGCAGGGGGGAACTTTAATGCATAGTTTAAGCAACATGTCATTTTCTTTTCATTTTGAGTACGTGCTCTGTTGCTGCCCAGATAGTCAAATGTCAAGCCTTTTTGACTGGGATTCTTCCAGTTATGCTATAATGCCCTGAACTTTTTCAGAGTGAAAAAGCTGTTTACTCTTTTAAAAAAAACAAAATTTTAGTTAAAATATCGAGAGATTTTTAAAAAATATGAACATGTTTTCTTCTTGTTTCTTGAGGATTCTGGGGTGCTCCTTTTGACCTGTGGGGAGAAAATAACAGAGTCATCATGTTTAACGTGGGGATTTTTGTGACCTTTTCATTTCTGAAGCCTGCAAGTCACAATGTAGCCATATCATTATCCAGATAGTAAGTAGTAACAAAAAGAACGCATGAAACTCTTAAAAGACATAGAGTCTCATGGTGACGAGTGACCTCATGTATTCTACCTCTTTATTAGTGAAGAAACTGCTGCTCAGAAATGTTAAATGAATTGCCCAAAGTTATAGTCATGACTGGCATTAATCAGAAGTTCTATAAGGGCAGCATAAAAAAGCTATTCCTCAAAATAAGTTTTGGAACTTTTCTTTTCTTTTATATTCATTTCCCCATCAGCTCTTATCTCTAATACCATAACCCCAGTTAACTGTCTCTGCATCAGTAATGTTTGAAAACCCCATGTTTTATAAGGCGCACTGGGAAACCAAGTGCATCAGAGATGCTGCCTTGGAGGAGATTGACATTGGCATGGTGATGAGCACCTAGTGGGCATTTGAAAAACACTTACTGAAATAAGTTGAATACACTGAATTCTTGTTTCTAATTGCCTATACGATACTGTGAAAATTTATTCAGCAAACACCTGTTAGACCACTACTCTAAGTCATGCACTTTGCTCACAGGCCTGTGTTGATAATTAAGACATGAACCCTGCCTTCCAGGAGATCACTGTTCAGTGAAGACAGATGCATCATGTATTAGTTTCTATGGCTGTGTAAGAAATTACAAACTTAGCAGCTTAAAACAACACCCATTTATTAGCTCACAGTTCTATAGGTCAGAAATCTGGGTAGAGCACAAGTGGGTTCCCTGCTCAGGGTCTCACAGGGCTAAAATCAAGGTGTCAGGTAGGCTACATTCTCATCTGGAGCTGGGATCCTACTCCAGGCTCATGTGCTTGTGACAGAAGTCAGTTTCTTGAGGTTGTAGGATTGAAGTTCTTTGCTGGCTATCAGCCAGGGGCTGTCCTCAGATCCTAGAGGCTGCCTGCATTCCTTGCCCTGTGGCCCCCTCCATTTCCAAGCGATACTGGATTATCTCCCTGGTATCAAATCCCTCTCACATTTTAAGTCTCTTTTGAACAGCCTCATCTCTTTTCAAAGCTGACCTGATCAGGTAGGTCAGTCCCGCAAAGGGTAATCTTACTATCTTAAGGTCAACCGATTTGGCACATCGATAAAATCCCTTTTGCCATATAGTGTTACATAATCATGGGAGTAACACCTCACATTCACAGGTCCTCCTCACATGCAATGGGAGGGAATTATACAGGGAGCTCATTGGGGGATCATCTTAGAATTCTGCCTACTGAACATAACAAAAGGTTACAATCCACCAAGGTGAATGATATGTTGAAACTAGCTACAAAGAGCTATGAGAACCCAGAGGAGTGAACAAATAGCTCTGCCTAGTGAAATGGATAGAGTTAAGGTAAGAGAAAAGGTAAAGTTTAAGCTGGTCATGGAGAATGAATAGGAGTGCAACAGATAGATAAAGGGCAGTCTCGTGTGTGTGTGTGTGTGTGTGTGTGTGTGTGTGTGTTTTATTTCTTCCTTGAGTTCACAGAGCATGCCACCTCTGGGGACTCCCTCCCCTCACCCTCAACATATCAAGTCTGCTCATGGATTCATAAATAAGGTTTAAGAAATATTTTGATTGATAGACCATCTAATTTATGAGCATTGTATAATCTGGAACCTCTCACCTACCTTTTTCTCACCCATCAGAGATTTTAAAAATATAAAATTTAAAGTTATTTATTAAACAGTTGGGGAAATCGGAATGCTGATGTGATATTAAATGATATTAAAGAATTATTTTTAAGTGTCATAATGGTATCATGGATTTTTAAAAAGAATCTTTATATCAGAAATACATATGGACACATTTATAAATAAAATGATACAATGTCTTAAAAAAATAAAAATAGTAGTAAACTTTTATTTTGCAAAAGGTTTTAAGATTTTTGGAGATGGGCATGTGTGCATACACACACACGCACACACAGAGAAATATACACCTGATTCTTGGTGACTGACTTCTATTAACTTCTCCCATATTTTTCTCTTTTGCTTATCCTACTGTTTTATACTAGGAATGTTCAGGCACTTATTAATTAAAGAGATTTTGGGTTTAAGCAACAGAATCTGACTCTACTTAATTCAAGGGAATTAAAAGGGGAAATTACTAGAAGAAGACTGGTTGTCCAATTGCAGTAGCTAGTCTCTAAAGATGGCCCACAATGAACCACACTTCCCAGAGTTTGTGACCTTACATAGGTCCACACTGAATCTGGGCTGGTGCTGTCACTTTTTTGTTGTTGTTGTTTGTTTGTATTGTTTTGTCTAGTTTTATTAAGATATAATTGACATTTAATATTGTATAAGTTTAAGGTATACAAAATAATGATGTATGTGTAGATTGTAAAATGATTACTACAATAAGATTAGTTAAAATCCATCACCTTATGTAGTTACAATTTTTCCTTGTGATGAAAACTTTTAAGATCTACTCTTTTAACAACTTTCAAATATACAATACAGTATTATTAAATATACTCACCATGCTATACATTACACCCCCAGAACTTATTTATCCTATAACTGGAAGTTTGTACATTTTGACCACTTTCAACTAATGTCCCTGAACCCCCAACCCCGCCTCTGGCAACCAGCAATCTGTTCTCTGTTTCTATGAGTTTGGTTTTTGTTAGAATCCACATATAAGTGAGATCATACAGTATTTATCTTTCTCTGTCAAACTTGTTTAACTTAGCATAATGCCCTCGAGTTTCATCCATGGCGTCAAAAATGGCAGGTTGTCCTTTTTATGGCTGAATAGTATTCCATTGTGTATACATACCACAATTTCTTTTTTTTCTTTTTAAAAAAATTGAGATATAATTGACATTTAACATTATATTGGTTTAGGGTGTACAATATAAAGATTTGATGTATGTATGTTATTGTAATATGATCGCGAAAATAACTCTAGTTAACATCCATCAATACACACAGTTACAAACTATTTTCTTATGATGAAAACTTTTAAGATTTGCTCTCATAGCAACTTTCAAATATGCAATACAGTGCTATTAACTATAGTCACCATACATTACATCCCCAGGATTTATTTCTTTTATAATTGGAAGCTTGTATCTTTTGACCACCTTTATCCATTCTGCCTGCCCCAGTCACCCATCTCTGGCAACCACCAATCTATTCTTTGTATCTATGATTTTGGGTTTTGTTTGCTTGTTTTTAGATTCCACACATAAGTAGGTCAAACATATGGCATTTGTTTCTCTCTGTCTGGCTTATTTCACTTAGCATAATGCCCTCAATGTCTACCCATGTTGTCACAAATGAGAGGATTTCCTTTTTTATGGCTGAAATACATACTACATATATATATATATATATATATATATATATATATATCTCCTGTTTTCTTTATCCATTCATTCTTCAATGGACACAAATTGTTTCTACATCTTGGCTATTGTAAATAGTGCTTCAATGAACATGGGGATGCATATACTTTTTGAGTTAGTATTTTCATTTTCTTTGGCTATAATTATTCCCAGAAGTGAAATTGCAGTATTAAATGGTAGTTTTATTTTTAATTCTTTGAGAACCCTCCATAATGTTTTCCATAGTAGCTACACCAAGTTACATTCCCACCAACAGAGCACATGTGTTCCCTTTGCTCCACATTCTTACCAACTCTTGTTATTTCTTGTCTTTTGTATAATAGCCACTCTAATAGGTGTGAGGTGTTATCTCATTGTGGTTTTGATTTACGTTTCCCTGATGATTAGTGATGTTGAGCATCTTTTCATGTACCTGTTGGCCATCTGTATGTCTTCTTTAGAGAAATGTCTATTTAGATTCTCTGCCCTTTTTTTAAAAATCAGATTGCTTGTTTTTGTTTTTTCTCTATTGAGTTGTGTGCATTTCTTATGTATTTTGGATATTAACCTCTTATCAGATATATGATTTGCAACTATTTTTTCCCATTCTGTTTTCATTTTGTTGGTGGTTTCCTTTGCTGTGCAGAAGCTGTTTAGTTTGGTGTAGTCATATTTGTTTACTTTTGCTTTTATTGCCTTTGCTTTTAGTGTCAAATCCAAAAAAAGAAAAAAACATTGCCAAGACCAGTGTCATGGAACCTATGTTTTCTTCTAGGAATTTTATGATTTCAGTTCTTATGTTCAAATCTTTAATCCATTTTGAGTTTTTTTTTTTTTTTTTTTTTTGGCAGTACGTGGGCCTCTCACTGTTGTGGCCTCTCCCATTGTGGAGCACAGGCTCTGGACGCACAGGCCCAGTGGCCATGGCTCACGGGCCCAGCCGCTCCACGGCATGTGGGATCTTCCCGGACCAGGGCACGAACCCGTGTCCCCTGCATCGGCAGGCGGACTCTCAACCACTGTGCCACCAGGGAAGCCCTTGAGTTGAATTTTAAATATGGTGTTGAATGGCTGTCAACACCACATTGACATCTACCATGTGGATGTCATCCACCATGTGGACCATGGTGGTCCACTTTTATTCTTTTGCATGTGGCTGTCCAGTTTTCCCAACACCATTTGTTGAAGAGACTGTCCTTTCCCAATTATGTATTCTTGGTTCCTTCATTGTAAATTAATAGACTATATATGTGGGGGTTTATTTCTGGGCTCTCTAGTCTGTTCCATTCATCTATGTGTCTGTTTTTATGTCAGTACTATACTGTTTTGACTACTGTAGCTTTTAAACATAGTTTGAAATCAGGAAGTGTGATGCTTCCAGCTTTGTTCTTTTTTCTCAAGATTGCTTTGGCTATTCAGGGTCTTGTCTGGTTCCATACAAATTTTAGGATTGTTTGTTCTAGTTCTGTGAAAATGCCGTGTGAATTTTAATAAGGATTGTATTGACTCTGTAGATGGCTTAGGGTAGTATGGACATTTTAAAAATATTAATTCTTCCAACCCATGAGCATGGAAGATCTTTTCATTTATTTGTGCCTTCTTCAATTTCTTTCATCAGTGTCTTAAAGGTTTCAATGTACAGGTCTTTTACCTCCTTGGTTAAATGTATACCTAGGTATTTTATTCTTTTTGATGCATTTGTAAATGGGATTGTTTTCTTAATTTCTCTTTCTCATAGTTCGTTATTAGTATATAGAAATGCAACTGATTTTTGTATATTGATTTTGTATCTTGGAACTTAATTGAATTTGTTTATTAGTTCCAACAGTTTTTTGGTGGAGTCTTTAGGGCTTTCAATATATGGTAGGATATCATCTGCAAATAGTGACAGTTTTACTTCTTTGTGATTTAGGCTTAGTTTGTTTTTTCTTTTTCTGTTTCCTGAGGTGTAAAGTTAGGTTGTTTATTTGAGAACTTTCTTGTTTCTTAGTGTGTTTACCATTATGAACTTTCCTCTTAGAACTGTTCTTTCTACAATCCACAAGTTTTGGTATGTTGTATTTCCATCTTCATTTGTTTCAAGATATTTTCTGATTTTTCTTTTGATTTCTTTGCTGACCCATTGGTCATTTAGAAGCATGTTGTTTATCTCCACGTATTTGTGAATTTTCCAGTTTTCTTCTTTGAATTGATATCTGGTTTCATATCATTGTGGTTAGAAAAGATGTGTGATATGATTTCAAACTCATTAAATTTATTAAGATTTGTTTTGTGGCCTAACATATGACCTATCCTGGAGTATGTTTTGTGTGAGCTTGAGAAGAATGTATATTCTATTGTTTTGGATTGAATGTTCTATATATGTCTGTTAAGTCCATCTGATCTAATATTATTTAAGGCCAGTGTTTCCTTATAGAATTTCTGTCTGGATGCTGTATCCATTGACCAAAGTGGGCTATTAAAGTCCCCTAGTATTACTGTATTGTTATGTATTTCTCCCTTTAGGTCTTTCCATATTTGCTTTAAATATTTTGGTGCTCCTAGTTGGGTGCACAAATATTTACAAATATTATATACTCTTGTTGGATTGACCCCTTTTATAATGACTTCTGTATCTCTTATTATAGTTTTTGTTTTAAAGCCTATTTTGTCTGATACAAGTATAGCTACCCTACTTTTCTTTTGGTTCCCATTTGTGTGAAGTATCTTTTTCATTCCTTTACTTTCAGTCTGTGTGTATTCTTACAGATGAAGTGCATCTCTTTTAGGCAGCATATAGATGGGTCATGTTTTTTATTTAATCCATTCAGCAACTCTGTGTCTTTTGATTGAAGAATTTGGTCCTTTTACATTTAAAGTAATTACTGATGGGTATGGACTTACTGCCATTTTGTTCATTGTTTTCTGGCAGTTTTGTAATGCCTTTGTTCCTTCTTTTTCTCTTGTTCTCTTCCTTTGTGATTCAATGATTTTCTGTAGACTCTTTTTTCTGTGACTGTTTTCAATTAACAGAATGCAACAGACAGGATATTGTAATAGTTTAGGCCCTAAACCTTAAGAAGGTATTTTTATATGAGGAGCCCTGACCACCATGCAGTCAGTACTATCACTCAGCTGTTGGAGTAAGCCTCACCTGAAGCTTACATCCTATTGAACCAGATGGACTTAACAGACATATACAGATAGTAAATTTCTTTTATTACTTAAACCTTTATAAGTTGTGTTTTCTGTTAGTTATGTCTGAAATGATCTTTGTATCAGGGCCATTACCAAACAAGAGAGAATTTTTATGAGCTAGGCAAATACCTCCAGAGGTATCTACAAAAAGGAATGTGACTCCCTTTCACTTAGATCAAGAGCTATCTCATAAGCATAGAAATTTGGGACAATAGAGGAGGATATGAGGTCACATGGTATCCCTATTTCCATCACAACTCTGGCTTCTGCGTGTCACCTGTTAGGAAAGGAGAATGATAGAAAAAGTAATTAAAACTAAAACTTACTGAGCCCCTACTGTGTGCCAGACACTTGCCTTGGTTCTTTACATATCTTACTGAATCTTCACAAAAACGTTTTGAGTAGCTACTCTTAACACTGCAGGTGTAGAAGGGGTAGCTCAGAGAAGGTAACTAACTTGGCAAACGTCGTGCTCACATCGCTAAGTATTAGGCAGGTCTTCCATCTGGCTCCAAAGCTCTTTCTCTTCCCCTCTCCTTTGATCAATCCCAGAGTCACCCTTTCCTATCAGTTCTGTTATCATCACCATTATGCATAATTATCAGTGAGGATAAGGAAAGGAAGGCATAAAAGCAACTCTGGGCACATAAAGCCCTGAGGGTGGGATTGGGGGCATAAGACTTACCCTCAGCTTCACTCTGTTGGTTGTACAGGCTGTCAAGTCTCATGGCCATATGCGTTCAGTGCAGAATCACTGAATGTTGGAGCAGTAAGAGAAACTTGTGTCATCTACTCTGATCTTTTCCTTTTACAGTTGATGAAGCTGAATCCAGGGAGATGAAATGACCCGCCCTAAAGTCACACAGCTAGAGACAGTGCTTGAACTAGAAACAGAGTGTGCTTTTAGCTCCACCTCTCTGGTCCATAGCATAGTGTTATTTCAGATTTCCAATATTGGAGCCATACTGCCTGGATTCAGTGCTTGGCCCTGCCACTTACTGAGTGGGTTGGGCAAGTTATTCCCTCACCTGTTAAATGGGGCAAAATAACAGCACCTCTCTCTTGGATATAAATAACATAAAACAGTGTCAAGAACATAGTGAGTGCTCTGTGTTTCTTATCATTGACCAGCTCACAGCACATGGTCTCAGTGGCACTGATTCTTTTCGCCTCATCTTGAGCACCTCTCAGGAGCCTTGTTATACTCTGGTTACCTTCACTGTGAACTGACTTACAGTCTTTCAGTCATCTGCCTATATCTGCTTTAGAAAAGAACTTTTGATCACTGCACTATGAGGCAAGGGGGACAGTAGGACAAGACCCGTAATTTTGGTCTTAATCCATCTAACCTTTAGTTTTCCCTTTTCCTGAATGTTGGTGGAAATAGAAAGAGGAAGGCTCGGTGTTCTCCTCTTCCCACGCTCTCACTTTTGAAATCTGCCACCAGGAAAGGATCTGATAAGCTTATTCTTTAGTAACATACTGATAAGGCTTAACCAGTAACCTCTGCTTTTAGGGACATTTTGCAGTTTTACAACAGGTTAAAGCCTAAACCAAAGGATCTCTAATGTTAGGGTTTTGGTATCAGTCAGGAGTGGGACAGGTTTACACTTTGGTTTTGTGTTGCCGGTATGGGATTGGGGAGAAACAAAGGGGGGAAACCCATGTCTTTCCCATAAATCCGGGTTCCACCCTCCAGACTGGGAGTGAGCTAACCAGGTGGGCAGATGGGGAAGAAGTATTGCATTTTTTCTAGGACTTTCTGAGGTAGCCCAGCTAGGGTAGAAAATCAGAATTGCCTTCAGGGGAACCAAAGAGTGGTGGTGGAGGGTGGCTTCACCAAGAAACAGGGCCTTTACTGAGAACAAAAAGCATGCATCATATCTAAGAAGCCAGAATAGGACAGAGTGACCCACAAATAACCTCAGAAATGAGTCTGAGCCCAGAGGTCACACCCTTTTTTAATCTGAGTTGGCTCTGTGTCTTGGGGCAGGAACAGATTCAAGACCCCAAGACACAGACACTCATTGCTGCCCACTCTTGCTGCTCTCAGGGTTGGTACACTGTCCAAAGAGTTGTGGATGAAGGAAGCCATTGACCAATGTGACCAAGAGTTACTTGGTCTCTGGAAAAGCACCAGAATTCCAGCCAGGTCAATCCATCAGCCCATGTGGCGTTCCCTTCTGCACTTCCTTCTCACAAAGTTCTCTGGAGATGAGAGGAGGAAGTGGATCCATAGAAACTGGAAGTCCAGGTGGACCTGTTCATCTACTAGAAGAGAAGAACTAGGTCAGGTACCTAGTGATGGGCATGGGAGTGGGCGGGGGGGGGGGGGCGGGGGGGAACAGCAGAAGTGCATGCTTTCCTGATTAGGGGTCCCAGGGGTTATTACAAGGCCTTATGCAGCAAGCACTAACTACAGACTTAGCAGATAACATGTTTTCACATATGTATGCCATTGGTTTTTCAAATGCATATGGAAGCTATAGTGTGGTAATGTGATTAATATCATCCCTAATTTATAATTATTTACTTTGCAATGAATAGATAGTAGAATACAACTACTCTCATATGGGGGCCCATGAAATTATTTTGACTTTCAAAAGAGATTCTTGTTCTTGAAAAGATTGGAAACACTGGGTTACATCATTGCCTTTTCATTGCCACTGCCATGTGCTTCAATCATAGGTTTATGAATATGGTACCTTTGCCCACCACCTTTACCACCAGAGAGTGTGTATTTGGTGTCCTCTTCTGAACACTGTATAAAGTAAATCAAACCAATATGTCTGTTAAAAACTTCCTTTAAAATATCACTCAGTGTCTTTTCATTGAGGATTGTCATTTCTGTTCTTTTTTAGGGTGAATTTGCTTAATCCATCCTGCCTACAAGCTCCTTATATAGATTTGGGGGCAGATTCTTCTAGAGAAAATTGAACTCTGCTTTCTGAATCTTCCTGCTCACACACACACACACACACACACAAATGTAGGCAAATGTGACCTACAGGCAAGATATACCAAAGTAATCTGGGACCTTGATAACATGTTAAAAAGCTTGCTACTAAGATTACTAGTCAAATGACAGTTCAAGGTGAAAGGCATCCGCTAACTTTGTTCAGTTTCCTTTCTACTAAAGTAAGTTGACTTTCAGACAATTTTTAGTTATATTTCTAACATAAAGTTTAACTCTTTCAAAGTTGTTTAATTTACAAAAATATACTGTAAAACATTTAAACAAGACAGAAGTATACAAAGAAAGAGTGTTCTCATTAGTCCAGACAGAGGTGATTAAAATTTGAAATGCTTAGGAAGATAATGATTGTGCTTACATCTGAGGTTATTTTATGGTTGTTTATATTTTCTTTTCTTTTATATATACTGTTGACATCCAAACAAATGCTTGTGTATATAACATTGAAGAAGTGTTGTTTCCTCCATCTCAAACTTCTATCCTCCTTCATCACCTTTGTCCTCCTCAGCAGCATCAAAGAATCAGCTGCCTTTTGTGTTTTGTTGGGAAATCCATGTTTAGAGTAGCTATCTGTTCCTACGTGCAGCGAGCAGACTTTGTTTCCTTGAGTTGAAACATCACCCTGAGACCCGGTAAAATGTGCTTCACCTCACTAACTCCTCTGTGAAAGATGGGGGCGGGGGGCTGTGGCGCTTAGGACATTGATCCTGAAAACACTCTGCCATATTTATGTTATTCAAAATAAAAACAACATTGGTCCCTAAAATAAATGTCAGGACACCCAACAAATTTCTGAATATCCCATGATGACTAGCTTCCTTGCTTTCAGGAAATATTAAATCTGAAATTCTTTCAAGATGTGTATGTACTTCTGCTTCCTCTGGCTATCTGATAACTCAATCACAAAAGAGCTAGTGCACTTTATTATACTCTCTGAGCTCTGAAAGTCTATGATTTGATAGTTAAAATTTGGAGAGTGGGAGCAGAGATGAAGAGATTAATTAACATAAATGGTAACAAATCAGGCTAAACAAGAAGAAATCACTTTGAGCAATGGGGGAAAATGAATAAGACTGTTTTAAAAGTCAACGAGCACCCCACTTAGGTGTGGGCTGTGCATAGTGACTTTGAAGGAACACACTATGGAAGGGGGGAAAAGAGGTAACTTTCCAGTGAGGAAATCTGACAAGCACTACCTCAGCCAGGTGATCAAGGTCAGCATCAACAGTCATAGGTCATGTTGATAGTATATACCCTTGATATGGTGTGATGAAAATGGTACCTTACATCTGAGCTCCTCTACCCCAAAACCCATTAAATTAGTCTAATCATAAGAAAAACATCAGACCTATCCCCAAAGAGGGGCATTCTCTTACCTCTTATTGGTACACCTCAAAACTGGCAAGGTCATCAAAACCAACAAAAGCCTGAGAAACTCTCACAGCCAAGAGGCGCTTTAGGAGACATGACAACTAAATGTGATATGGTGTCCTGGATGGATCCTGACATTGGAAAAGGACGTTAGGTAAAAACCAAGGAAATCTGAATAAACTATGGACTTTAGTTAATAATGTTTCGATATTAGCTCATTGATTATAACAAAGGTGCATTAATTATTAGATGTTAATAATAGTGAAAACTGGGTGCAGGGTATAGGGGAACTCTCTCTGTACTATCTTCTCAATTTCTTCTGCAAATCTTAAATTGTTCTAAAAACTGGTATCTATTTTTTTATTAAAAAATTCAGGAGCAATTATTTAAAATAAGGACAATGACATTACATTTTTTCTTTACAGGTTCACCAAGCCCATAGTGGGGTGGGGGGAGGAGGGGAGGGTCTTATTCTTTCAGTATTGAGAAGGGATCCTTCTGCCATTCTGCCTAATGATTTCTACCTCATCTGAATTTTCCTGAAATTCTCTGTGATGAAAAGAGTATATAAATTATTGACTTACCCTGTATTCCCATGGCCAACTTGCCTTTCCTAGGTCACAGCCACCTGGCACCTTGAATTTAAAATTTACAAGGCAGAAGCTATATATTTCCCCCAGAAAGAGTAAAAGTTACTTTATAGTCATACCAAGATTGGATTCCTGGCTGTACCATTTATAAGCTGTGTAAGAATATTGAACAAATCACTTAACCTTTCTGAAACTGAGTTTTCTCCTTTGTTAAAAAAAACAGCAAGACGTTGCAGGATTATGGCGAGCACAACAACATGCAGTACTTAATTCAGTACCCAGCACATAGAAGTTCTCAGTAAACGACAGTTAATAATAAACAGGGTCATCAGTCCACATCGAGAGGCGAGCATCGCCTTTGGTTGTACGGAAATATAACGCAGAGGTTTTCCCTTCCAATCCTCCTTCACACCCCAGCAGGTCGCTCTGCATCGAGCATCTAGAAGGCTCTCTGGCAGCAGCTGCAAGTGGTTTGTTATCTAAGTGAGTCTTGGTCACTTAGCAAAGTCAGGGCCTTTGTTATTGTTTTCATCACCGCTACTGAGCAGAGAAAGACCAAGCCACAGGGTACATCTCTGCCTGCCAAGGTCCTGTGTTCCCGAAACAAAAACGCAATAAAAATGGCAGCTAGTGGCAGACACTGAGCCCAGACTTGGGAGCCGGTGAGGAGGGGCCCCTCCTTCTCCTCTTCCTCAGCACCTGTCAGTGAGACAGGGTGGCCCAGCCCCGGCGGCAGCTCCAGCCCCTCGACTCCCAGCAACGCCGCCCAGCTCACTCAGCGACTAGAAAGCACCCATTGAGGGCTTGCAGCTGCCGGTGCCGGTTGCCCAAATACTACATAAAGCCTCAACTTCAGCTCCGGCGAAGAAGTCACTACTGTGTTCTTCCTGAGCCCCAGTCACGGCTATCAAACATTCAAAGCAAACTGGCGATGGTTAAACAGGGCATGTGTTTACACCCCGAATCTTGAATCACAATGGGACGGCTTGAGCTGCCAAGGCCCGGCGAGGCCCGGCTTTATCCTGGACACTGGAGTCTGCTCTCTGACCCACCCGACAGCAGTAGAGTTGAGTAAATACCAGATCGCTTTGCTTTTCATAGATGTTTGCTCTCAAGGACTTCAATGGGATTCGTCTCCAGGCGGGGTTGAAGGGCACATACTTGCGGAATCAAGATGCTGTCTCACGTGAGTGGGCGTTCAGAAGTTTTGAGGCTTTGGAAACCATCCCCAAAGAGAAGACCCAAGCTCTATAAAATAAAACATATCCAAACAAATGAAAGGATAACTGGGATCCTTTGAAAGACTGCTTTGAAAAAAAAGTGGGGAGGGGAAATGAGAGGAAAGAAGGATGGCAGGGTGGTTAATGGGGTGAGCTGCAGGATGGAAGTTTAGGACCTCATAACACTGTTCTCTACTCTCGAGAAGTTAGACATTTTATTCACTAAAAAAATGCTAGGGTAAAAAAAACCCTTTGCCTCTCTCCTTTATCCAGGCTACAATACAAAACATAGATTTTCTTTTAAATGTCCCAGTTTATTCTGTGTTTTTAACTTTTTCAGGTTTTTTTTTTCTTTAAATAACATGTCAGGATTTTGTTTTTTTCTGGTTATAAAAAAGTACATTATCATTGTGGTAAATTGAGAAATGCAGAAAAGACGTATGAAGAAGAAAATATAAGCCCCATATCTTTGAATTAGAACTTGTTAGTATTTCCTTTCAATCTTTATACACGCAGAGAGAGAGAGAAAGAGAGAAAGAGAAAAAGGTAATTTTTAACACACTTTAATGGAATCCAATTCTATTTAGCTTTATACTGTGCCTTTTTTTTTTTAACTTCTAATGACCGTTCTCCATACCATTAGTTATTTTTAAAAGAATGACTCGTAATTACTTTGGAATGTTTTCACCCTATGTTTCTCAATGCCAGAAAATGTTCAAAACAGAGTTTTATTTATACCATGCCATACTTTAAAAAAATAGAACAGGATTTTTATAGCTAGAGGTTATAAGGAAATTTATTTTGCACTAGATATATACCACTTTCTCCAGAATAATTTAAGAATAGCAGCTGGATTCAGCATAGTATTTGGCAAGTACAAATATAATAGTAAGATGAAGTTTTCTCACCTTCAGATGTGCTCCAAAAGGGAAATGAGAAAAAGGAATGGAGAGCACAAGAGCGGGTTGTGGATGTGAGAAGTGAAGCCAGAAATGGGAGACGGTGACTCAGCTCACACACACACACACACACACACACACACGACTTCTGCAGACCGTGCACCAGCTGATGAGACGTCTGTCTCTTATGAACTTTGGAATCAAAACTCAAAAGGATCCAGTGAAAATAACAAAGATTAAGAGAAAAAGACATATTACTTATTAGAAATGCAGAGCAAATGAAGTGATGGCAGGCAGATCCGGGGACCGGCTTTCTAGCATTGTCTGAGCACCTGCTACACATAGAGCCATACATTGGATACGAATATGAAAGAATAAGCCACAGTCTTTGGCCCCATGGAGCTCCCACCCTAATGGGGAAGACAGGATATAAGCAAGTCATTTCAGCTCCACGTGAGAATTGCATGGACGGAAAATTAAGGCAGCCCAGGGGGAGCCCGGGAGCAGACGGATGAGGATGCACGTGCGATCAGAAGATCTCAGAGAAGATGCAACCTTGGAGCCAAGCTGAGAAGAATGAGACCTTACAAACCTAGGAGAAAAGGAAAAATCATAGGGGAACAGTCGAGTTAGCAAAGAAAAAAACTCTATTTTAAAATGTCTTTTTGTCACAGGCTTGGGACCCAGTGTTAGTTGATAAAGACTTGCCCTTTTTTTCTGTAACATAGGTACAGAATAAATAAATGATAAATATTCTGAAGTATTCCTGAAAAGTTTTGCACAGGACGAGCTTTGATAATTTTAAGCATATTCCAAATAAACAAAGGGACAGCCATTTAAAGAAACCCTACTGAATTTGTTTATCTAGATAACCCCTTATTCGTCTGGGTTTTTTTTAATATGGGGTCTTACATACCACCTACAGTTAGTACAATCGTGAAGATAGATGTCTCCCCACTTGTTTCATTCATTAGTTCCAAACCCAAAAGGACCTTGAATGAATTTTATGTTTATTTTCTGACGCCCCTTCTCCCACATATACATACCCATTTTCTTACTCAACTTATATAGTGCATATTAAAATTCAGATGACAAGAGGCAGGTAACAGCACAGGCAAACGTGGCCAGGGTGAATGCAAGTTTTAAAGATTAACCTCTTTTGAAAAAACAAATTGAGTTGATTTTGAAAACTACCACATTTGCAAAGCTGATGTGGTATTTTTAATTCTCAGGCTTTTTTTTTTTTTTTTCAGTCAGTTTGCCACCTCCCCCAACCTACGCAGTGACAGTTAAGGTAGGTCAGGACTAGAATTACAATGTGGCAAGTAGAGAAACCAAAATGAAGAGGCCAGGTTTGTTAGCTGCTCTCCTAGGTAGGCCTTTAGATTGTCACCCGTTAAATAGAGGTATTTTCTGCAGTGACGGGAGGATGCATCCTCAGATAAGCTCTAGGTCCGCTGAGTTATGACGCAGTCATTTTTAGGAGACGGATCATGCCCTGTACGTTAATCGTAGCCCTCAAATCTTGATGGTACTGAAAATAGCTATGAGTTTCTGGTGGGATGGTCAGTTGCCCCACGAACTAGCTGAAGCGAGAGGAGATAGGAGTCTGTTCCTGTCTGCGTGTGTTTTTCCTCTGACCCCCAGGCCAGAGTGTGTTTCACTGCAGTTAGAGTAAATAAAGACTCAGGAGGTGACTTTTTTTTTCCCACACACACAAAAAATTATTTGTCCTGAAGAAGAGCCCTGATAATATAAAAGAGGACAACTGTGGTTGTTATTTAAGGTATCATCTGTCTCATTTTTCTTAAATTGAATTTTTGTTGTTCACAATATAATGTTCCATGGATACGTTTCTAGTTTGAGGAAACAAACTACTTTTCAAGGCTATACTTTAAAAAAATAAGGCATTGTAGAACATTGCATGATTGTTTTATGTGGGTTTTAGGTCACTTGTACCACGCTTATCTTTCTCTCCTTGAGTATGCACTATATACTTATTGGAAAAATTCTTAGAATATAAATGTTTCTATGTTAACTGATTCTGGAGGAATTAAGAATAATTTTGGTGATGATGTTGTTGTGGTTGTTATTGCTGCATTAACACATTACCCTAAAACCAGTAGCTTAAAACC
The DNA here is from genome assembly GCF_039906515.1 of Pseudorca crassidens. Taxonomy (NCBI): domain Eukaryota; kingdom Metazoa; phylum Chordata; class Mammalia; order Artiodactyla; family Delphinidae; genus Pseudorca; species Pseudorca crassidens. The sequence goes on from NC_090298.1 coordinate 54,647,155, forward strand.
ACCATTTTATTTTGGTCACAGTTTTGTGGGTTGGGAATTCAGAAAGAGCTCAGCCTAGGCACGTCTTGCTGTGGATTTTGCATTCTGTTGCAGTCAGGTGTTGGCTGGGGCTCCTACCATCAAAGGCTCCACTGTGCTCTCTCCTGAGTCCGTGGTTGCAGCATCCCCCTGGGAGCTCAGCATGGTTAGTTAACAGAGCACCTACACTAGCATGGCAATCCTGGGGTACTCAGACTTCCTAGATGGTGCACAACTTTCCCCACAGCCAGCGTCCCAAGAGAACCAGGCAGTAGCCTTTGCCAACCTAACCTCCGACATCACACAGCATCACTGTCACAAGACTCAGCTTGTTACAAGAGAGACACTAAGCTTGGGCCCCTCCTGTTGGGAGGAATATCAAAGACACCTTCTTAAACCGCCAGATGTGTGTTTTTGTGTTTTTCTTTAAAAATAACAACTTAGAGTGTATTATCTTAAACTAGCAACCTGGATCCTCCTGAAGACCCCACAAGTCTGTGAGTTCATTTTGTACTTCTGGATCCTAGCTCAGGCACTGTGTTGTAGTGAAAGCTCCAAGGTACATGTCAAACTAAACATAAGGCTGACAAGCTAAAGACCCTCCAATCCAAACCAAGGACTTCAAGGCTGCCGAATTTTTACCTTTGGTAAGCTGCAAGGCTTATCATGCTGATAAAACCACTCTATATGGAGATAACAGAAAAGCTGGGGGGTTTAAAGGTAAAGGAGTCTCAGAGATCCTGTGGTCCCATCCTCCTCCCTCCCAGCCCTCCTAACCCCACCCCAGTTTTTTCCAGCTGAAGCCCAGAGAAGTTAAGTGACGTAACTGAGAGAGATTGAGTCTCTAGCCATAAATTCTAGTCATTGCTTCTTTTCCATTGTAATACTTTTTGTCAGTCACTGTTGGGGGTTATGACTTTATCAGACTGTAGGGTCCCTGAGGTTTAGATCTTTTTTGCATATGAAGGTGAATGAGACTGAGACTCTGCGCACCTGTTGACCTCAGCCTGAGTCCCTTTCCTTCTGAACCTTTCTATCCATTCCATCGGGCAGATAAAGAAAAGTCCCAGAAAGATTTCACCGGGAGGCCCCAGGACTCCAAGTGACTCTCTTCAGATGTAGGCCAGAAAACCTAACTTCCTGACACTTTCCTCCTGTCTTGCAATAAAATCTTGTAGTTTCTATATCTGGGGAAGTGCTGAGTCTGGAAGGCTTCCTACAATTTACAAAAAGCTGTGAGGTAACTGAGATGTCCCCGAGACTGCCTAAAGCCTGTCACAGGGACTGGCTGTATTTCTAGGTAGTGACCACACAGCGTACTGTGATCGTGTGCGACACCATCCTAGCTGTTTGGGGTCTTTGGAGGTAAAAAGTCAAGCCACTTATTTTGCATCACAAAGATGCAGTTTTGTCAGGAAGAACAGTATTTTTAGAATGACCACCCAGTTAATTCACACAAGTAAGGAAATCACATCTTCTCCTTTGAAGCGTCTACAGCTCCCCTTAGCAGGAGAAGGCTCCTGCCTTAGCCTCTGTCAGGGCCATGTTCGAGGCTTGTTCAATTTAATAAATTCCATAGTTATAGGGAAAGGCAAGCAATACAACTGGTGTCTCAGACTTGTTCCTAAACTAATTTCATGGGTCAGTCAATATTCCTTTAATTCATTACATTGATCTTTGTGAAAGAGACTGACTCATAGCAAGCACTCAGTACATGTTAACTCCCCTTTTCCACCCCCTCAGGACCGAACAGTGACTGACTCATGTTCACAGTGTTTCTCTAAAATCTTCTGAATCTTTGTTAGCAATGAAATGTCAATAATATTTGGCCTTCTGACCTTACTAAGGCAGAAAAATCCTCTGAGTTCCTTGTATTCGGGTTCCCCAGAGAACCAATAGAAAAAAAAAAAAAAAAAAAAATATATATATATATATATATATATGTACATAGGGAAAGAATTGGTGATTATGGAGGCTGACAAGTCCCAAGATCTGCAGTCAACAAGCTGGAGACCCAGGAAAGCCGATGGTTTAGTTCCAATCTGAATCCAAAAGCCTAAGAGCAGGAGAACCAATAGGGTAGTTCCAGTCTAAAGGCCAGCGAGCTTTCGACTCAGGAAGAGCTAATGTTTTAGTCTGAGTCCCAAGGGAGGAGAAAAAGTCCCAGCTCAAGGAGGAAATATCCTCTCATCTGTGGGTGGGTCAGCCTTTTTATTCTATTCAGGTCCTCAGATGATTGTATGAGGTTCACCCACATTAAGGAGGGCAATCTGCTTTACTCAGTCTACCTACACACATGTTAATCTCATCTAAAAACACCCTCACTGACACATCCAAAATAATGTTTGACCAAATGTCTGGGTACCCCATGGCCCAGTCCAGTTGACACATGAAATGAACCATTACATTCCTCTTCCAAGGAGTGCTGGCCAAACTGAACTTAGAGATGAAATTTGTATGGTTGTAACACAAATGACTTTCCAGTTAAAATGGATGTGTTGCCAAGGATGTGTATTGTATCCAATTATCTGTGCCATCAGGTGTTACTGTGTGCTCAGAACATTTCATTCTAGGGCATGTGAATAAATGGGATGCCCCCCATCCCTGTCCCTGCGAACATATTTACAGGGATGATGCAAGGCCAGATGGAGGAGGATGTCCTATGCAAAGGGTCGCCTCTATCACTATCCCAGGAAGGGATGCCGATGCAAGCTCTCCATCTTCCCTTCAGAAGGTGAGAGACTTGCCTTTAGAGGTGTTACAGGACATGGAGATTATAGCACACTTCACGGACATTCGTGGACAGAAATGACATTTTAGTGCACGTAGTTGGAAGGCAAATCATCTGCACAATTATGAGTGATCTAAGATTCAGACGTTGTAAATGTGCTTCACTTTGGTCTTATTCAGAAACCAGAAGGCTTTTCTCATTGGATAGCAGAAAGTTTGCACTGTAGCATCTGGGGATGTGGGTTGCAGTGGTTCAGAGCATGCAACTACTGGGACACCTACTGCAGATCCACCAACACAGAAGCAAAAATGGGGAACCTTGCAGAGTTTTAGAGTAGGAATAAAATTATAAAAACAATAGCTGAAGAAGGCTTGTGTTAGCTAGAATTTGTGCTCGTGTTAGCTAGAATCTGTTGTCTTTGTAATGAATCTCTACAGAGATTATATCTATATAATGTTATATACCCGTTGTGAGGGACACACTCTCATCCTTCCCATGGTACAGTCTGAAAACAGAAACATAGAGAACATAAGTAACTTGTCCTAAGGTCCCATAGCAAGTAAGTAGCAGAGCTCCCTGTAGGGGTTTGAAAAGAAAGAGTCTGGCTCCAAGTCTAATCACCAAACTAGATGTCCTGTGGTTGGATGGGTCCTCTCCTTGTAAGTCAAACAAACCCACAGTCTGCCCTAGTGACCCCACATGGTTGCTGCCTTGTCCTGCCAAGCCCACAGGGATTATTGGGCACACGTTCTCCTTTTTTGCTTTCAGGCCATGCCACTTAAGCCACAGGCAGAAGTTTATGGGGATGAAATGGAAGACCAGACCCGGTGGGGTCAGAGACCTTTCCTCCAGACCCTTCACCTGTCCTGAGTCTTTTACACCCCACTCCCTCCATCTGCCATCAACCACATGCCCCTTAAAGTTTTGTACTGCCCATTCCACTCAAGACTTGGGTTTCCCTCTGAAGTTTTTGTTAGTTTTGTAACAAAAATCTTGGTGCTGAATTTTAACTTCTGTAGCAGTAGGGCTGCCCTCAGGAAATATCACCCTCTCCTCCCTTGGTCCTCATAACAAAGAAGGAGGGAGTTCTATTCCAGAGGTAGACTGGGGACTGGAGATGCAGTGGTGAGCAAAGCAAACATGGCCCCTGCTCACAGAGTTTATAGCCTAATGGGGAACACAAACATGATTCAAACAATTACACATAAAGGTAAAGCCTACGGTGACGAGTGCCGTCAAGGAAGGGTTCAGAGTTCGATGGGCCCAGAATGGGAAGTTGACCTACAAGACTTGCTTAGGGAGGTCAAGCAAGTCTTCCCTAAGAAGGTGATACAAAGTGCAGATCTGGAGAAAAAGGAGAGTGTGTCACAGGTAGAAGCTGCTCAGAGGCCCTAGACCCAGGCAGGAAGGAGTGTGGGGACTTTAAGGAACCAAGAAAAGACCAGCATGGCCAGAGAACTGAGGATGGGGATGTGGCAGGTGATGAGGGCAGAGAAGGAAGCAGAGACAAGAGCATGGCCGGCCCATGTGAAGGATTTTGGCTTATATACCTTGACCAGCTCTGGCTTTTCATTAGACTCACCTGGGGAGCATTTTAGAAATGCTGATTCGGATCCCACTCCAGAACAATTAAATCTGGATTTCTGGAAGTGAGATCCAGGCATAAGTTTGTTCATTTGTTTGTATGTTGGTTTGTTGTAAAGCTTCCAGGTGATTTTACTGTGAAGCCAGGAAGGAGAATCATTGCCTAACAGCAATGAGGAAATCATAAAATGTTTAAAAGAGGATATGTGTATTGTGCGTGTTTGGGGGGAGATGGATGTCATCATCAAATTCACATTTCAAAAAGCATCCTTTGTCTAGAACTGTGGAGTTAGGGATGCTAGGAGTTAAGAGGTTTCAGAAAGGAGACCAATTAAGTGACAACTAAATGATGCAACTTTGGATTAGGGTAGCAGCAATGGAAATGAAATGGATAAAGATGAGAGATTTCTACTTGGTTAAACCACTGGGACTGGTGGAATGGTGAAATGATGGACTTGGTACAGGAGAAAAGAGAGAGGGTGATTACCTGGGTTTGGCTTACACAACAGACTGGATAATTGGCTATTTGTTGAGACAAGGTTAGAGTGAGGGTGGGGCTTCAATTTTAGCCTGTGGAGTATGCTTTCCTTCATCGCATGCTTTATTTCTCTTTTCTCCACGTCAGCAATATGTCACTCACTAGTCCTTCCTCTTTATTATTCATTAAAACAAACAGCAGAAACAACAACAACAAAACTGTTGAGCGCTAACAAAGTTCAAGTCATTGGTCTGATTAATCTGCTTTCAAGTGTAACTCGAAGAAGCTTACTAATGAGTAAATAAGCTTTCCTAGTAAATACACATATTTTCCTAGCAAAATTCGATTTCATCTTCTTAAAAATTTTTAATGCTGTGTATTTCTTGAGATGTTTAGTGCCTGCCAAGTGACAGAAGCCCCACTCCAATAAGCTTAAGCAGAAAGAACATCTCATTATAAGGATATAAAGGTATCTCATGGATACAAAGGTGAATGTGCAGGAAAAGCTGAAATCAGGAACTCAGGACTTCATGGTAGCTCTCCTCAGTTCCTCTCTCTGCACATCTGCTTTGTTCTTCTTTCTCTCTCCTCATGACCTTTCTTGTCAATATAAAAGGAAACATGGCAACTGACAGCTTCTGAAGTTTAAGTGTTAGAGCTCAGACTAACTCTTTCAACAGAAAAATACAAAATCCTGAGGAAGGAACTCATTGGCTCAGCTGAGCCACATGTCCTCCTTTGGACCAATCATCCATGGCCAGAAAGTAAGACTTGAGGAAAAAGGGATGGTCATCCCACATTGATTCATATACCCCACTGAACTGTGGTCGAAATGGATGCTTCTGTGATAACCCTTGGGAATTGCGTTGGGACCGGGTTGCAAATCCTGGAGAAGCAGGGGCTAGGCAAATAGTGCAAGTTTACCAATACATCCCAATGAGTAAATTAACATGTGTGAGCCATCAGCTCTAACTGAAAACAGTCCCAAGAAGGTTGATAATTTTACAAAAGATTTCCTCTCTCTGGCCTGGTGTTACTATGGCATCTGAAGTTTCCAAAATTTCTAGAATTTCATATTAGATAGTGATGTACGCCAATAAATTTGCATTTGTATATGATTTGGACTATGAAGTTTTGAACGGATTCAACAAAGCAACACACTAGTCGTGAAATTATGCTGATTTTAAATGTCATTTGCATTTCTGTAGATAGAAAATTATATAACGATTTCTAGCTCTTTTGATTCTCATTAGTATTTGATTAACACTGACTCCCCAAAGCCCTAAAAGAAGGAGCAGGGGTTGTGATTTCAATTGCTTTTGGGAAAATATGTACTTTGTTCCCTTGGAAATGAAGGAGAACATGTTAAGTGACAAGTCATGAAGAAGCTGGTTTTGACAGTATTCTTTTGAAGCTCTAAGATAAAATGAGGGCTTTGCAAATGACTGGTGATGAAAATGAACAGAAATAGAGATCTCAGCTGAGCTTTCTTATGGGTGGGCCTTGAAAAATACTAGGAAATAATCAGGTCGATATTTCCATTCTGACTTCTCAGGGTGGGGCCCCCTTTGCAGACTCTATACCTCACGTATTCATGACCTTTGGAATTTCCCTCAAGCCATTTACAATCCAGTTAGGACTAAATGAATACATGGTTAATAATGTTTATAAAATCATCTATTTTTGAGTGTCCGGTAGACAGTCTACACTAGTTTAGAGAGAAGTCAAGGGCTGGGAGCCCAGGCAGGCTTGAGTGGCCCTGCCCTGGCTGGCCCTCAACAGAATTGTGAAGAAGTAGCTGCCTGTGTACACCTTTATCGGCACAGACTGGGTTTTCTCCCTGTTGGCCTCTCTGTACTTACCTTTAACTTCCTTCTGCATCTGCTGGATGGTCCCTCTGATTTGTTCCAGTCTTGTTCTCAAGTCATCTTCAACTAATTCCTGCTAAGGTGCTAACTGAAAATTGAGGGGCTGTCTCAAACACAGCAGGACAGTGGGTTGGGGATTTGTGTTCTGGACCTGCATCTGCTGTTATCAGTGTCATCTAGGGATCATTTTTCTCATGTCCCCAGACCTCAGTTCCCTCTCCTTGAAGACAAACGAGAAAGAATTTGATAGATGCTAAACTATCTCCCAGATATTAAATTGTTAGTATACATAACCACAGCCTTCAGATGTGTTTGTACTTCTAAAAGGTGAGAGAGGGACGGTCTCGCTCCTTCCCCAGTATAGTTCAGAGCAAGGGTCAGCAAACTCTTTCTGTAAAGAGCCAGTAAGTATTTTAGGCTCTGTGGGCCATGCTGTCCCTGTTGCAACTACTAACTCTGCCAAGCGAGTGTGAAAGCCACACAGATAATGGGAGTTATTTATGAAAATAGGTAATGGGCTGGAGTTGGCCTCTAAGATAGAGTTTGTAAGCCCCTGGTTTAGGAGATGCTGTCTGGGACCAGGTTGCTTCAGTTCAAAGCTCAGCTCTACCAGCTACCTAGCCTTTTGGTGCCAGTTTCCTTATCTGTAAAGTGGGAGGAATGGCACTATGGAGACTAAATGAATTCATATATGTGCAGCACTTGGACCAGTGCTTGATTATGTAATTAGTGTGGTTAACTATCATTCTTCTCCCTCTTTTCAACTTCATGTTGTGTTTCTGCACACTTTTTTTCTGTTCACGAGTACGGCACAACAACTTTTTCTGCAGGGAGATGGTACTAAGGCAAGAGGCACTCGCCTGCCGGGTGAGGACCTGTCCCCGTAGAGAAACTTCTGTCTTCTGAACTTTCTACTGGTGAACAGTCATCAGTCTCTCCAAAGCTTCTTTTACTAGAGCAAAAGCATAGGAACTTGGCCTGCCTCAAACTAATGGCTCTTTTGCTCCTTTGTCGGATGCTACTTTGACTCTAAAACAAATGGTCTTGTAGCCTCCTGCGGGGTAGCTCTTGGTAAGCCAAGACGTTTCTGAACCCCCTTCCAAGAAAGGATGAATAAGGAAAAGCTTGGCAAAGCCACCTCTGTCGAAGTACTGAGCCTCATGATGGGTAGAATACTAGGTTTTTAGTATCACACAGGGATTGGTGAGGGAACGTTCCCCACGTGAGGGGACTATCAGGGCATGCTTTTAATGCGGTCCCACATGGCTTGCAGAAAGGAGGTGGTGTTGGTGGTGGTAGGGCGGGGTTGTGTGCCGACATTCATGGCCAGGTAAATGGTTTGGGAAACAGGTACATATTCTTTTTTCCCCTCGAATTCAGTGACTGAGGAAATAGCAGGAATTGCCATCTCTTTGCCATGGAACTGGGTGTTAAGAGTCTTTTATAGCATTTCAGGTGTAAAGAGGTTTTGTCCTTAGAGCGCATCATCAGCCTGCATGGTTCCTCCCGTTTTTCATGCGGCACAGTGCCTAAGTTACGTACAAGATTATTAATCTTTTACAAGGCCGTTGTTGACAGACCCATAATCATGTATACACGTCATGAATCTTGTCTTCCATAAGTCAGCAGTACCTGTTATATTTGGCAAGGGCTCACCGGGCACTAGCTAAACCAGAATCGTACTGTGATGCCACGGGCTAGCCCAGTGAGGCCTACGGCCAGAGTTAGGAGACATAGGTTCTTTTCATGATTCTGTCACTAACTGGCTGTGTGACTTAGAGCATCACCTAACTCTGTGTCATAGAGACAGTTATCTAACTTCTCTGAGACTCCGTTTCCTTCTCTGAAAAAGAGAGAGTTAAGCTAGATGAGGCAGGCCCTTGCCAACTCTGTGATTTAGGGTTACCCAAGTGGGGAGAGGAGGTGGTCTCACAGGTCTGAAGTTCTCTGTTGATCAGCCTAGATCCTTTTGGGCCCTTTCGCAGTTTCTCCTGGATTGGTAGTGATGCTAGATTAGCTGATAATTGCAATAGTTAGACGGAAAGTTGCCTAGAAGTGGCTGATCACGGATTCAGGGTAAGGAGCGCATCAACCGGAAGGGAAGTGTCACTGAACAATGAGGCAGCACATGCTGCAGTCCTAGAGTCGGAAAGCCCCAGCAGAGATGTTATTCCACTGCTCTCAGTCTATGAAACCCGGGTCAAATCACATAGTCTTCCCGAGTCTGTTGCTTCATCTGTAAAATGGAAATCAGGATGCAGGCTCTGCCTATGACCCAGGGATGATGCATCAGATAAAAGAATTCATGTTCAAGTCCTCTTGAAGCATTAAAATCTGATACAAAAGCCATCATCATAAGCACGGCTCCCTTCTCACAACAGAAAACCTAAGATGTATTTTTCAGACATATTCATGGTTAAAGAAACTCATGCCCTACAAAATATCGTAAGTGAGGAGTAGTCATTCCTTCACAATGCATTTTGTTCATAACGGAAGAAAGGAAATCCTTGTTAACATTGTGATACAGTCACCCAACAAAAGATTCTAAGAATCTTAGAAAATTGGTACTGTCAGAAGATAACCTTACCTGATCTAAAGCGTTTTCTTTGCATACACAGCTTGGCAAGACCCAGAGAAAAGGCAGTGTGGTAGGGGCTAGTCTGGAGAGGTTGATGGTAATGGGTTTCCTTTATTCTGCGAGGCTGTCTGAATACTCGGGGCTCAGTTCTGTCAGAAACACTGACAGTTCTGGATCCCCTCCAGTGGAGGGAACAAAGGCTGGGGTTTCTTTTGAAAAATTCTTTCTGAGCAGTGAGATTGTCCAACACAGTTTCCTTGATAAAGGGCTCATTATCTATCGGTGTGACTTTGCCCTTAATTTTTATGTTGGCAGTGCCAACATGAGCACATTTAAGCCAATCCTTTTACCCAGACAGCTGTAACAGCACCCTAACAATTTGTGTCAGTGCTCAAAGCTGGGGTGTAGAATATAATCAACTACGGGCGAAATTTCCAATTAGTTGAATCACCAAGAAATATAATGTATCAGCTTGCTTTTCGTCATATTTACACTTTTTGTCATTTTTTAAATGCGAGCCCATTTTAAATTTAAAAAAAAGTAGTCAAATGTTTCAGAATTGCTTCCTTAGCTTAACTGATACATGCTTATGGATCTAAGTGGGTTGATTTTGTTGGAGAAAGGTGGCTCCAGAACTCTGGGAAAAGGTGACCCTCTGAAAGAGAAATCCACATTAACAATGAACATGTGATAAACCAGTCTGAGAGGGAGAGTCTGTCGATGGTGATGGAGAAAATCTTGCATCACCCAAGTCTAAATGAGGTGATTAAATTTTAGCCTCTAAAACTGGAAGGACTGGAATATGATGTTAGCTCAGGAAGCTGAGAGCTAACTAAGCGTATACTATAAGCTTTGTAAAAGATTTTTAATCAAAATGAGGAAGCTTCACGGAGCCTACACAAAGGGGAGTCAGAGAGTAAGAGTGAAATAGAACCAGGCGCAACGTTTGTGATGTGGGACTTGTGAACACTGTGCTCACTAGGGAGGGGCACATTCCAGCGGGTGCCTGGGACACTTCAGTAAGGTTTTCCAAAGCCAGGATGAAACATCCCTCAAGCCTCCCCACCACCATGTACTCTGGATGTTTCTGAGGTTAGAACTCCATGTGTCAGAACTCCATTCCTTTTTAAGGCCAAATAATATTCCATTGCATGTCGGTACCACATTTTGTTCATCCATTCATCTGTTCATGAATACTTGTGTAGTTTCCTCCTTTTGGCTATTGTGAACAATGCTGTTCTGAACATTGCATACAAGTATCTATTTGAATTCCTTCTTATTGCGGTTTTAATTTGCATTTCCCTAATAACTAAAGTCGTTGAGCTTCTTCTATACATGAGCTTATTTGCCATCCGTTTATTTTCTTGGGTAAAGTGTTCAAATCTTTTGTCTATTTTTAAAAACTGTTTTTGCTTTTTAAGAAAATATTGTGTTGTGAGGGTTCCTGACGTATTCTAAATACAAGTCCTTTGTTGGATATATATTTTGCAAATATTCTCTCTAAGATGTGGCTTTTTATTTTCATAACAGTGGCTTTTGAGGAGCAAACATTTCTGATTTTGATGAAATTCAATTTACTGGTTTTCTTCCTTTTATAGTTCATGCTTTTTGTGTCCTAATATCTAAGAAATCTTTTCTAAACCTATATTCTCTTTTAGAAGTTTTATAGTTTCAGCTTTTAAATGTAGGTCTACGATCCATTTCCAGTCAAATTTTTTATATGGTAGGATACCAGGATCAAGGTTCATTTTTCCTTGCACATAGCTTTCCAGTTGCTCCCAGCCTGGTGATGTTTTAGCAGCACTCGTAGACTGGCAGCATTTGTGACCCTGTTGCTCCGTCCTCAAGTCTGGCTCTGACTTAGGCCCTCAGAGGTTCTATCTGAACAACACTTGCATTCTATTCCTTTAACAGTTGCACATATAAGAATTTCATGTTGAGTTTCCTTTAAACCTCCAGACCATTCTCCTTTACTGAGTGCCCACTGTGTACCAGGAAGTCTATTATTTGCCGGAGTTATACAAAAATAAAGGTGGCCCTGGCATTCAAGAAAATAACTACACAAAATTTTGTTTGTGTGTCTCATATTTTATCAACTGAGATTACTGTGTTGTAATTTTTTTTTTTAATCCAGCTTCTTATTACAGGGGATTTTGAGAGCAGATACAGAGTAGAATTAACTGAAACTATCACTAAAGGTGGTTCATTGACTTCCATTGCTTACTGGTTGATTTATTTAGTTTTATTCCCAAAGTATAGAGGACTGAAGAGCTGAAAGAGACAAGAATGCCCAGACCACAGATTATGACCAGGGAACTCTGAGTACAGGTGATTATGATCTTAGGTGTTCTTTGGGGGTACAGTCAGGAAGTTGCCTCTCCTTCTAATACCTCAACGTGGTTAACAGCAGGTACAAGCTCAGAAATAACAGAATGAGAATTCTAAAACTGTTGGCCTTCTGAATTCTCCCTCTGCTAGGAAGCACTATTCCAGCCAATAATTTTTTTTCATGCTTCTCTTAATATGTGTTTAACCTGGTTAGCTCACAAAGAGGGGAAAATTTTCAGCTAAGTAATACAAAGATTGATTTTTCTCCCATTTCAGTTATCAGGGCAGGAGATAGGGAAAATAAAAATACTGGACAAAATTCCAGAGTGTTTTGCCCCAGGGCTGCTAGCACTGGTATCTCACCCATTACCAGTTCTCAGCCATTGAAGGCCTGCAATGTTTGGTGTTGTAGAGAACAGAAGACTCAAAATACATGATCCTTGAGATCAACAGTTTGACCTTCCAACAAGCCCGTTCTCTTCTTGGGTGTGCTTCCTTTTTTTTTTTTTTTTTTTTGGCCCACTTAATTTTATGATGTACAGCGTCCTAAAACTATAAGCTACTGGTTGTCATAACGCTTATGTGGCCTAACCCAGGTTTCAAAAACTGTTGAGTGAATTGCCATCATTTAATAATTGGGAAACTGCCCAGTAAAAATTTGGATTTCCAGCTTCTCTCTGAGAATTGGGAGGCCTGGCAAATCTGGGCTCACATTCCTGCGTGGCCACAGTCAGCTAAACTCTAGTACCAGCTGCTCCCTTTAAGACCAGCCATTTGGGCTCCAGTCTCTCCCCGGCTGGCTTTCCTGATGGTACCTTTCCTACCTGGATTCTTCAAGATGGTGGTTCTTGAACCTGGCTTCAAACTGTCAGGAATCACGTGAGGAACTTTAAAAGCTACTGATGCCTGTGTTGCAACCCCCAAAGATTTTGATATAATCCATCTGTTGTGTAATCCAGGCACTGGGATTTTTTTATAAGCTCCCCAGGCAATTCCAAAATTGAGGACCCCTGTGTAAGAGCATCTCGAAGTTTAGCTTGCATATGAATCACCTGGGGACCTTATTAAACTGCAGATTGTGATTCAGCATGCATGTCTGGGATTCTGCATATCTAGCAAGCTCCTAGATGGTGTCAGTGCTGCTGGTCTGTGAGAAGTAAGGCTCGAAGGCATTTGTCTTTGTTGTTTTGTTTTGTTTTGTTTGCGGTACGGGGGCCTCTCACTGTTGTGGCCTCTCCCGTTGCGGAGCACAGGCTCCGGACACGCAGTCTCAGCTGCCATGGCACACGGGCCCAGCCGCTCCGAGGCATGCGGGATCTTCCCGGACCGGGGCACGAACCGGTGTCCCCTGCATCGGCAGGCGGACTCTAAACCACTGCGCCACCCGGAAAGCCCTTTGTTTTATTTTGATTTTGAACCCTAAACTACAGACTTGGGTTTCAAGTCTAATGGAAGCTTATTCTAGCACTCACATTATTGAAGTAGCTGGAGTGATGGTGGCAAGTGAGAATGTACTACTGGTCCTCTTTGGGAGGGTACATCTCAGCTTGCTGTGGCCACTGAAAACCTTTTGGTGTTAGGGGTCCTTAACTCCCATAGGTCTGCCTTCCAAACCACCTTTGCTGTCACCAATGATGCATGACAGCCCTCTCTCCCTCTGGCAAACTGTACCTCCTTTGACATTTTGAGCTCTTTGATGGTGGGACCGCTCTCATCCACCAGTTCCGCCGTTACTGATTGCATGGTAGTGTTTGTGCGTTTATTTGAGCATTTTATTGCAGTGGTTTCAGTTTGTGTTCCCAGATGCCTTAGGCCTGGAGCAATGGTTCTCAAACCCTAGCGTGCCACTTGGAAGGTGTATTAAAACAGACCCATAGGCTCCGTCCCCAGTATGTCTGATTCACTGAGGAGAGAATTTGCATTTCCAGCAAATTCCCAAGAGGTAATGCCATGGCTGGTCCAAAGACTTAGAGGCGCCCTTGGTCTCACCACATGGCTTCTCATAACAGTTACGTTTTTGGAGTCCAGATAAGATTTGATTAAAGGAAAAGGTTATTTTTTAAAATTTTGAATACTGCTGTTTTGGTGACTTTTGCTTTAATTATTTCATAGAAATTAATAGAAAATAAAAATAAATAAAAATTTGAATATTAGTGATATGGCGGGGAGGTATCAATTTAATAAAGATGAAACAAAGACTAAACTTATTCAATTATGGAAAGAGAGCCATACTGTCCTATCATGGAACACTCTTTGGACTTACACTATGGGTTCAAATATGACAGAAAAACATTAAAGAAAAAAACAACATATACTGGAAATAAGTTGTTGAAGTCTATCTAGAAAAGGAAGCTTGATTAAGGATTTCATGCTATTTTTAGGTTTGGGGGGAATAGAACCCCATTATAGCAGTATATAAATGTCTTTCCAGGAATTCATCGTGTATAAAAGGAGACAGCTGGTGAGGTTTCTTCAGACGCAAGCCTAAAGGAAATACAGCAAACGTCACAGCAGTTACATCTCAGCTTATTGGACCGGATCAAAGTAACTCTCTCACAGGGTGAGACACCTCATTTCATTTATAAAGCTCAGGCAAACAATATATGAGGTCCTTCATTTCACAGGATGGGTGGGAACCATGTAGCTTAGTAAACTTCATATTTACTTTTAGATGAAGTGGATTCTTAAACAAGACAAGTATCTGTCTGCTTTTGTATCTCCACTTCAAGAAATATGCTGTAATAACAAAAATGCAAGGGCCTGAAGACCCTAAAGTAGAACTAACTTGTCCGTTAGAATGTGAGTCACCTTTAAGAATGATTATATTTCCTTAGGACAGTCAATAAATTTCAGGATATTCTTTACTTCCAACGCCCAGAGGAATAAAGCACCAAATTCAAAGTTTGACAAAAGTCTAAGTGCTTGGTTTAAAAAAAAAAAAAAAAGTAATATTCTTGCAAGGAAATTGGGAAAAGGGCTCTAGGGCAAGTAGGCTGGGCGGGTGCAGGTCTCAAAACCGCAAAAGAGGAATCTGGGAAGAGCTTATTAAAAAGCGGACTCAACATGTTTTCACGGGCGAAAGAGGAACAGAGGGTGCTGGCATCCCATCCTACTGTCAGAGGAAGGTTCGAATCAACGTCAGATTTTTCTTGAGCAACTAAAATAATGACGACTAGCTGAAGAGTGTGCATTTGAAAATTAACAAATTTAAGGAACCGTACAAGTCACATGAGTTTCCTCCACCGACCCCATGAGCAACCAAGGGGCCACGGTCTGCCTGAGCGACCTACATTTCCTCTGTCATCTCAGGACTGCGAGGGATCAGCCAGCGTGCGCCCTCCTCATAAAACTCTGCCCTGCTGGCGGGCCGGGCCGGCTCCCGGTGGCGGCAGTGCCAGCCAGGCTCCTGGAGTTCTAGGCAGGCTGCGGGCGCTCGTCCCTCCGCTTCACCCTTTCACCCCTCCTTCACCCCCAGGCGCTACGCGGGGTGGCGAGGATTTTCCGCCCACTCCCGCGGCCGCGCTGGCGAGGCCATGAATTGCAGGGCCTCCCGGCTTTGGCGAGCCTGGAATCCGAGTCCTCCCCGTCCCGGCCACTCCGCTGGGGCGCTGGGGGCTCGAAAGAGGCTGGGGTTTGTTTCAAGACACTGCGTTTAGAGACGCAGCTTCTAAGTCTGAATTTGTCCTCGATCTTCCCCAGACCCGCCGCCTCTGGTCTCGAAGACGCCCGGCAGCCGGCTCGGCCGCAGGCAGGCAGCAGCCTGGCCGGCCCGGAGGGCGCAAAGCCAGAGCGCTCGGCCCGGCAGCCCAGGGCATCCCCGCGGCTGGGGGCGGAAGGCGAGCCCGGCAGCAGGAAAGGTTCGCAGGGCCGGAGCTCCACCCGGCTGGCCGCCGGGCTCGGGGGCCCGCAAAGTGAACGGCGGCGGCGGAGGGCGCGGGGCCAGCGGAGAGGGGCGGAGACGCGGGCGCCGGTTGGCGCGGGCTCGGGGGCGGGGCTGGAGGGGCGGGGCCGGAGGCGGGGCCGGCCGCCGGGCGCTGGAGCTGCCGGCGCACGGAAAGGAGTCGCGAGCAGCTGGAGCGGAGTTGGAGGAAGCGGCGGCCGCGGCCGGGGCGGCGGGGAGCGAGTCGGGAGACGGCGAGCTTGGGTCGGGAACGGCTGGCGGGTCGGAGCCTGGTCAGGGGCGCATCGGAGCCGTGCGCGCAAGAGGCTGCCGCTGCAGCCTGGGCCCCGCAGAGGAAGGAAGCTGGCCGGCGGGGGAGGTAGGCGGCAGCAGCGGGTCCGGGTGTGTGCTCGGGAGGGGGAGGCGGTGCGTGCGCGCGCGGCTACCGCCGCTCTCTTCCTGTCACCAGCAGCCGCTTCTCCTTCTGCAGAGCCGAGCCGGGGGAAGCGAGCCGGCCGCCGTCCTCCCTGCCGCCGGCATCTCCCGCCCGCCGTGCAACCGCGGGCCCTACTCGCGGCCAGCGTCCTGCGTGCTCCCGGCCACCTCGCGGCTCCCGTTTCCCTAGTCCTCTTCCGAGCGGGTTGTGCGTGCCGCCGGGCGCATTCGTCCCTGGAGTTGCAGGCGAAGTCGGGCTTCCGCCACCCCTCCGTCACCTCACGCTTCTGTGGGTCCCCACTGTCGCCTTGCTGCAGTTTTCCGGCGCCTTTCAGCAGAGGAGAGCGCCCTGACCGCTGCCTTTGCGTTAGCGGGAAGGAGCTATGCCTTCCCCCGCGCCCTCCGGCTGCACCCGCGTTGCTGCCCGGGCCCTTCCCCAGGGCGAGCGGGGCGGCGGGGGTCCCCGGAGCTAGCCCCCAGCCCCCGCCCTCCGAAGTTCGCCTCCCTCCTCTTCCGGGGTGGGGGAAGTGCGCCTCGGGGCGGCCGGTCGCTGGGACCCTAACTCGGCGTGTGGTGCCGACCGGGCCTGGGCAGGTTGTTGGAGGCAGACTTAATGGGGTCTTGGAACAGCCCGGAAATCCAGGTTTTTTGTAACGCGGGGCGAGGCTGGAGGGACCGGCCCAGCAATATGGAGCCGGCTAGAGAGAGCGAGAGAGCGTGCAAACCCGAGCTGAAAGATCGTGGGGAATTGTCTGGAATCCACAGTTCTCACACTCACTTCCCAAGGGCAGAAACTGCCCCGCAGATCACAAGACAAAGAGAACAGGAAAGCTCAGGCCAACCGCTCCAGTGCAGAAATGTACTTTGGTAACCAGAATTCGATCATGAAATGTAAGGGTGTGAGCGGAATGGCTGTTACATGTTGAATGCAGAATGTGTGTGGACTGGATTTGGGGAAATTCTTCTGCTTCTCTGGGCGCAATTAAGATCAGAAAGGTCTCACTTACACCGTTAATCCCTGGTTGGAGCTGCAGCACTGTTGGTATCTGAGTATGAGTTACTCTGTTTGGGGGTTTTGTGACTTTAGAAGTGATAGGGGTTTGGGGGGCTTTTTTTTTTTTTTTTCCAGTTCTTTTCCTCTTTGTCAGTGCGAAGTACGAATGGATAAAGCAGTTCCGGGTTTTGAATGCAGCATAAGATTGTCATTTCAGTGTGATGGGGCTGGAGTTTTAGTTGTTAGGCGGGACATTCACAAAGTAAGTGACCCAGGGGTTATGTGGAATGGTTTTTGTTTGTTTGTTTTTTAATATTTCATTATCTTGTCTTGCGTTTGGCAGCTTTAAAGATGGTTACGTATTAGCTAGAAAAGGTCAGAGTAGGAAGACAAGTTTATTTCTGAGACAGGCTATCAGTAATGGGGCAGATCATCAGGAATTTGATGACTTCTGCACAGAAGGCCACAAACATCTTTTATCGTTGGAAGAGAAAAAAAGCACCCTCATAGCCATAATTTTTTGATAGATTACACTGCCTTGAAATAAACAGCTTTTAAAAAGCATAGATGATAGTCTTCTTAGAAACAAAAGTTCTTAAACTTTGGGAATGTTTTGGTCATGACAAAGAAAATACCCTGAGTGATTTTGGGGGGGATCCCTCTTCAGTTTGGGAAGGTGTGTTTGGTTCAGAATCAGGCTTAAACTGGAAAGGCTGGTGGAGGAGGCTCCCTGCCTTGCAGAAGTGTTGGGTTATGTCACTGCTGGCCTCTTCAGCTTTTATATGACAATTGCAACTAGAGAGTTGTACTTTTTCCATAGAAGTGTGTAGATTGTTGTGGTTGGAAGAAAGTTTTATATATCTGATACTGGCTTTCAAAGTGTGATGTGCATTTGCTTTATAACTTTCATCTTGATTTGGGACCTGTTCTTGTCAGTTGCATAGCAGATAATTTGCATTGTACACACTACTATCTGCTGTTTTATCTGTTTTTGTAAAATGACGGTATCACTGTGTCTTTTCACCTCTGTGATGCTGATAGCCAGTGTGAAAAAGCATTTCACTTCTCATTGATTAATTATATTGTCTTTCCATAGCTGTTTCTTTAAATTTCACTTCATTAAGAACAGTAAATCCCCACAACATTAAGTTGGTTTTGGGAAACAGAAGTGGTACAATAAGTCATAGGTGATACGTATTTTGGTTACTGACAGTGATGATGGTAGTACGCATTTATTTGCTGGAAATGTTAAGTGCGTCTAAGCTGGTTTTTGAAGGGTTTTGGTATCTTCAGTGCAAGCCTGCTCCACTTACTCAAATTTTGTGTTATTAAGAGTGTTGCCCATATATTTAATTAAAATTTTCCATGAATGCCCCGTAATTCTTAGGCTAATATGTTCGTCAGAATCTCCTTTTTTTCCTTAGGTAGTTCAAGGGAGTATTCTAAAAAGGCATCCACTCTGAAAGGTTGTCCACACACTCATTAAAACAGAAACAATTCTAGTTCAGCTCTCATTGTGTTTGCATTTTGTCATATGCAAAATGAGTTTTAGTGAATAAAGAGATGGTCAGTGAGCACATTGAAAATAAAATGATTTCATGGTCAGTTAGAATATAGAAAGCTGAGATCATGTTTGCATTTGGTGTTTTGCTTTTAATTCTCCCACAACTGGGGTGTACACAATGCAGAAGAAAAAGGGAAGTGCCTTTTTCAGTATATTATACATTTAGGTGGGCTCCCCACAGCTCTTCTGTCTTTTGGAGGATACAGGGATTGCCAGTGAAGGCAAGAGAATGGAGCATCTTACTGAAGCCCTCAGAAAACAAGAAGTTACTTATCAATGGAAGGAAGAGATTATCACTTCGTTTTTACCTTAGAAGGCATAATATCAATTATATAACAGCTTTTAATAAAAAAACTTATGTTGTAATTGATTTTAAAAATATTCATCCTATTTATTGTTTTTTCCCCCCCGTCTCCTCCACCTACACCCTAATGTGATTACCTGCCATGGTTCTGCCAACCCTCTTATTGGAATTACTTGCTTAAGAGAGTGGCAATTAAAGGCCATTTCACGTACGTTATGCCAAAGCAGCTGAAAATAGACTATGTAATTACTCCTAAACTTGTCTGTTTGGGTGATATTAGGGGTTTTGTCTGTTTTATTTATTTGAAAGGATAGAATGAGTGTAGTGTACCTTTTGCTTTAAAAAAAAAAATCTACTATAAAAACATCTTTGGAGATTGTATCCTCCCAACATTGTTTTCCTTAAAGTGAATCCAATAGGTACCCCCAGGCACCTGTAATCAAAATAGTTTTCATGTTAACGATCACCCAGAGAGTACTGCGAGTACTGCGATCACAGGAATCTAGCAAAAGTGAGGAGACTCCAGCAGTGGGTGGAGAGAGTGAAGAAAGCAAGGTGCCTGGGCCGGGCTGGAGTGCTTTGCCCCTCTCCTTTTTGGCTGGACCCCCAGTGGTCTAGCCCCGGCGCTCAGCCCCAGGATCTAGGGCTGTAACAGGAGGACGCTGCTGCCTTCAGTCCCTGGAGAACCGCATGAGTGCTGTCACCTTTCCTCTTTGAGGGCAGCTAGGGAGCAGCCACCAAACCCTGCTGGAGAGGAGTGTTGTCCCCTAACTCCACCCCCTGCCTCATACCACCCTCTCACACAGCCCTGGCTCCTCCCAGGTCTCCTCTGCCCTGACCTCTATAGAGCCACCCTCTGCCTCAGGACTAGATGGGCAAAGTCCACAAGCAGCCCTTATCTGTCTATCTATTTACTCTGAAAAGAAGTTAAAGCAACAGTGGAGAGGTTGATTTTGGCTAGCTTGAGGATTCTTTCAGTAGACTCTGCAGCATTTAGAGGCAGGGCCAAAGAAAATTCTTGGCAAATGTTCCGGTTTTAAAATGAATTGTATAAGTGGTAGGAAGTGGCAATCAATATTAATAGTAATGACAGTAGTAACAATACTACTACTAGAGCTGTGGTTTACTAGCCATGTGACTTAAAGCAAATTATTTTACTTCTCTGTGCTTATTTTCCCATCTGTAAAATGGAGATGGTAATCATACCCACGATGGTTGTAATTAAATGAGTTGACATATGCAAAACCGGAAGAAGCGTGCCTGGCCCCTAAGAAGCACTGTGTTGGTGTTAAGCAAGCTCTAATTATCAAGCATGGAGTGCAGTCTTTGTATAAATAATTTCCTTTACTCTTCATAATAAATAGGGGCACGGAGAGGTTTAAGTAACTTGCCTAAGTTTAAAAATTTAGGCACCAATGGGGACAAGCATCTTTGAGGGTGAAACCCAGTGCTTGTACTCGCCTTCTTGCTAAGGATTTTACACAGTAGCATTGTATTTTCACAAGAGGGGGGACCCTAGATTGTCTGCTTTAGTCCTCCCATTCCATGGCCATCTCCTCAGGGCTTCTTCCCTGGGATGACGCAGAGAACTAGAGTGGTCCATCCCATGGCCTTTTCTGGGTGATGGGATATGTTTCTCAGGCTCTGGAAGCCACAGCCTCCCTGTGGTGACCACTGAGCCTGAGAACTGCCTCCAGCTGGACCTGTGTCTCTGTCGCTCGGCAGTGCTCTGCTATCCCATCACTTTGCTTTCTGCAGAGCCCTGTGACCTTGTTGTTTGACCGGGGCTTGTCCTGTCCCCCCACCCCCATACCCCCAACCCCCAGAGGGCTGGCGGGCAGGAGTTGTGCCCTAGGTGCCTTGCTTCCCCCCACAGTGCAGACCCAGCCCTGAGCGCGGCAGCCTGGGACGCATTCTGGTTGGTTTGAAAAATGAATGGAAATACTTGAGGACTGTGGCTTGGGGCTTCCTCCGAGCCCATCATTTTATTTTGTTTTAATTGAGGTAAAATTTACATCCCATAAAATGTTGCCCCGAGCCCATCATTTTAGCTTGAAATTCATTTTGTTAGTAGGAAATTTTAACTGTTCAGTTTGATTTTCATGATTTCCAGGACACTCTTTGAAAGGTAAAAAGAGTTTTAAATAATGAATTGTGCCTTTTGTTTTTTAAAAAGGCTGTGTGGATTTAGTTAGGGAGCTTGCCCTACTCAGAGCTACCACACTGAAGATGGAGAGGTGAATTATAGGTCTGGGGGCCCAGGAACCTCTCTGTAGTTTTGCAGCTGGATTGAAAGTCCATTCTGTGCTGGGACCCAGGGCCAAACTGCTGATTTCAGGGCAGGATAGAATCACACGATCAGGCTATATTCTTGATTTATTTAAAGTGATTTGAAAATATCCTTTATTCCTGCCTCCCCACCAAGTTTGCTAAATCCCCGTCCTTTGTGAAAGGGGAATGAGTAAGTCAACAAAGTCAGAGGACTTTTCAAAGAATTTTGTTTGGTTCTTTGCCCAAATGCCTGCGGGTTAGAGGGTTTAAATTGAAAATTTACTTTCAAGCAGTTGTACATTAAAAAGTCATGGATTGCTCCTTGTCGGGCATCAGAAACAACTTTATTCTGAGGAACAGAATGGGAATTGGTTGGTGTTTTAGCAGAGAGAGAAAAATCTGTCTTCCGAGTAATGGTATTGCAGGCAGTCTGTAAAAGGCTTGAAAAACAGGAGCAACATTTTTCCCGTGAAGGACCTTTTGAACTGCTGCATATGATGTTCTGTATGAGTAAGTTAATTTGTTATTTGTTCCTAGGACTCCTTTATACCTTTTGTTACAGTAACTTAGGTTATGCACTGTCTTGGAGCACATGTCATAAAACTGCCTTGGTTATTTGAAAACATTAGATTATCCACATATAAAAATCTTAACTGGGGAAATAATTCTGTTGAAGCTGGCTGGAAACATTTCAATGAACAGGTGTATGTAGCCAAAGAGGTTGGAGGGGTAAGCTTGTGGATCTGGGCACCATATAGTTTCAGCTCCACACTGATCACAGGACAGTGATCTAGGCGCTACCAGTGCCCCAGTCTGCTGAGTCTTCTGCTCTGTGGGTGAGAGAGAAATTTGAGGGTGAGAGAAAAGAGAACTTGCCAGTCCTCTAAATGTGATAGCCCTGGTGACTGTGGACGATGCGTCACATACCCCCCCAAGGAGGAGCTGAGCTGTTAGAAATTGTGCAGTGAGGGGCCTGGGGTAGCAGCGGGGGGCATAGATGCCAAGAAGCATGTAGGTGACAGAAGCTGAAGCTTGTAGAGCAGAAATGGGCAGGATTCCAGAAGAGGGCAGCCTTCCAGAAGTGATGTGCCCAGTATTCTTTGATTCACTAGTTCATGGAC
This sequence comes from Pseudorca crassidens, assembly GCF_039906515.1. Classification (NCBI taxonomy): domain Eukaryota; kingdom Metazoa; phylum Chordata; class Mammalia; order Artiodactyla; family Delphinidae; genus Pseudorca; species Pseudorca crassidens. Next base: position 54,669,309 of record NC_090298.1, read on the forward strand.
TTCTTTGGCAAGGATGCATCTTAATGAAGTCTCTTTGGAAGAAAATCTGTGTGGTCCAAGTTGCTGAGTCTCAGACTGAGGGCACTCCTGCTGAGTTATAATGCTTCTTTTTGTGCAGGTGTTTTTGTGAAAGAGTCACAAACACTATCGGTAAGGCCACCGTCACAGAGAGCAACAAGCAGACCTTCAAGATAAACCTGAGAGGTCAGAGCGTGCAAGCGAGGAATCTGCACCATTGACCCCATGTATATATCTGGGCCGTCCTGGGGCATCCGAGCAAGCTAGCTGAGTTTGGGCAGTAGGTTTTTGTTGTTGTTTTTTTTTTTGCGGTACGCGGGCCTCTCACTGCTGTGGCCTCTCCCATTGCGGAGCACAGGCTCCGGACGCGCAGGCTCAGCGGCCGTGGCTCACGGGCCCAGCCGCTCTGCGGCATGTGGGATCCTCCCGGACCGGGGCACGAACCCGCGTCCCCTGCAACGGCAGGCAGACTCCCAACCACTACGCCACCAGGGAAGCCCTGGGCAGTAGGTTTTAAGGTGTTAAAAGTGGTGGCTCTGGAGCCAGCCTGCCTGGATTTGAACTCTAGTTACACCTCGCCCTTGGTGAGTGTTATCATGGCCAAGATATCACAGCCAAGACACTAAACTCTCCGCACCTCGTTTTCCTCCTATGTAAAGTGAGAATGTTGATAGTACCCATCTCATGGTTACCTTGAGTATTGAACATGTTAATACACCTATAGCTCCCACTGAATATTCGATGGTGATGATTGAATGGGTTAATACACCTATAGCTTCCAGTATTTAGTGACGACGACAGTGGCAGCCATTAAAATGGGCATGGCCGTCAGGAGAAGGTGTACACTGTGTAGCAGGGGAGGGCCGCCCCCCTCTAGCCAAGGCCTCTCTGCACCTCCCCATGGGATGCGCTCCACTCACCACCCCATGGCTAGTCAGTGCTCCCTCTTTTTTTCTTTTTTTTTTTTGCGGTACGCGGGCCTCTCACTGTTGTGGCCTCTCCCGTTGCGGAGCACAGGCTCCGGACGCGCAGGCTCAGCGGCCATGGCTCACGGGCCCAGCCGCTCCGCGGCATGTGGGATTCTCCCGGACCCAGGACACGAACTCGTGTCCCCTGCATCGGCAGGTGGACTCTCAACCACTGCGCCACCAGGGAAGCCCAGCGCTCCCTCTTAATTGGCACTGCATCGTGGCTGACCTTGGACTGTTTGGATTGGTCTTCCTGGCCTTGACGGTGGAGTCCCTGAAGATGAGTGGTGTGTGCTGCCTGTGGTCCAAGAGTCATAGAAGATCTGGGCTTCTCTTGGTCAGTTGAGGGCCCAGAGTTCTGCATAGGATTCTTCTGCACAGAAAGTAAGGTGGTTCTTACAAACGGTGAGGGAGGGGGACTTTGTAGAGACAGGTAGATCTCTGGCATCTATGGCGGGAATTGTTACTCTAAAGTCTGGTCTTGCTGAAGTCTTTGGGTTCCTCAGGGTTCTTTATCTCCTTGCAGGGATTTGGCCTCAGGCCAATGTAAACACAGTTTTTAGGTTTGTAAAACCTTGAGCAGACCTGGATCTTTTCGTACTGCAGTGTCCCCTGGTGAGGGACATGCATAGCTACATAGGTGCGCCGTGAGCAGGGCTTGGCGATTGCTGAGAGCCGTGTAGCGGGGAGAGGAGGAATTGAGGTGGACAGAGTAGGAGGGAGAGAGGGGAATTATTATACTCCCCATTCTGTTAAGAATCTCACCAAACTGGCCTCCTGGGCTGTTGAAATAGAGGAAGACATAGGCAGCAGCTGGCGGAAAGATCTACCCAGCCTACTAGTTGAGGATTTTTTTTTTTTTCAAAAAAACATACATTGCCAGGAAAAGCTAACAAAAATTTCAAGGCAGATTTGGAGGAATTAAATTATTCTCAGGCATGTTGCCTGGTTTCCAGGCATTTAGGGATATGTAAATTTTCATGTTCTGTGTCTCATTTGTAACAGAGTACATTAGTACTAAAAATGGGATTTGCTAGTTCTACATTTTCTTGTGAATTTATGCAGCGAATATTTAATTTGATTCTGGATCTAGCAAAAGGAGAGGCTGTCTTCAAACATAACATAGTTTATTTTTCTCATATGCTCTGCTGGCTGCTTTAATTTTTTTTCTCTGCCAACTGAAATACGAAGTAGAATACTACTGCAAATTAATATTCTTGCTACACAAAGATCTCCAGTGTTTGTTTTTCCTTCTTTTAATATGTAACTCTCCTAAGAGCGTTATTGTATTACAGCTAAGAGGCTTTAGCCATGTAAAGTTGAATACTTTACACTTCTGAATGCCAGCATAACAATTAATCTGTGATTAGATTTGCTTCTTAAGATGCCTACACCGCAGAGTGCCTATAATAATAAACTTCTAAAGGGCTCCATTCTTGAAAACTTATAAAAGCTCTCTTTGACACAGCGTACCGAAATTGTGAGGCTATTGTTTTTATTGCTTTATTGTTCAGCCAGCTTAACTGAAAGCTGGCTGAGTTTGCTTTTCCTCTTTCTAACAAAGATAACGTGGAGAAATGAACGGAGCACATAGTGTGTCCGTGTGCACATTGTTCTCTACTGTTCTAGCAGCTATCCAAGCTGCCTTACTGCCTCTCTAACTTAAAGAGCCTCTGACTCTCTAAGCCCTCTGCCTCTACTAGTTTAAGAAAAAAAAAAACTTGCATTTCCGTTTCCCCCTCCACTGAGCTTATCTTCATAGTGTGATCTGCAGCCATCTCTACTTTCTTTTTATTCCTTAACTCCTTAAACTCTGGTTACTCTTCTCAATACTATTAGACTAGAGTGGGCTTTCTCAAGTCCGTGATGATTCCACTATGGACAAAAGCCCCAGATGACCTAGCCCTGCCTGTTTCCCACTTCCAGAGGCCCCTGCAGGATTTAGTCTTAGAGATCACCTTTTCCTACCTGAACCCTCTTACCCCTTGTTTCCAGGACATTGCATTGTCTTCAGACCTTGACTTTCCCTCCTCAATGGCATTCATTGAACCTTGATGTTGGGTCCTTGGATCTTTTTTTTTTTTTTTTTTTACTTTTAGTATTTTCCCTCTGAGTTCCTTCATTCCATTGAGCTTGGCCTTGCCTTATATGCGGCTGATTACCAAGCCTCAGGTGTGTTTCCTCTCCTGAATCACAGACCAGGTTTTCCACGATCCACGCTTGCATTTGGGTGCCCAGCATCACCGTTAGCCCATCAGGCCTCCTGGCTTCCCTTTGCCTGATATTGGTAGCTACATTCTTCTTGTGAACTCAGGATCAGGCACCTTTTGCTTCTTTCTTTTTCTTCTTCTTTTTTAAAAAAATATATATCATTTTCATTGCTTTTTAAGAAAGGAATCAACGTAAAATTAAAACAGTAATCAATGTTGGGATAAAAGAGTGCGAGAGAGAGAAGTTTTTCCTTTTTATTTTGTTTTTCCTTTTTATTTTGTGCTTGTATTTTCTGTACAATTTATACTTTCTATTTTACTTTTTTGCTAGGAAGTTACCAACAAAATGACCTATGCTCTGCTATTATGTACTAAGTTTTGTGTCTTTATTTCTTTGGCTTAAAAATACTAATATGTTGCTAAACAGACATACAGGTCAGTGTATCTCTCTGATAATCTCATGTCATGCAGAAATGAACTCTAAAATAGCTGGCAGAGTGGATCCTCTTTAAGGTCCAGCAGTCAGCTAGTACCTTGAACCTTGGCTCAGCCCTCCAGCCTGGGAAGAGCCCCTTCCTCTTGGCTTCTCTGCCATCCTGTTTCTCATATGCTGCAGTCTGTCCATTTCCCCAACCAGGATCCAGTACCCAGTACCGTGTGCTTCTCTCTTTCTTGATCCATTTTTCAGCATTGCCACGTACCACACATGCTTCTTTCTCCCTTACTTCAGTCCTCCCCTTTCCGTACCTTCTGCTGCCACTTTGGTTCATGCCTTCATGGCCACTTGCCCAGATGGCTGCAAAACACCTTTCATGGCTCTCCTCTTCTGTCCCTACGCCAGTCCCTTCCACTCACCAGGATTAGACTGAGGTTCTTCAAGTGCCGCTCTGGTCTTGTTGTTCCCCTCTCTCCAAGCCTTTTTCCAGCTCCCCAGTGTAGATTGCATCGCTCATAAACTCGACACGGGTGTGTGTGATGTTTGTTATACAACCCCTGCTTATCTTTCTAACCCGGACGTGATGTTCCCTCTTTGGCTTCACACATACCGGTCTGCCTGTTCTAGCTCTTCCCAGAATATGACAAGTGCTTCATCACATCTGTACCTAAGATCATGCCACACGTTCTCTTCTGTCTTCAGATGCCTGCAGTGAGATGTGGTCTCTCCCTTGTTTGAACTCCCTAGCATTCAGTCTCTGCTCTCTTATGACATTTACCTAGTGTTATAGATCCTTGTGTCCTGTCTTATCCCTGAGATGTTGCCACATTCCAGCATCCCTCCCACGCTGCCGAGTGTTCTTAGAAGGCTGGGACTGCCTGCCTCACTAATCTTTGTTGTGTATACCATGTCAAGCAAAAGCATACTGGCCTGTGTACGTCTGCCAGGTTGATTAAATACTTGTTGAATGGAAGTCGAAATTCAGATTCACACAGATGGCCAAGTGTGCCGTTGATTCATAAGTCTTGTTTTCCCTTTGCTAGGTGCAGCTCGCATGTGGTGTGTGCCACAGTCAAATCAGATGACAGATGGACAGTGTGACAAGAGTGTCAGAAAGGATCGGGCCTCGAAGGGAGAGTCAGCCCCGAGTCAATGTGTTGACGAGTTGCTGAAAAGGAAGCCGGTGGGAAGACTGCGGCCACAGAGGAAGTGAGCCCTGACTTCAGTCACACCCTTGATGGAGGACAGATGGACGGCCGGATGGCCAATCACCTCTCCTCTTAAACCTTTGGAGAGTTATCCTTTATCCCCTGCCGGACGTGTATTAGGAATCTTAACACACTCTCTGAATTCACTTTCCATAGAAACGTCAGGTTAGACTGCGGTGTGCAGCCAGCCTCAGCTGTCGCATGGTCGCAGGTCGGCAGCCATGAGCGCCGAGGGGTACCAGTACAGGGCGCTGTACGACTATAAAAAGGAGCGGGAAGAAGACATTGACTTGCACTTGGGGGACGTACTGACTGTGAATAAAGGGTCCTTAGTAGCTCTTGGATTCAGTGATGGACAAGAAGCCAGGCCTGAAGAAATCGGCTGGTTAAATGGCTATAACGAGACCACTGGGGAGAGGGGGGACTTTCCGGGAACTTACGTAGAATACATTGGAAGGAAAAAGATCTCACCGCCCACACCAAAGCCCCGGCCACCTCGACCCCTTCCTGTTGCACCAGGTTCTTCAAAAACTGAAGCAGACAGTGAGCAGCAAGGTCAGTATTGATGAGTGATTGCTTCATGACTGCTTTTTTTTTTTTTTTAAAGGAAAAGTCTCATGTTGGTTGAGCTGGGCTGAAACGGTCTGGGCAGAAGTTGTTTTGGCAACTTTACCTGAATTTATGTATGGTGCATAAAAGTTTGGTCAATCATTACATGGCTAGAAATTTGTGTTTGTGGGGTGGAGGGTTGTTATAAAACTAGGGTGGTGATATCTGAGAACCTTTTCAGTTAGTGTCTCAAAACACTATTATTAGAGTTGCCATGGAATTAAACACCTTTTGCATTCTTATTCTTGTAACTAGTATTGTATACCTAAATAATCATTTTGGGAAAGTAGAGGGTAAGTCTAATGTACGTATATTTAACATTAATTTGATCTGCATGGAAAATGGAGAGAGTAATAAAATGACCACAGAACTCAACAGAGAAGAAACCATTGCTTTTGTAACCTGGTGTCTACCTCTTGGTTTCCTCTCCAGGAATACTTGCTGAAGCTGAAACTCTATCCTGTAGTTAGTGTAGGCGCACAGGGAGTCCTCTTCCTGCCTGGGTAGTGTCATCTGTAGCATTAATGCCAAGTGTGCTTGGCCTTCATGAGAAAAAAAAAAAAAAAATCACTGAATATTTTTCTCAAGTGGAAAACACCTTGATCCAAAGCCCACTCATTGTTCATTGGAGATGGTCCCCACTTCAGCTCTGAGCACAGCTGTTCCTTAAGGTATTTCTTCTGTTCAGTTTCACACAGAGACAAGCCTTTTACTCCGCTTTGCTGTTAACAGCCTTGTCAAATCATTCATTTCTTCACTGGTAAATCTCAAGCATTGTTCCCCCTGTATAATCTTTTTCCCAGAGAATGAAAAAGGCGTGGAAAGATGTGTTTCAGATGGGTGGACTCAACTGCGGTGATTATGTGTCAAGTAAAACTGACTGTGGGCATCATGGTGTATTTCTGGAAGAGATCCTGTTCCTATTGTGTCTTCTTTAATGTTGGCTTATTTTAGCACAAATGAATGAGGTACCGGGAGTGAAGAAGCAGAATGCAAGGGTAAATGGAATTGGGAATATTTCATAAATGTCGAAGAACTCACTAAGGACACTTGAAGGGAAGAGCTTTTCTCTTCCCATCCCAACCCAAAAGGGATACTTGTTTTATAAACATTATACTGTACTTTAGAAATAATATTCAAATGATATGTTTTACTTGACAGTTCAGAAGCAAAAGTTAGGTTTTTTTCTAGATGAATCAAAAAAACTTGACTCTGAAAGTTTTTTGTATATATGTAATATACGATTTTGTCATTTTTTATATATATATATAATTATATATAATTTTGTCAACCATTGTGTTTCTTGCATAGTTTCACTTAGCTGAGGGGAGGTATATACATAATTGTTTTTTCCTACCAAACTACATATTTTTAATTTGACTTTTGATTTTTTAAGTTAGATACACTTCCTAATATGTAGTCTAATTCAAAAGGAAAAATGATATAATTTCTCCTGGCATACAAAAGATTACAGACTTATAAAAATATTTGAGTCAGGTCAGAAAAGATTATTTAAAAGGGGTACCTTGTCAAGATTAGGGACAAAAAGATTTTGTAAAAATAGCTTCTAAACAAAAATTGCATTTGATATTTTCATTTGGATATAGTATACGGAAAAGCAAGTCTTTCCTTAAAAATGATTTTCTCTTTGTAGGATCTAAACTATTTTATAACGCTTTCTTTCTAACGTAATGTGGTAACAACTGAGATTTTTAACAGCTTTTTCTTTTTTTTTTTAAATACATAGAAAGAGTAAAATGAAATATTTTAGCAGAGTTTAAGAAAGAGACCCACGGTAATGTGCATTAAAGTATTAGAGCAGGCCTGAATATAAATGAGAAATTAGGAGCAATTGAAAGGTTGAAAAGACAGTATGGGGGTTGGGTGGGGAGTTGAGGTACTAAATATTAGATTTTCTACAAATGTTACTCTTGCATTCTCATTTAAATTTGATTCCTGTGAAATGAGGATTCCACAGCTCCTGCTAGTTGCATGTCAAATTGATATGGAAAGTAGTTGTAAGGACAGACTTATTTGTTGGGACCTGTGGGGCTTTAATTTCTTTTGCCTGAGGGTGTGTTTATTTGAAAAGTGTTTGCAGGGACAAAGTATATGAAGGTGAGAAAGGATAGTACTTTTCTCTTCTTACGGTAATTGAATTCTTTCGCATTTTTTTCCTTTTTACTCCCTCACCTTACTTAGCCTGTTTTTCATGTTTGACTGTATTTTATTGAGAAGGTTACCCCGGTGACATGCAGGTCTCTTTTGCGGAGGGAGTGTTATGGGGACAGTGGGCACGCCCCCGAGGTGAGCGTGGGATAAACCTACCTTTATGCCCCTCTCACCAGCTTCCCTCTTTGTATTTAAAAGAACGTTGTCTTTAAACTCTGCCCACAAGTAGCATCTGTGTGAGGAGTTCCGCCTGATGACAGAACCCACTTTTTGCTTTTCTTGCATGTTCCTGGAAAGAAGGCTGTGATGTCTCACATTTTTGGGGAAAAGAGAGTCAAAAACCCATTTGAAGATCTGATCCCCAGCTCCTCTCAGGAGAATGTACCTTCCACCCATCCAGTTTGCATACAGTTTTCTTATGAAGCCCTGGCCTAGTTTGGATTGAATTTGTATATTGGATAATCTTGTATTTCTTGGAGTTTAAATCATTCAGTAAATATGAACTGAGCCCCTATCTTGTGCTAGAAAGCAGGGATGAGAGATGAAGTCGGACCCGAGAGAGACGGCGTGCCCTCTGATGCCCTTTCCGGTTCTTCTCCCACCTCCTCGGGCCTCTGCTTGGACAGCTCTTCCTCAGCCGTCCTCTTAGCTGACCCACTCTCCACTCTTTGTTTAAAGCTTTCTTCTCAAGGAGGCTGGCTCTGCTCATCTCGTTTCACATACAATCTGCCCTTCTGCTTTTGCAAAGCATTTATCATCTAACCTACTCTAGAATTTACTTACCACATTGTTCGTTTATTATCTGTTCACTCTGGTAGTTTGTTAAGCCCTGTGAGGGCAGGGGTCTTGGATGTCTCTCCATTATCCCAATTACCTAGAACAGCATCGTAGGTGATTAGCAAGTGGACAGATGCTTGCTGTGGAAGCGGATCATCCAGCTGTTTCACATCCCACGTGACTCTGGAAGTGAGCCACGTGCTTGGTATGTCTCGTGCAGGCATACGGCTGTAACAGCCCATTCTGTTTTTAAACATTACGGTTTATTGTTAGTCACATCATTCACATCTGAGGAATCTTGACCTGGCCTTGACCATTGCATGCTGTGTCTCCAAAGCTGTTATTTTTTACCCCATTTCCTAGGACGGGTAGTTCTGCGGGTGGGAAAGCATGTTGAGCTGAGAGTGTACTCTGTCAGCCACTTAAGCAAAGTTAATAGAGCACATGTCAAGATCAGCAAGTGTCCTCGGGCACAGATTTTATGCTGTCCCTCCCCCTCTTTTATCTCCTCTTTGCATGGAAGCTAAAATCACAGATATCAGCATCACATTTCATTTTCCCACAGCCCAGTAAAGCCCTGTTTTACCTTCTTTGGAGAGAACCTCTTCCCCGTCTGGTGCAGGTGAACGGTGTGATGGGGGTGCACAATGGGTGGTACATGCTCCTTAGGGGAGCTCTTGAAAGACCATCTTCCTGCTCTTTCTGCATTCAGCGGTGCTTCCATATTTCCCCTGACACAAGGAAATGAGTTGATGGAAGTGGGGATTTAGGAATAAGAGAATCAAACTGTATTCCTTTCATAAGTAAGCTGACCAGTGGGGCTATTTCTTGAGACAGTATTTTGAGATCCTTTGATTAAAGTCACACTAATCCAGAATATTTAGACTAGTGAGATTCCATGACCACATCAGTTTGTATAGGATGTTGAAATCTGCTAGCTTGAGAGATCACTTAGGAATCTGAGTTCATCCCCACTTCCATCCCCCATCTGCACACCCCTCCCCCAGCTCCCACTCTGGACTCTGACAGTGGGTCCCAGCTGGTCCTACATATAAAACATAAAGCACACATTTGGTGTGGGCTGTTTTAAACTTTGATCAAAATTCCTTCTAAACAGAAGAAGAGAAAAGCCTGCAGCTTGTGTTTGCTTTCATGGTCTCCCCAGCCACGTGATTTTTCCATTTTTCACACTCAGCATTTGAGTGTCCCTCCATGGTTGTCGCCCCCTGTCTAGAAAGCAAGGCTGTAATACATCACATAGATTGACTACACTGTACAGAGGTCGCAGAGGATGGTGACCCAATCCCAAATTATACACCTTTGCTGAGCCCCCTGGTCGGAACGTACTGCTGTTACTCACAGAAATAGTCCCTGTGAAAGTAGTTTGCTTTGCTTCACGAATTCCTGCCTTTATGAATTCTGTTTTAGTTCAGAAGCTGCCTTGTCATAACTTTCCTCACCTTTTCTCCTGCTTAAGTGAGACTTTGCTGTGAAGCGGGAGGACTGTGGCTAAGCGCCCCCAGTGATGGGGTGAGACCTCTGGCTTTGGTGCTGACTCCCTGTTTTTCATTGATCACTGTGTTTTGGGAAGCAAGCAGGCCTGGTTGCAGGATATTTGAAGATCAGGGCCTTGGAGTCCTGTCTTTAATTTCTGACCCACCAGAAAAATTAATCAGAACAGCAGAGATTTTTACCCAGATGTAAACGTATACCTGTTTTTTGTTTGTTTGTTTGGGGATTTGTTTGTTTGTTTGTTTTTCTTTTTGGCCACACAGTGAGGCTTTCAGGGTCTTAGTTCCCCGACCAGGGATTGAACCCGGGCCCCGGCAGTGAAAGAGCTGAGTCCTAACCACTGGACCGCCAGGAAATTCCCAACATGTAAGTGTTTGCCCTTCGTGTTTTAGTAGGAAGTGACATCTGAAAGATGTCATCAATATAATTGACTAAAGAGCAGGCCTGAAAAAAACAAAGGTGGTGATCATTTTTGATAAAATCAGATGAGCCTAACCAGTTCTCTTATGACAGACTGTATCACTCAGGCGTTTAGTTACATATGATAACAGTTCTCCCTCTCAGGAGCACCAGCGTTTCTATTCTTCTTACTAAATTCTTGATTTTTAAGATGTTTTCCCTGTTAATTTTAAATTTAATTCTTTTGTTTCCCCAGAAATGTGAAGGAGAAAGTAACCCTAACAAACAATTTCCATATCCACAGTTATTTGAAAAGGAAATTGAGAAGAGAAAGTGTTCTCGCCTTTGCTGCTTTTTAGCAGAAAGGTTCTGCCCCGAGCTGGCCCAGCCATGTTGGAAATTAACAGGGCTCCCAGAGGTGGGATGGGCAGGAAGGTCCCCTTGTCTCCCAGAGAGGAGAGGACTCCTCCCTCCCTCCTCCAGTCTGTTATTAGACAGGAAGGATTTGATTCTCGCTTTCCTGGAGCTGCGGTGACAGCTAAGTTCAGGGTTACAGATAAGACATTATTTGAGGAAAAGCTTTTCTGCCAGGCTACCATGGCATGTGTCATTTAGAATCACAGCTGTAGTATGCAAATTATATATATTTTTTTACTTAAGTGAGATATATGTTCAGAGGCTTTCATTAAGGCTGCTGGCTCTAGAGATTTCACTCTGTGTTCTTTTTTCCAAAATGGGTAAAGGGTCCAATGTCCATGTCTGTATAACCAAATAAAGCCCTCACACTTCTGATTCGAGCAGGAGCTGTGTAAGTGGAGTGATCCTATTTTGTTTACTAGCAACCAAGGTAATGTTGATGTTCTAATACAGTTTTCTTTGTCATGAAAGTAGAATTCTGTATGTTAAAAGTGTTTCTATTTTTAACTTTTTAGCTTAGTTGTCAACAGATCCTTTGAGAACTTTGAAGTCGGTCTTCCCTTGTTTGTAGGTGAATGCATCTTTGTCTAAAACAGGCAAAATTCTGATTAACAAACACTTCTCCACTAAGTCAGAGTTTGAGAAAATAAATGTTCAAAATTCTGAAATCCAACAACAAATGGCACCTTATATGCTAAGTAGCTTCCAAAAAGGGGAGAATCTGGTACCTCTGGCAAATAAGAATACCAAGTATTAGATGCCATTTACATATCCATGTTTTTCTCAGTAAAAGAAAGCAGATGTTAGCAGTACAGCTGGCTGTTGCATATTTGTGTCTTTGTTGCTAACAAATTTCCATGAGGAAGGACGTAAAATTGGTTTGAAGGCTAAAATAGGAGAAAATAACTTGGTATTTTAACTAGAAATGAGAAGGATAATTGCATGATGGATTATATCTTAATTTTTGAGGTCTTGATTGAGTTTATAGCATTCAGTATCAAAACAGTGTTTTCAGTTTCAATAAAATAATCTAAATAGAGAAGGTCAAAGCGAATTAGAAATTGACTGTATTTTAATTACTTGGGTACAGTTTCCCTAAAATATCGAGTTTAATGAAATGTTGTCAGAATATTTTATAAACGCATCATTCCTACTTACTGGTTGATGTAAAAGACCATGATATTTTGCTTCTGCTACAATAATTCCATACACTGTACATTTAAAAAATGTTCTGATGAAATATAACTTTGCAATTAAAAACAAAACAAACAAGCAGCAGATCTTTCTGTTTAATTTTGCATGGAGAACTTTGTCCTAGTGGCTTTATGCCACCTAAAGTATGGCTGTCGTTTTCAGGAATACCTTCTCTGTTCTGTTTCTTGCTTGGGGGTGTTTGTATTCATCTATTTATCTCTTCTCAGTTGGTAGCTTGTATTGTGCAATGCTTATAGATTCTCCTGTCCTATCATAATTTGATGCGTATTGAAGTTCCCTATGTGAGTTTATTAACACTGTATTGTAGAAGACTATTTGTAATTTGATGATCAAATCTGATATCCAAGATGGTAAAGATGTAGCCATAAGTGAAACATAAATCCCTGTGGTATATTATTTGAATCAGAAATTCCACTCTGCTTTGCTTTCTGTAAATTCCATAACCCTTCTAATCCCAGTGTTCTCTACTTTTAAAACAACAAGTAGACGCTATGTCTTCTGAATTCTGGCTGTATTTTTATTTTAACCTCTTACTGACACTTGATCAGTAAAAGTTTCTCCATTCCTACTCATAAGAATTGTTGGAGAAACAAAACGCAGAAAGTGTAAGTTCTCACTAGTACTGTTTCCCCAGTAGTGCAACCCAGAAGCTAGAAGGGAAAATAATGAAGGAACTCAGAGAAATAAGCAAAGATGGTTGGGCAGATGTGCTCACATGACCTCACTGTAAGATCTGATTGGAGGTTGGTCCTTGGGATGATATAGGATTGTTGCTAATGAAAGCGCCAAATTGGTACCAAGTTTTTGCAAATCTACATACTGTATGATTTTAAGATCTGTTTCACCAAGTGTGAGAATTATGCTCTAACTCTGTTGGTGGGCACTCAGCAGTTGCTGACATCAAAATTGATTTGAGATTCTTCCTGTTTTACACATTGCAGTTTATCAGCGAATTCAAAGACATTGATGGAATGCCTCTCTTGGACTGTGTCTGTGTGGCATAGCTACATTTGTTGACATGATATGTGCTCAGAGTTCCTAGGGATTTTTCTAGTGGGTTTTTCGTTAAATTTTCCAAGGCAGATAGAAGGTGATGTTTTTAACATTTGCCTATTCAGGTTATAAAGATTTGTTTATTCAGACCTCTTCAAATTTATGTGATAGCAGTGTTAAAATATGTACGCAAGAGATAACACATTAGCATAGGCATTATGTGAGTCTTCATTGTAAAGCCAGAGGGACTGTTGGGTGGTCAGTGTTATATTCCAAATTTTACCCTAAGGAGCAAAACTGCCATAGTGCCTTCATACTGCATGAGGTACCACCGTCACAGCGAGAGACAGTCAGCGTTGGTTCCAACTTGCTACTGGGTTTTGGAAAATGCAATCTTCAAAATGACTTGAGGTTGTTCATAAGATAATCTATTGTGAATCTGCATTAAACACTGCTGGCTTTATTTTTTAACCTGTTTAAAAATTTTCTAATGTTTAAGAATGTTGCTTCTTTATCAGTAAATAGTTCACTTGAAATATCTTTCTATTCCTGTTCTTAACTATAGAAACGTAGTTGAATATTTATATCGTTATTAATTTATAATTTCCGAGTATTTTACAACATTGCTTACTTAGGTCTTACCATGTTTTTTCAGGGAGCAAAAAGTAAATTTTCCATTTTCAAAGGAGACAGGTGCAAAGAAGTTTGAGCAAGATGTGACTTTATTGCTAAATAATCGTGATTATCTACAAAGTACCAAGGAACGAGATGTAATGAATTTGGTTAGAACATATCAAAGTATATATTAGAGTCATTGTCCCATGTTTCCCCATGGGTCTATTTAAATATTGAAAATGGCTTTTTCCAAATATACCCTAAAAATTTGCTGACTTACTATTTGCCAAGCATTCTGCTTAGCATTTTAAAGACATTTTTCATTTGATCCCTACAGCCACCCTGCAAATATGGCATTAGAACCATTTTCCAGATTAAGGAACTAAAGCTCAAATGATTGTGTAAATATTTAAAAAGGAGGGGGCTCCCTAGGAGGAGCATTCAGAGGGTTCAGGAACACTCCAGAAGGCAGTCGTGTGGGTCTTGTTCAGCAGTCCTTTGTGAAGTTATCAGTAACTGAAGGAACCGGCTCTTTTCTGCTTTTTGGGTGGTCTCTAATTATGTCTGTTTTATCTGTTAAGTTTCATTGGCTGTTACATTCGTACCATCACACAAATTATCTTGTTTTACCTACAACTTACAGCATTTTCTTACGTCTGCTAAATATATGAAAGAGTTGAGTTACAAAGAGACTGATAAGGCCATGAACCTGAGACAAAGTTTGGGGTTATATGTGTGTATGTGCAGTTTTTCTCAAATACACCTTGATCAGATACTCAAAAGTTATGTACCATTGATAAGTGATTTTCCTTCCATTTCTGTTATTTTTGAAGAAGTTAAATGTCTTGCTTCAAATGTTTCCCTGAGCTTCACATTTTCTTACTTCTGATTCATAATTAAATCATTTTGGTTAAAATTGAGCAGGTTATTACTTGCTTCTTAAAAGCCAAAAGCTGAGGATATCCAGCATAAAAATTATGTGTTTTGGCATGTGGACAGCAGCTGCTTAAAGTCCCTAAGTATAAGAAATCTGAAGTGGACTCACATGAATCTGAAGTCTTGTACCTGAGTTCTGTCAAAATGAGCAGTAAACGCCATTTTTAAAGTTTGGCTAAATGACTAAATTCCTTTGAATGTCAAACTTTATTTCTCAGGAAAGTTAGTCACTGCCAAGTTTATAACATAAACATCATGTTTCTGTTACCTGAATTCCAAGGACAAGAGGGTAGATGAGGGCAAGTGAAAGGCACAGGTGAATTTAATCCTAGGTGTTTAACTTAAAAGGACACTGTGACATTGCACAGAGAGAGTCTCTCCAAGGACACGAGTGCCCGTAAAAATTCTTGGTTGCTTTTATTGTTTTATTTTTTCCCCCCCAGTTAAAAAAAGAAACTTATTTAAAAGTTTCCTGATTTAAAAAGGTCTTTGCCTGGTAGCCCTGACACACTTCTCACTAGAGTCTCTAAGAAGGTAGAGAAAAGTCCTTATATTCTAAACAGTTATAAAAACTAGAACTAGCAGGAGAAGTGTCTACTGTAAACCAAATGGAACTGGGTTTAAAAACACAGGCAGAATAAGTTTTAACCACCTAAAAATAGGTAGGCAGAGACATGTCCTCCCCAACTCTGCCTGTAATTCAGAAAGAGCCTAGCAGCTGTCCCCAGAATGCTCTTCCTTTCCTCTTTCTAATCTCCCCAACAGTGCCTTTTTATTCAGTGGAAGGTCATAACTCAGAAAATAACCAGGCAGAGCTGGGAGGGTGGGGTAGGGGCATTATTAATACTGTTACCTCTTGAGAATCTTACTCCACAACAGTAAAGTGTTGGAGGTGGGGTAGAGTTAGACCCGTGTTTCCTGAGGGTTTCAGTATTGTTTGAGTCCTTCATCCTTCAGAGCCTCAGAAAGCCTGGCAGTAAAGGTAGGAGAAGGTTTGCTTTCAGCAAAACTGTATTGAAATGAAAATCACATTGGAAATTGGCCTGGGAACTGTTCATCTCAACCTGCCTACCAACTCTTGGTCTGAAGCCAGCACCCACGTGGATCAAGAGTAGCTCAGAGCAGGGCTTCCCTGGTGGTGCAGTGGTTGAGAGTCCGCCTGCCGATGCAGACGACGCGGGTTCGTGCCCCGGTCCGGGAGGATCCCACATGCCGCGGAGCGGCTGGGCCCGTGAGCCATGGCCGCTGAGCCTGCGCGTCTGGAGCCTGTGCTCCACAATGGGAGAGGCCATAACAGTGAGAGGCCCGCGTACAGCAAAAAAAAAAAAAAAAAAAAAAAGAGTAGCTCAGAGCAAACACCAGGTCCGGGCAGATATCTCCCTGTATGGTGATCAATAAACGGGGGAAAAAAAAATAGCTGAGCCTACTGAAGAACATTGCTCTGTAAAGGAAAGGAGAGATTGTATCAAAGATTTGAAGGAAGAATAGACCTCCAGCAATGGCCCAAATGAAAGAGGGGCAGAAAGTAGATGATTATGAGCTGAAAAGAACTGGATGGGATGAAATGGGAGTGAAACCATTTTAAAAAAAAAAAATTGTAAAGAAATTAAGAATGCAGTATAGCACATTAAAATCCATAGGAGAGGCAAAAGAGAGTAGAATTAACACAGCTGAAAATAAAATTAATGTTGTAGAGAAGAAACTCAGAGCTCTTCCAGAATCGAAAGAGAAAAGAGATGAAAATGAAAGAGAAGATTGTAGATGCATAGTAAGAAGGTATAACATGGGGCTTTTCAGTGTTGATAAATGAGTAATAAGTCATATCAAATGAAAAAGAGCAAACATTATAAAAATAAGCATGCATGCATTTTGTGCAGATTTGGAAGCGTGGTCCACATGGTTTAGATGAAATCAATGACAGGCCACCTCTAGATATGTTTTGGCAATTTTTTTTTTAATTATAAGAATGCTGTTAAACGTCTTTCCAAAATATCTGGTTAACTATCAAGGAGCAGAATTCAGGCTTCCTTGTCTTTTGTAGCAGTAAATGCCAAAAGATGGTGGATGCAGAGTTTTGAGGAAGAAAGAAGGTGACTCAAGACCTTAATGTGTTGCTTCCTTATATATCATGTGGAAGGAATTGAGAGGCGTTCTCTGATAAGCAAGAGCTCAGTGAGATATATTCAACTTCTCATGTCACAAGGGCGAACTTCAAAATTGCCATTTCATTGTTAAGCTTTATAATTAGAAAGGCATAGTTTAAAAATGAATTCATTTTGATTAACTTAAAGAATAATTGCCAGAAGAATAAAACTGTAAGTTATATATTTTCCAAATACCTAGAAATACAAGGCGTATTCCAAAAAACAGACAACAAAGCATAAAATTATTATTGACGTGGGGAATGTCAATACTATTACTATGTATGAAAATTTACAGAAATACATGTATTAACATATATGTACATACATACATATAAAGCTGAATTTATACCTACCTATATTTGTGCGTTCAACAAATACTAGTTTTGTGTCAGATGCTATGCTAACATTTTGCTACATTAACTTGTTACTTTTCATTAGAACTGTATGACATTGGCCTTACTATTATTATACCTGTTGTAAAGATAAAGAGATTAAAGCTTAATTAGATGATGGCCCATGGTCACACAGCTCAGGCAGGAGTTGGGGTTTGACCTCCAACCATGTGATTTTTGACCCAGAATTCTTTTTTTTTTTTTTTTTTTTTGCGGTACGCGGGCCTCTCACTGCTGTGGCCTCTCCCGTTGCGGAGCACAGGCTCCGGACGCGCAGGCCCAGCGGCCATGGCCCACGGGCCCAGCCGCTCCGCGGCATGCGGGACCCTCCCGGACCGGGGCACGAACCCGTGTCCCCTGCATCGGCAGGCGGACTCTCAACCACTGCGCCACCAGGGAAGCCCTGACCCAGAATTCTTAAGCAGCAGTGTGATACAGTGGAAGGGCCCTTGGGTGGTCATGTTCGTGCTGTGTGACACTACTGTATTTCTGGCCACAGTCTGTTAGCCAGGAGGGCAAGTCATCCCCTGGCTTGCCAGTGACCTGTGAAGCAGACTGATATGCAAAAAAATGAGTTAAACAACCAGATTTTCTCACTCTCAGGCAATAGACCCAAGAAAATCTAAAGAGAACTAAACAGATGCGTGAGTTACTCTTGCTTCCAGCAAAAGAACCTCATCAGAACAGGCTGGGAAGAGGTGATTAGTTTTAAGGGACAGCTCCTTCCCTCGGCAGGTTGGAAGCTATGGGGCTTATTAAGTGGTTAAAATATTAACCTTCGAGTTAGCCCTCACTTGGCTAGTGCTTTCATATATATATGAAAACATGACTTTATAACATGGTAAGACATTAATATAAAATCATTTCTATAAGTTGTATAAATGATTATATATTAAATACATTATTATATAAAGTTATATAATTTATATAAATATGTTTATGTATAATAACATTTATATAGATAATGTTTATGTAAACATCTATCTGCTAGTACAGTATATAAGGCAATATAGAAAAGTCATCACTGAGTTAATGGTGGAAATGTAATTGATTTGCTACTTCACTAAAGGAGGCTTGAAAGGATTGAAAGCTAGCTCTGACTTGCTCCTTTACTAGCCATCATTGTTTGTAGTTACATGCACAGTTACATGGTAACTGTCATTTGTGGTCTGATCTTCCCCTGAAGGGAAACTTGAGAAACCTGGTTGGCTTTAACATTTAGAGGAAGTTTAAACATATTGGAACATAAAATTTACAGTTGTTTAGGTTAAAACTCTGTTTCTTGTCAGACCACATCTATCCAGCTCTTCTGTGATTAGAATCATCTAACTTTGGCCTGAATTAAGGAAGAGTTTCACAAGATGCACAAAATATTTACTCGTGTTTTCTTTACCAGCTTCCTGAGCCTGTGCAGCGGACTGAGACCTCTTCTTATCTAAAGGCAGTGTGGTCACATAAGCCAATTGTCACCAGTTAACTATTTTCATCCCCTGAACTGCTTTTGGTGAATTCCAACCTAGTTATTACGTCCCTTTAATATTTTCAGTAATTTATATTCTTTAACTATAAGAGTGAAGATATTTGTGAGTTTATTTTGCGGGGGGTGGGGGGTGATTAGTTATAGTCTAGCTGTGAGGCTAGTTGCCTTTCATATACTCTAGAAGAGAAGGATGGGGTCAGTTTCACAATGATCTTTGTCCAAAATACAAGACCACTGTCACTCCCACCTCTCAGGCAACCCCTGCTCCATCTATTTTCTAGAACAATTTAAAATATAGCCAACACTTTTGCTTCAGCGTCTCTTGATTCACTGGATCCCTAAGGGACCATCTTTTGCCAGTGTCAGATGCTGTGTTTATTTCGCATTTTGAAATATTCTAAATTTTATATCCTAGCAAATATAGTAGTCTTCAGATTATGTTGTCTCACATTCATGTATAATTTCCTAAGAAAAGGAAATGGAGAGGGTGGGGGTTAATAGAGTAATTAAACCTTTTTAAAATGAAGGGGAAAAAAATCTTTTGTTTATAGGAGGTGAAGAGAGCATTACTGATTGATGTTAGCCTTTTCCCAGAAATCCGTCTCACGGAGTTGATATTGAGCGTTTTAGGCAAAGGTGGTGTAGGCTCTGCTGAACTTTGTTACCTTATTCTGGACCTTTTATTTATGGGCATGTAACTGAATGATTACATGAATTTTTGATTGCTATAAAAAGGTTGTATTTGCAGTTTTTAAAATATAACTGTTTTTAGTTCATTGCATCTGAACGCTGCCTTTTTCTTTTCTTAAATACGTGTCAGATGAAATGTTTTACCTCTGAGATGAAAATTTTGAAGTTTATTCTTTATTGATATGTTTGCTGGCACGCTTGAGCATTTGCTCTGTGCTTTACCTCCATTATCTTATTTAGTGCTATTTATAGGTTGAGGCTTAGAAAAAGCAACCTGCCCAGGGGCAAATACTAGTAGATGGTGGACAGCTGAGACTTGCATGCAGACCCTCTGACTTGAGGACGTGTGCTTGCCAGCACCACACTGTACCACCCTCAAAGTGAAATGCGGGAGGACGGAACCTCTAGTTAGGATTAACTTCTCCAGAGGTCATGTCATATTAAAGCTACCACAGGTTCTGAAAGCAATTAAATAAATATTAGGAAATAGTGGCCTATAAATTGTAGGCTTTTTAAATACAGTCTCACATCTTTGTAACTTTTGCCCCATAATTCAGTTACCCTCAAACTAATTGAAAAATCTTAGAGATATTAAAAATGCTTGATTGACCCATATTTTGTTTCTGTTAAGATCATGTGCTTGAGCCATATGTCAAACCAGAGACTTATATTAGACAATTTGTAGGAAATCATCAACCTCTCTAACAGTTTTCTTGCAATAAAGAGGGAAGAATATGTCATGTATGAGTTAAAACAGTGACCTCATACCATTCATGCGAAAGTATTGTGCTAGCAGAGCAGTATCAGCGTTTGAACCTGGAGTTGGACTCCTCAACAGCAGGGCCAGTCCAGAAGAATGTGTGTGTTTTAATGGATCATTTAAATGAAAGTTTAATCTTTACTCAGAGAAGAGAGCAGCTCTGACTGAGAGCATCTGAAGCTAGAACATGGATCAGGGGGCTGAACGTTTCCATTTGGCCTCTGGTTGAGTCTTGCTCAGGGAACACAGCAGTCAAACTTCAGTGCGTGTCAGTCATGGTGTAGGAAGCCAAAGGAAAAGTCCTTGGTTCTAGTGGTTTTCTTAAGTCATCAGGATGGATTTAATGATTTTATTTGAATAATTACTTACAGTGAACCACAGCTGGGGACTCAGAAAGAGAGGTCTTCCAATGGTAGACAGGCCCTCAGATGCTTTCCCAGTGTCCACTACTGCAATATGGCTTAGCCCTAAGGCAGAAAAATCCTCCCCTCTTAGAAGTGAGGGTATGCTCTGTAGCTGTGATGGGGGAAAATTCACTCCCATGAAATGGGAAGTATGCTGGGTTGACCAGATAGCCCAAAGCTGAGCCATAGCTAAGGATTTCTCAAATTCGCAAGGCCTCTTTCTTGAGCTTGTCTTCTTTCAGACTTAACCCTCCGTTTCTGGGTAAGTTGCAATACATCTGTAGGGAAAGCCCCTGGTTTGGGTTTAGTCAAGCTTGCCAGAGAAAACTGGATCTAAGCGGGAATAAAATTTACTGACCCCTGTTCTCAGAGGTTAACATTTTCATTTATGTTTTACATGACTCATTTTAAATTACAGTGCTCTACAGATATAGAAAGAAGCCTTCCTCTTCCCACCCTCCTCCAGACACCACATAATGGAAAAAGCAAGAATTTTCTGCATGAGCAAGGCTTTTTTTTTTTTTTTAAACAAAAACCCAGTCTCTGATGGGACTTTTTTTCCTGCCAGAATTCCCACTGGTCCACTGTCGCAATATTTACAAAAGGCCACGATGAAAGAGGAAGGCCCATTTGAGCCCTTTGCCTCTGTGTTATGTGAAACGTAACTTTTATTTCTGTTCTTGGTATCAGAAGAATTGTTATTTTTGAACTTCTCTGATAGGCTTGTAAACCTACTAGGTCCTTTTAACTCATAAAGTATAATTTTGATTAAGAAAAGATTTGTCCCTCTGCTCTAACTAGACACATAAAACTTTGAAAGGTTTTGATGTTCTGTTTCCTGTTTTTTTTTAAAAAAATGTATCCTCTCTTATGAACTCCAACTAGATGAGAGGATTTTCCTTAGAGAAAATTCAGCTCTGGGAACACCATCCACGAAGGTCGTAACCTAGAACATTTTTGAAGGGAAGTTTCAGTGAATTAAAAGAGGGCGGGGTTAGGAAGCAGAAAGTTCTGTTCTACCATAGCTGTAGCTAAATAAATCATTTCACTCTGGAGCCTGGGCAGTTCTGTAATTTATAGCTAATTGTCAACAGGTCACTGATTACAGTTCATCGTGGAGGAGAGAGGTGGTCTGGGGCCCCACTAGGAATTCATATTAATAGTTGTACCTTTCCTTCTTCCCCAGAATGTTCACTGGAGAACATTCTGTTAACCACTGATCCTCAGTGATCTTTTATTTCTACATAAAAACCTTTTAAAATGGAAATAGGTCGACTTGATTTTTTCTTTTAGGCAGGTAGAAGATAAATGAATCAGCTCAAAGCACAATTAAAAAGTGTGTATTTGCTTGGGTGCAGGACTGAGGGATGGAAAATTCTGTTCTTTTATTCAGTGGGACTCTACAACCAACTGTGGTAAACACATGTATCCCATTGTGCAGCCTTTCTTTTGCTTTAGGGGCAGTTTGATCTACTGGCCAAAAAGAAGCGACATTAAGACTAGCTCCCAGCCCAGGGCTTTAGCAAGTGCTCAATTAATTTCGGTGGCTCAGGGAGAGAAGCAAGTTAGTTTGGGGATCCAGATTCTAAACAGTCTGCCATTGAACCACCTCACAGACCGGTGACAAGAGACTGTTTAATTGAAGCTTCGTAAAATGGTTCCTTAAACTTCATGGACAATTGAGTAACTTCAGTTTCCTCTCTTTACTCTTGTTTACTTCCTGCTCTTCTAGAAGGTATTCTGATCTCTTACAATGAGAAGATTAAACAGCTGTAGCTTAACTTCAAGCATTGATTTGGAGAGTTCTGTGGCTGCATTCATTATATCTTTACTAAGATTGCATTCCTGTGGATTGGGCAGAAGCATATAAGCAGCGGTGTGGCTTATCCAGGGCAAACCCAGATCCCGTTAACCACTGAGCCTTGATGGTCTTTTATTTCTACATAAAAACCTGTACCACTGGAATAATTTGCCTAGATTTTTTTTTTCTTCTAGTTAGGTAGAAAAACAAAAGAATCGGCACGGAACACAGTTGTGAGGAGTATTTGTATGGGTGCGGGACTGAGGGAGGAAAATTCTGTTCTTCAGGCAATGGGACTCAGCAGGAAGCATGTGTTGAAAGTTTCTCACCTAAACAGGTCATAATTACAGACTTTAGGATTTATTTTTTTGAATTAGAACGTGAAGCTCACTCAGCGGTCCTTATGAAAACTTTCCTTCTAACTGCATATTTTATGTCAAATCATAAGTTAAATTTCTGTGGTACAAAGAAGAGTTTTTTGCTGTAACCGTATTGTAGCCCACGCTGAATATATCAATGCTACTTTTCACTGAGTAGTTGACTGGTCGGATCCATTGTTAATTTTAAGTTTTCTTTCTTGTTTTCTAAGAATAGTCTTAAGGCTGTATGTTTTAGAAAAATGCGCTTGTTCAGAACTTCTCAGATCTAACCTGGCAATCAGTGGGACTAGAGGTAAGAAATAATAGCTTTAACTGAACATCATCTAAAATGCTGTAATATTCCATTGCATGACACATCCCATGTGTCTTACAATTTCTAAGAATTCAAAGTAGTGTGCAGTTTTATTAACCACCCTGCATCCCTGTAGCACAAGGAATTATTTTTGTTATTGAGCGGACAAAACAGGGGTGAAGTGATTCACAGTTAATTGCCGGATTAAATCAGGCATCCAAGCCACTCTGCTTCGGGTAGATTCTCAGAGACTCAGCTGCTGTCTTCAAAAGGAAGAAATATATCGCAGTATGCGGAAAGAACATAGCGTGCAATATGTGACAGGTCTTGTTAACTATCTCTTGTTTTCTGATCAAAGTAGCCTCTGGGTTGGAGGAAAATGTTGTAGTGCAAATCCTTATTATATTTCATCATTATTTATTGCGTTGTAAGTGAATGTATTTAACAGTGCTAGTTTAGGAATTCTTGGTAAGTTTGGGAATTCTAATCATTTTTCTTTTTTTTTTAATTTTAAGATGGTTGAATTTTGCATATGCTAAGTGTTGGCCTTTGTGGGTGTGTGTAAGATGCACAGGAGAATGAGTTAGTGATGTTACAGGAGCACCAAAGCAACCATCACACTTTCGTTCAGTGTCCTTTTTCATTGTTCTTGCTTACGTGGAGCCCTTGTGCACAGGCTGGGCATCTCGGGGCTTTGAACAATGCCCTTGGCCAACCGTTAGTCCTGATTGCTGTGACTAATTTGCTGTGTGACCTAAAGACAGTAACATACTGAACTTTGGTTTTATCATCTGTAAAACAGAATTAATGACACTCTACCAAGCCAAGGCTTTCAGTGAGGCATCATCATCACAAGCAAGCCCCTAAAATACTAATTAGAGTATTAAAAAGGAAATCTTCTCGGTGAAAACCAAATACTCATTGATTCCAGTCAAAAACCTAAAAAACACATTTGCCACACACACATACAAAATTGTTTCTTAGACTTAAGTGATATGTTTAGACCTGAAGGAAATGAAAGGAATTGCGATTGTTTAGCTGTGGGAAATAAAGACCTGGGGCCGATTTAAACAGTTGAAAATTATTTGAAGAAGTGTTTTGTCTCCATAGTAATGAACTTTTTTTAGCTTCTCTGAGGCTATTCAAAGAAGAAATGAGGTTCAATTACAGCAGAGTTACATAAGTTAGATAGCAACAGTAGTGCTACCAATTCTTTGTAAGACATAAACTTGAACTCACTTCAGTTTCAATGAAAAGGGCAGTGAATTTGCCAAAGAGCTGTGTACGTGTTGCCTCAAAAAGCAAAAAAAAAAAAAAAAAAAAAAAAACCCACAAAAACACTGGAATAGTGCTTTGAAGATGTTTTCTAGTTAATTCATGCATTCTTTCTACATTTGTGTGTCTTCATTACCTGTACCATTTGGTTGAGAGCTGTTTCAGAATCTCTAATATGCCATATGGGTATACTGTGTACTTTCTCTTTGCTGTACTTGGAGGTAATAATACTGCCAAAACCATGCTGGGTCAAAAAAAAAAAAAAAGGAAAAAGTCGTGTTTTTGGTGTATTTCTTTGTGAGGAGGTTTTCAGGTCGTCTTTTTCTCTTACGAAGCCAAAATTACAGTACCTTAGTAAATTACAACTCTTTCACTTTTATAATTGCTCATCATTTAACAAATAGCTCATTAGTTAAAAAAAAAAACAAAAAAAATTCTGAGCCTTGACAGAAGGAAGGGAAGACAATCTTCCTCAGCTGAATCTTGCCTAAGTAGTCTTAGCAATAAAGATTGCCACCTATTGGTTAAAGAAAAGAACTAAAACTAAAAAACGGTTTGCCACTCTTACAGGTAATGAGTGTGATCAAAACAGAATTATTTCGATGGTGCTCTGGGTTGAGGTACTTGAAAATGTGTGATTTGATGAGAATCTTTATTCTGTGCTTTGAACTTCGCATCACCAATAGCATTAAATTATAGCAGGTATTTCAGGAGAGGATGTATGCTGCTCTCAGGATCCCTTTTGAAAGCATATTTTTTGAGACTGTCAGAATTCCATTGTAATAGAATATTAAGTGGATAAGTGCATTTTTATTTTTTTTTATTTTTTTAAGTGCATTTTTAATTGGACAAATGTTGGAAGCTTGATTTTGAAAACATTTTTCTAACTCTATTGTTAGTTTGGACTTCCCTTCAGTCCAGGCTTTGAAATCCAGCATTTCCTGTCCAACCAAAATGGGATGGGCTTGGTGACATGGGCCTTTCGTGCCTCTTGGTGCCAGGATCTGTTTTTCCCAGATGATGAGCGCTATATAGACGATGCTCTCTCCAGTGTCATCAAACATCCTTTTAAGGTACATTTGATAATAATTAAAAAAAAGTTCATATTTTGATGTTGAAAAGTCTCAAGTGGTTGTACACTGGAAAAATGTTCATTTTAATAATTTTTCCCCAATATTATGTGTATATAAATTCAATTTTTAGGAATACTTGTATTTAATTATAAAACAGCAGTGCAGCAATTTTTTTATTGTTAATAGTATTATACCATCTTAAATCCACCTTCCCTCTGTGTGTCCTCAATATCTACAGATCCTTCACATCTTGAGATTATTAAAATTTACATAGGTGTTTCATCAGTGATTGTGTGTGTACACATATGTATATGTAGGTATATATCCTAACAAATTCAGGATTAAGGCCATCACTGCTCCTGTGTTCTCTCTTTATTTTTTGCTCATGTGTCTGTTTGTATTTGAAATTTTAAGCATTTTTATCTTAGGTACTTCCCAAATAATCATTTGATGCCCTTTGTTGGCATTGTATATTTGGTTAATTAATTTGACAAAGCCTGTTTACCACCAACACCGCCCTCCCGCCTCCCCCCAACACGCCTGGGAACTAAGTACTCTAACAGCTAAAGAAGAGGTGGTACAAGGAAAATTGGAAGAACCATATGTTATTTGCTTTAATTTGTACATAGTACACCTATATATGTGTGAAATATATATATATAAACTGTTATAAAGCAACATATTGATGAATTTAAATGAGTAGGCACAATAAAAACAAAAAGCAAACAGAAGAGTGGTTGGAGTGAGGCCATAATAAATCAAGGAATGTTTTTTGAAGGAGGTAAAACCTATTTATATTTTCCAGCTGATTCCTGTGGACATCAATAGTAGGCTTATACCTGGTGTATAATTTGAAAAGCTGAGATAGAGGAGAAGAAGGTAGCTTTGTGAACATTGTCAAAGAATTTAAGACCTGAGTGTTTTTATGCAGGAAAGTTGAAATGCATTGTTACAGTCAGTTTGTGTAATTTCCTTCTGTAAAGACCTGCCCATTTACCAGTAATGATACCTTCTTTCTCTTCTATTTTTGTCCCTTCCTTTAGGAAAAGGAATATATGCTTACTCATTATTTAAAATTCAGAGTCATTTTCCTGTTCCAGTTGGTGGGGTTCCTACCATTAAAGAAGAGTGGAATTAGGCACACGTGAAACTCTTCCCTCCTTAACTTGTGCTCTTTCCAACTATCCAACTTTTATCCCTTTTAAAATTCTACTCTTTCAACCATCAGTTCTGTATAGTGGTTACCTCTCCTTGGTCTTTTTTGTAGTTTATTCCCATGAAAGCAGATGTACTGGGCTTTTTCAATGCTGCCCAAATGATCTGCCTTGGCAGTAAGAGGTCCTGTCACAGAATCCAGTACTTAAGCACACACAATCAAACTAATTAAATTCAAATTCATTTATAAAGAATATTGTATTAGGCAGTTGGACTTCATGACTAAAGTTTATTTCTCCAAAGGACATGTTAGTCCAACAGGCCATTCTAGGAATTCTGCTTCCCCTATAGCTCCTGTTACTGCACTACTATGATAATGATTTAACCTCCCATAAAGCTGCATTTTAATAGGTGTTTATAGGCATCACTTACCAAGCGTTTCAAGTATTCTTTGAATAGAAACTGCTGGGGAAAAAAAGTTAACACAGATACTTTCTCAATCAGGCCACCATTTGAACATTCTGCATAGAAGGCAGTTGGTAGATGATCTGGTGAGTAAATGACTATAGTCATTTATATTCAGATGGTATTTGTTTACCAATTAATAATATTTATTATTCAGATGGGTAAATGAATACCCAGCTCAGGCCAGTGACTTTCAGTTGTTCCCTCAGAGAACTGGAGGGGATTCCCTGGGTGCCTCTGTTCACAGTCATTTGTTATGCGCTTATTTTTATGCCGAGTACTGGGCTGAATGCTGTGGTCGCCATAATGAATAAAGCAACCTCACCGCCTGCAGTGAAGCTCCAAAACCTAGTAGAGGGAAGCAAAGAGCATGAGCTTAGTGCCACCCCCGCTGTGTGAACAGTGAACCTCAGAAATGGAAGGAAGTGCCTTCCCTCACCTCTGCCACAAGCTCCTCTCCTGCATCACTGCCCTTCTCTCTGGGATATAGGTTGCTTGGGCTGCAGTGCCCTCTCCTCAGATTGTACAAGCAAGAGAAGTGAGTGGGTAGCCTCTCACAGAGTCTTGGGTCTCAGTGACAGTCCCCACTTGTTCCTTCCTGGCATTGCCAGGTCTCCTCTGACCCTTGCTTTCCACCCGTTGTAATTCCCCCAGCTCCGTCTCCGCCTGCGCCTCTAACAACATTGACAAAGAGGGGAGGACTGGATTATTCCTATTGCTCTTGAAATACTTAGATACAGAAATTATTATAAGTGGGTTAGGTTTCCATGTCTATTTACTAAAATTTCAGTTACCCATGATGCCACTGAACTATGCTCATTTGTAGTTATCACCAATGTAGCTATTGAAAATAACTTGTGAAGTAGACTTTGGTGGTCTAATCTGGGGACCTAACCACCTTTTATAACATTTCTGGGGGAAAATGTGTTCCAAGTTTTGCACAACCAACTTACAAACGAGCTTGGGAAACACAATCCATATGTAAGTCGGAGACTTCCTGTATTGACATTCAGCTGCGCTGGGAGAGTTTGGTTTTGCTAGCGCTTGTGTGTCCCCAGCCTTCTGTTCCTAAAAGCAATGCTGCTGGGGATTTTGAATTGACTCTCTGGGCTTCTTGAGGTTACACAATTCAAAACCTGCTTACCAGCGCCACCGAGCTAAAGGAAACTAATTCATATCCGAAAAGGTCCTTTAAATCAGAAGTGTGTGTGTTTGCCTTTTATGTATATACCTGCCGCTCCATCAGCTTGTTGCCCTGTGACTCTCCAAGGGACTAGGGAAGCAAGGGGAATGATTAATTTCCTGACACAGTAATCACCTCTTGGGTATTAAAGATTTATCTTCAGAACCTCTCGGCATACAATGGGCTACTGCTATTGCTTTCAGATAAGGATCCCATTTAAACTATCCTAGGGTTTGTATTGTTTGTTTGGTTAGGTTTTCTGCCAGGGAGG
The DNA here is from genome assembly GCF_039906515.1 of Pseudorca crassidens. NCBI lineage: Eukaryota > Metazoa > Chordata > Mammalia > Artiodactyla > Delphinidae > Pseudorca > Pseudorca crassidens. The sequence goes on from NC_090298.1 coordinate 54,697,559, forward strand.
TTCTTTAAGGTAGGTGATTCTTTAAGGTAGGTTAAAATTCCTGGATTCTAGATTTGATTTTAAAATAGCTATTTCATAATGTATGGTGGAAAAGTATTCTTGCTAAAACCTTTTTGGTAGCCCTGCTGTGCATGAGATGACCCAGAGGTTCTTGGTTCAGCAGATGAAAGGCATAAACAGTGTTTCTGAGTTGATTTTTCAATGTCCCCTGCTATGTTTAAAAAAACTTTTTTTATAATGAGTATGTCTTTCTGAGCCCTACTGGTCCTCAAGATTTTTACTTATTTGACTGAACTTAGCGGGCTGGATATTTGTGAGCCGTTGACTGACACTCACAGGAAGTGCATCAGAGTCAGTCTGTAGGTTGAGGTTGGGGTGTGTGGAAAGGCAAGTTCCAGGAGCCCTGGATTCATCCGTTCGCCGATTTTGGATGGGAGAACCAGCTGCCAAAAGTAGGAGACCTTTCTTATGGGCTAGAACAATTTTCTTTCAAATCTTCCAGCCTTTTCATTCGTCCATTTTTCAGACTTTGCAAGTTTGAAAATCAAGTCTTTTCTATCCAGAGAAAGGCACGAAGTTGACAGCGTTGATAGAGAGAGGAGGAAAACTCGGTGTCCTCCAACGAGAGCCTGAGACCCGGAGGTCTGCAGGGGCCCACCCTGCTGGGGGTTTGTTGGAGCCTTGGCTGTGTGCAGAAGGAATGGCTGACCATGGAGATGTTCCGGTTGGATCATGCATTTGGGCTTGGAAAGCCCTGCCTCAAGTTCACCGGCAGGAATGAGGCAGAATTCACAATGTGGTGTCTTAAGACCTTAAAGTTTGCCAAGTGTTTGAGCAATGCCTCACATCTCCCGTGGATGGGAAGAGCTGTGCCTTGTCCCACAGTAAATCCAGCAGAGATGAAAAAGGTCAGCCTCTTGCATCTCTCATGTGTTGTTTAGACTAAGACCTAGACCTTGTTAGACCCCTCTTGGCACACTGTCCTGAACCTGAGGATCCTCAGAATTACAGGCCCAATTTCAGGCCGACTTGAGGAGTTGGTGTCTGATGACAGGCAAGTACCTACATGTGTCTTTCATTATTCCGTTGCCTTAGGAGATGGTGTTTAAGTTGGCAGATAGACTTATTGAAAGCAAAGCTTGTCGCTGGTGAGATTACTGACTTCACCAAAAAAAAAAAAAAAAAAAAAAAAGGATCAAATGCCAAGGGAGAGGGAGGGGAGTGTGTAGTATTTAAAAGTGTGGTGAAGCCATCAAGTTAACAAGAAAAAGTAGAATGAAATGTGGTTTCAATTTGTTGTACTGGGCTTGGGATGATAATGTTTCAATAGTAAACTGTAGGGGGAGAGAGAGAGAGAGAGTGTTTTCTGAATTTCAGAATCCTAGAAGTTATTTCGAAGGCTTAATTTGTTTCAGTCCCCAATTCTATACTATAGTAAATCAGTATTTTTTGCAGGACTTGCTGATGACGAGAACAAAGGTTAGCAGTTCCTAGGACGGAGGTCCCCAGCCTTTTTGTGGAAAGGAGCTACTTTTTATTTCCTGAAGCCTTGGTTCATGGGGCAGAGCGTCTTAGGAGTGTTGAATGACCCATCCTAACTCTTAGCAGTTCTTACCTATGCGACATCCCGCTGCCCTCCAGTGGCAGCTGCCAGACAGCATGGTAGCTGTACAATCTACCTCGTTTTGCTCTCCCTTCCTGAGCGTCCATCTTTCTGCTGCTTCTGGTTTGGCGTCTTTCCCCCAGATAGTACCCGACACAGTATTTGATGGGAAAACTTGACTCTATGTCTCGCTTCAGTAATTCAGGGTGAACGTGCATTTACTTACCTTGTCCCTTCTTCCTAGCAATACTAATTATTTATCTGCATTGCTGTTTTTCCTCCCCAAATTACTGATAATGTGCATACTTTTCTTTCTGTTTAAATTTTTTTAATTCCATCAAAGCAGTATAACATATACTTCCCATAAAACACTTTTTTAAAGAAGATCAACAAGGATTCTCTTACAGTTGAGAATTTATTTTCAATATACTCTTCCTTTGGAGGCACAAAATTGTGATCAATCGTGACTTTTCTTTCTGAAATGCAGTCTAGCAAATATATTTTGAGACATGGTAGAAATGCTGATAGATCCACTCAGTTCTAACGCTGTGTGCATACTTTTTCCTTGAATGTTTTTGTTTCCTTGGCTAAAGAATTATGGCTGGTGGTATTTCTGCTATAACTGGTATAGTTTTAATTCAAAGTGGGTCTTCACTTATATCTTTGTGTTTATGCTTTGAGCTGTGGTGTCCCAGTTCCCAAGTATGTTTCATGACACTTATCCTACATTTCAGACAAAGTTTTATGTGTCCCATAGGATTCGAGCTGGACTCGGAGAAAGAGCCAACTAGCAAATGGAATTATTCTGTCTTGTGAAAGGTTCCAGCCCTTTTAAAACGCGACTCAGAGAGAAAACAAATATTCTTGGGAAGAAACTGGGTTTGTTAGTACTTGGAGAGAAATTTTCGGAAAGGAAAGAACATTTCCCCTGGCCTCAGGAGCACATTCAATGTGAAATATTACTGTTTTTAAAAGAGTTAAATTTATCTTTGGGTCATTTATCTGACTTGAAAATAAATGGATCTAGTCCTTACTAAAAAAAAAAAAAAAAAGATACAGAATCCTGTCTTAAATAAAATGATAGTTCAGTAAATTAGGTGAGATGTTCTCAACATCAGCTCTTCACTGAAAACAGCTGGGACTTACGGAGGTGTTTTCAGAGATCTTCAGGAGTTGGGGAATGGACGAAATGTGGCAGAAGTTAGTTCTGACTGCACGCATTTGCCTTGTCCGAGCTCTTTATGGTGAATGAAGCGCGTGCTTCCTACTTCCTTGTAGTCAGATTCTGTCAGCAGTTGACTAAGCAGGTGGAAGGTTTATTTAGTCAGAGGAATGACTGAAAACAATGAAGTATAAACCCATCGATAGCCATTCCAAGAAAGAGCTATTAATGTCTTCTTTTTATTTTCCCACAAATCCCTTTTTTGGTTTGTTTTCGTAACCTTTCTAGAATCTTGAGTGATTTTGAAACGTTTGCCATTTGGTCATAAATGTGGCGAGTGAATGGGAGCCTGTACACTTGGACGTGATATAAAGCAGTTGACCCACCAGTGTTGGGGCGAGCTTCTGAGGATGGTTCTACGAATGCCCGCCCTTCTGGCACCGTCAGCAAGTAGGAAGTGGACCAGGAGAGATTTGCTCTCGACAAAAGAATGATCTGCGTCCTAACTCTAAACGTACACTGTGTAGATGTTGCAGTGTTTGGTATGGTCAGTTCCCTTCTCTGGTCCTCTCCCCTTTTTAATTAGGGTGGAAAATGGAAAGTTTACTCAACAGAATTTTGAGTGGAATTTTAGATTTGAAAAGGACTATAGGGATCATCTAGTCCAAATTGGAAAAAAAAAAAAAAGAAAATCCAAAGAGGATGAAAGATGTCGTGTTGGGATACTGGAATCTCTTCATAAAGTAGGAATCATCGTAAGGTGTTTTCATCTTAGACCTGTATCCAAAAGGGTATTTTTACAAAGACTTTGCTTTAGTGAAGTCTTCAGTTACAAAAATGGCCCTGGGTCAGGAATTCTAAGGACAGGGTTATGGGTATGTTTCCTGAACATGAGTTTAATATTTAAGTCATTCTTACCTTGGTGCTGGTCTGAATAGACTGATAATTGTTTGAGTTAGTCGCCATCTGTAACCTACTTTGTACAATTTTAATGTGATTTAAGGGAAGACACCCTTGGAAGTACTTAGCTATGGTTCATACCTATAATCAATCATGTTTCTTTTTTGGTCTTAAAACTTCATGTAATACAGAAAAGTAGATTGCATAAGTACAGTCTTTGTTTTTCAACGAGGCAAATGAAGCAGTATCTTAAATTAAATCAGGGTTTCCTGAGGTTCCGGAATCTTACTCCTAAATTTTCCACTGGGTAACCTCCAAATCCTTCTCTTGCCTCTGTCCCTAGTTGACATGAGTCAGGCCACGATTTGTACCACGAATGAATACGATGCTGCCCTGAGGCTGTACTTGCTGGGGAGAGAAATCCTTCAAGGGAAATAAACCTAGAATGGAATGTTAGTCTCTGGGTGGCTCCAGAAGCATTTTAGAGCTTAACTTCTGAGCTTCTAAAGGGGGTTGAAATTTAACAGCATCTAATTTTCTAAACTTACCAAAGGAGAATGGTATCGGCCTGTGATTTGCAAAGTACTCACTTTACAGTACTCTCAAAATTTTTGTCGGCTAAAAGCTTTTTCCGTGCCACAGATGTGGAAGGAATAGCCCACTCTTGCTGATAAAGGGAAGCTAGTGTTGAACGGGAACAAACAGTGAATTCAGGGCTTTTCCAGAGTCTTTGGAGGTATTCATTCTTGACCCAGCTATGTGCGAATAGCATCTTTATCCGGGTCAGCCTCTGATTCAGCCTCATCATCTACTTCAGCAATAGAGTAAACAAATGTCACTTGTTAGCTACTTCTTCCTGACCCTGACGGATCAAGCATTAATTTGAAGCCATGCTCCATGAAATAGTCCTTGGGGGAAATGGGTTAGTGATTTTATAAATGATAGTAGGGTTTGGGGAAAACACCTAAGCTTGCTTATAATGATTGTATGTATCTCCATTTTGATTCTCAGCCTCACTACTTTCATAGTATTCTTTTAGGATCCCAGCCTGACTTACCCACATTGCACTGCTTCTTATAACTTGGAAACTGAGGGCAAGAGAGAAACATGCCAGCTGTCGGTGTGAAGCAGCTACTCCCCTTCTAGCATTGGTGTCTGTGGTCTTTAATCACTCTTATAATGGAGAGATTATAATACACATGTTCATCAGAGTTCTTATGTCGACTGGAACATTATTTATGCTTTGCACAATTCCCAGGAGTGGTGCTTGGGACTTTGGTCTACAAGACATTTCACATTAAAATGCAGATAACATCTTCAAAATCCACAAAGACATGGGCTTTGCAGGCTTGGTAACTGAGTGCCTTTGTGGTGTGGTTTTATTCTTTTTTCTGAAGTACCTGGTTGCAAGTAGTGGGACACTGAACTCATAGGGACGTATTCACTAAATCTTTAAGACCAAGCAGCTGTTTATTCCATACAGCACATCATTCAAAACAACTTTGATGACCCCAGCTGGATGTTTTTCTGGTCTCAAATGATAACACCCTGAACTTATTTATTAACCCGGTCTTTCTCTGCCTCCCTTGACCATCCCCCTCTGCTTTTCTCTTTATCTAGTTTCTCTCTCGAGAATCAAAAAAAAAAAAAAAAAAAGAAAAAACATATAAGATCATTTTGTAATCTTTTAAGGGGTCTAGAAATTGAAGGCATTATTGTCACCTTTCTTTTACTGTTGTGGTGTGAAGTGGATTGTTGTTGAAGCGCTAACAGCCAGCATGGTTGGGCGTCTTAAATGATCATCTGCTCTCAGCTTTGCAAAATCCACCGTGAACTGGAGCATTTTAATGATCTTAATTAGACCCATTCTCATGATCCACTTCAGAGCAGAGTACTAAAGGACCATATATGTGGGTGTATGTTTTCAGAGAAGATTATACCTGGAATTCTATAGAAGAATTCTGCAAGCAGACCTTACTAAAATCAGCCGTGTCCCTCTGATGTGATACACGAAGCTTTGTCTGTCATTTCCATTTCAGTGTGATTGTTTATCAGACCCTTCCCTTATAAGAGACTGGTTTTTGAGCGGGGATGGGAGGGGCGGGGGGGGGGGAGTGGGGGAGTGAAGCGGGGTTGAAGTGGGTGGACGACAAGAGAGACCACGGGGCACTGAGTGGTCTCATGGCTTGGGGAGGAGGCTTAACAAGAGAGTGGGATAGTGGAGGAAGGAAAATATTGCCAAGTTGGGAAGAAGGTTTAGGAAGGGAAGATGGAGGCATTCAGGACAAGCCTCCTGGTTTTCAACTGTGTCGAGGCCTTGCCCTGTTGAAGAAGGTCAGTGCATCCACCAGGCCACTTGTAGCTTGATGCCCGGCCAGGTTGGGGTTGCACTTGTCCTGTGGTAGAGAGCGGCCTCCTCAGGGCATGGCTACACCTGGGAGAAGCAGGTGTGGTACGTAGGCCACTGCATAGTTCACAGTCTGAGCTGGGAGCCCCAGAAAGAGATGAGGGCTGCAGGGCCCAGCCAAGCCCGGCTCACCTCCGCATCCTGTCTCATCTTTCTCCTCTTCAGTATTTTGAATTATAAGAGCAAGTAAAGGGGTTCATAACTCAAGGAAATGTGATAGATGACAGTAGAAGCTGTCCCCAAAGTTCCGTCTACCTGCACATTTCACCCCCTCTCATCTACCATGCAGCCATTACCATGACGGAGTAACCCAATAATACAGGCCTGACCTTTAGTAATTTAATGTTGGTCCTTTCATGCCTTTGGCTTACTGTCTGTGAAAGACCCTAAAAGGGAGCAATGTAGTCTTGACAGTTGGGTAGGACGGGGAAGGGGGCTTTCACTGCTCTGTGAAGTTATGACACTTTTACTTGCATCCTGCAAAACAGTATTCTCCTTCCTTTGTTAGACTGTTTTTGCAGAACAGGTTAATTGACATTTTCAAACATTCACTGTATATGGTGTTACTTAGGGTTTTGCTTGTTTGTTTGGTTTGTTTTTTATTTTTTCTAACACCATAACATCTTTTTATTGTTCATCAGTAATCTCTGAGTTATTTATACACCATCTTCAGGTGCTGGGTAAGGAAAGATCTATTACTTATGGTTGCTAAAATCGTGGTGATACGTTACTTTAGGGTTTATATTCAGTATTGTTAACAGAAATAGATAACACAGTTGCTCAATTATTTTCAAACAGCAAGTTCGGTTCGTAACATTGTTCAGAGAGCACTTGAAAAGATCTTAGAAATGATCTTAGAAAAGATCTTAAGCCACTCCGTATAGTTTATGTCTAAGAGAACTGAGGTCCAGAAAGAGTCAACTTAGAAGAGTCCAACATTCATTCATCAAAAGGTTTTTTGTGTCAGGCACTTGACAAATCACAGGGTCCAGTGATTGACATCCTTGCTCTAGATCCCTGCCTAGAGACACCACCCAGTGGAAAAGAGGCAGAGGTGTCATTTGAACCTGAGTCAAGCTAATTCTAAAGTGATGCTCTTTCATGACATTAAGTAAACTGCCTCTTAATTAAGCACCTCAAATGGATCGTAATCTGTCCTAAGTTTCGTCTTCCAGTTGTCCTCTTAGAACAAAAATTCTTGAACATTTGGGGTGAAATGGACCTCTTTATAAATGCACTCAGTCAGTTGATCACATCCTCTGTGTCCTGGTACAGTGAGTTTGGGGCACATTCCAGGAGTGACCTCCCAAAGCCTATTCTCTTGGTGATCTTCAGCCACTTCCTTGAAATATGGGTTTACATCTGAAGTGAAGCTCCCCTGGCTGTATGGACCCAGTTTTACAAACCGCACACTTCCTCCTGAGAGCCAGTTTCCTAGGTATCACCATAAAGTAGCACATTCTACCAGAGTTTCACCTGCAGAGTCAAACCCTAAAACCATTCACATTGACACCTCAGAAGCCATGCTACCCTGATAAACTCTCTGTGTCAACTGCCTTACAAAGGGCAAACTCTTGCGAACCTCTGCTTAGCAGTTCAGGCATCGTGCCCCTCACTGCCTTCAGGCCTGGAGGCCTTATCCCAGAAGGAGCCCAGAGGTCTCAGCAGGACGCTCACTGCAAATTTCTGTTCTTTTCTCGTCCCCTTTCCTGAATCAGAAGTTTTGATTCAGTGCCTTTTAGCTCTTTCTGATGTTATCACGTCATCTGAGGTAGAAGCTGCTTGCCACTTCCAGCCTCTGCCACCCATAAAACATTTCACATTTGGAGAAAACAATAGCAGCTTGAGTTTTTAAAGGAAACAGCTTCTCTTCTGGGATCAAACTGAAAGCAGATATCTGAACTGTGAAACTTTTTTTTGTTTGTTTTTAAGAAGTATCTGGAGCTGGATTGAAGCGTCGTGTTCCATGTACTTGGACAAAGTCAAGTTTTAGGACTAGAAGCAGGCAGCATGGGCACCTGCTTCAGGAGAGACAGCCTTTGACAGCACAGTCTTCCTCTTACGTTTCTCCACCGTTGTCCACAGCCCTGTGTTTTAGCAGAAGTTTGAAGTCCAGAACACACTTACTGTTAAAACCCACACAGTCGACAAATAGTCTCCAAGGTTTCATAAGAATGGATACATTAAATTATATGTTCTGGAAAGAGCGGTTGTATTAGAAACTTTGAACATAAAGATGCTGGGCTGTAAAAAATACCCACATTGGACCATCTTATCAGAAAGAACACTCCCTAAGGTGCCTGCCTGTGCCTGTGAGAGTAGGTAGACATTTTGACCTCCGCCCTTTCATTCTGACTTCTGTTCATTTATCCTGTAGCAAATATCAGGCATGTTAACGATCCCAAATTTTATAAATGAAATTATTGCAGCTCGCGCTGCCAGGATGTGAACCTAAGCAGACCTCATATTTTCTGACTTAATAGCCAGACTGTAGCAGCCTTCCCTTGATAATGGAAGCTTCTGTCAGCTGCAGTCAGCAGCCTGTCTCTAACAGGAGGTACCCAGACACATTGAATGCAAATTTCAAGGGTAACTAGTAACAGATGGAGAGCCACCAGGTGAAGCAGTTTTACTAATCATGGCATTTCTGAAGAACCGACTTACAGGTCTGCCTAATGTCCTGACCCTAGGCCAGGCACTGTGATGGACACCAGGCTTCTGCTGCCTAGCCTTCCAGAAGGTTCTTAATGTATAATGAACCCTGCAGGTACCCCAGCTCCCAGTCAGCCTGGACTCAGTGCCTTCACAGTATGGTTAAAGCTGGTTGTACTCATTACACACTAAAAGTAAAGAACTCAGAACTCTTAATTGATCTTTTGGAATATAAGGAATATGGTTCTTTTTTGTATATCTTTTTTGTATTGATCCCAAAGCTAACGTCTTCTGCAGATAACCAAATTCACACTGAGACAAACTGAAGGCTGTCCTTCTAGGGCTGTGCTGCCCAGTACAGGGTCCACCAGCCACATGTCACAGTCACGTGTGGGAAATGCGGCTAGTCTAAATTGAGATGTGCTGTGAGTGTAAAAAAAGAAATGAAAAATGTCAAATAGCTCATTGATAACTTTTATACTGATCATATTTTGAAGTGATAGTACTTTGGATATATATTATTTAAAAAAGGATTAAACTTTCCTCTGTTTCTTTTTGCTGGTAACGTGGCTATTAGAAAATTTTAATGTATATGGCTTACATTTGGACCCCACCATCAAAGGTACTGAAAGCCATCTTTCTCTGAATTTCTGGTATAAACTCAACTATTTTGCATATTCTGTTGGATTTCTTTTCATGTATATCTGTGTCTTTTCTTCCAAAATGAACTGTTACCTGGTCAAAGACAGGACCTTGGAAATGGTCCATCTCATACTGTGATTTTCAGCGATGGAGAGGGTGAGTGTTCGCCATGCCTGGGGAGTTCTCTCCTTTGTGGGACAGAGCACATATGCTCAACATCCTGTAGAATATCATAGAATTCAAACAATGTGGTTAATAGGGGCATGGGCCAGTCAGGGAGTGCTGTTCTCTCTCTCTCTGTTTTTTAAATATTTATTTATTTAAAAATATTTTTTAATATTTATTTAATATTAATTATTAATATTTATGCTGGGTCTTCGTTGTGGCATGCAGGATCTAATTCTCTCACTAGGGATTGAACCTGGGTCCCCTGCATTGGGAGTGCAGAGTCTTAACCACTGGACCGCCAGGAAAGTCCTTAGGGAGTGCTGTTCTCTCTCTCTCTCTTTTTTTAATATTTATTTATTTAAAAATATGTTTAATATTTATTTAATATTTAATATCAATTATTAATATTTATGCTGGGTCTTCGTTGTGGCATGCGGGATCTAATTCTCTCACTAGGGATTGAACCTGGGTCCCCTGCATTGGGAGCACAGAGTCTTAACCACTGGACCACCAGGAAAGTCCTTAGGGAGTGCTGTTGAACTCTCTGCTTTCCAGGTCTGTCCTTTGACTGGAGAACTCTCGTCAGCTTTGCTTTTTTCCTAACTCTATGGTCTGGCTCTTGGCCACCCCAGTTTCCGGAGTAGTGCACTGGGCTGCACCAAGGAAAGGTGCAGTCTTTAAAGAAAACATGTGCCCTATGGCACTCAGAGGGAATGACACACAATTAGTACAGAAGGATCCCTTGCAAGGAAGGTGCCGTCTTGTTCTCTAAACCCCTCTCAGTTAAGTCCTGGCTCTGACTGGAGCAGCTGTGTGAGCCTGGACAAAGCACTTAACCTCTCTGAGCCTCAGTTTTCTCCTGCGTAAAATGGGGATGCTGATAGAACCTTCCTCATAATCTAATAATTTCAGTAAAGCAATTTAGCACAGTACCTGACACATCACAAATGTTACCCGTTATTATTATTACTATGGTGGTAATGAGAGCCTCAGCTACTACGGGCAGTCTTGAATGTTTTATTCCTGGTCTTGTGCGATTTGGGATTATTCCTACTGCCACATTTTTGAGAATGAATTATTTTTCAAATGACTGAATGGCCAGTCCCAGTCCCAAGTCCAGAGGTTGTACTGGCCTTGGGACTGCTCTGTTCCCCAAACCCGAAGATCTAGGGTTTGGGGAACAGAGCAGTTTCCTCTGAGTATCTAATTCACCCCTTTACCTCTTTCATCACTGATATTTGTACTCACTGACTGCATAGCATAGATCACCAGCTCATTTTGCATGGACCCGCCCATCTCTTAGAACCCAGCCGGTCATTGGGCGGAAATCTCAAGATGTTGAAAGGAACTGCATTGACAAGCAACTTGATTCAGAAACTCAGAAGACGGTGAACAGGAGAAAACTCCCTGTAGGAGAAATCACAGGTGAAGTAGAAAGAGCAGGGCCCTTGGATTCAGACAGATGTGGGTCGTGGTATGTGCCCTGGCAAACACTAGTCAAGCGATCTTGCCGTAGCCATCTAACCTCTCCCGAGTCTTCCCCACGTACACAATGAGACCGATGGACTTTGCAAGGCTGTTACCATGACTCAAGGAAATGGCCTAAGGGACTAGAGCAGTATCTAGGCCAGTGACTGCTCAGCCCTCCCGCCTTCCTCACTTGGCCTGACCCTCACTCTCCATTTCCTGATCTGCCCTCCCCCCACCCCCCTAAACCATGGTATATAGAAGCCAGTTAGTGTTACATTCCCTGACTTGTAGCAGCCATGGCTTTGGAGTACATTTAAGAGCATGTGGTTACTTGTCTTCCGTTAGATCCATGTACAGAAATGTGAGAAAGGTTTTAGTTCTTTTGAATTTACTGTTCATTCTGGCAAAGCGAAAGTTTATATCTCACTTAAAAACACTTTCAAAAAAGTTTCCCCTTCCCTGTTAGAAATTGTAAACTATCTTAATGAAATATAACTAAATTTTGCCGTTTTCCCACTTACTTAATTTATTGAATTTATCCCCCCCCCATATTTGAAGTAAGTTGTTGCTTGATGCCAACACCAGCCATCCCCAGGTGCCTGTGATTTTTGCCAGCTTTGCAACAATATGGTGGCTAAAGGGAATATAGAATTATTTTTAGAGTAATTCATGATTAAATGCAATTTAGTATTTTATATTGGCCATGTGATCTCCTTGACGTTAATCTTCAAATCATGGAATTTTAAGAACTAGAAATTATTTTAGAACTTCTTATCTAAACTTTACCACTTCAAGACCCAGAGATATTAAATGTTTTCCCCAAAGTTCCCCAATCTGTTATTGCCAGATCTAGAACTCATGTCCTTACCTATCATCTATTTCTTTTTCTACTATGGCACAGTGGCTTTTCAATTGTTTTTCATATGATAGAATAATAATCCTGCATAGGTATGGCATTTAATAGAGTTTTTTTTTTTTTTTTTTTTTTTTGCGGTACGCAGGCCTCTCACTGTTGTGGCCTCTCCCGTTGCGGAGCACAGGCTCCGGACGCGCAGGCTCAGCGGCCATGGCTCACGGGCCCAGCCGCCCCGCGGCATGTGGGATCCTCCCGGACCGGGGCAGGAACCCGTGTCCCCTGCATCGGCAGGCGGACTCTCAAACTGCGCCACCAGGGAAGCCCAGCGCTTTTTTTTTTTTTAAACAGAAGTCACAGAAAGGATGCAATGTGTTAAAAGACCCTGATTTTTAGTTTCTCCAATAGATTACATTCAAGTAATAGCCAAAAAGTATTTTACAGACTAAAATTAAAGTCTTTAGTCTTTAAAAGGCTAATGCAAAAAGTGACCAATGGGGGGAAGCTAATACAGCCTTTTGGATTAATTAGCTTAACTTCGCCTAGCCCCTTTTAAAGAATTACCCAAGCTCCTGTTGAAGCCAGCAAAAAACATCTGTTGACTTATTTATAGCCACAATTTCTAAGAAGCATATTCTATAGCAGATGAAAAAGTAGTTGACAGCTCATAATTCATAAAGTTACTGAGGCCTAATCTAACAGAACAAAATGTACAAAACTCGCTCCCGTGGTTCAGGCCCTATCACTTCCCTTTTAACTGAAGACAGAAGTGGTGCAACAAAGTGAAGCATAGGTTGCTCTGGTGGTTAAGAAAGAGGTGACTGGGTCCTTTTGTTCATTAACAACATCCCAGGTATTGCAATATCTCCATTGTAGGAAACCAGCATTTTTCTGACCATTCCCACTTTTCACTGGAAGTTTGAACAGGGTGCGACCTACAGATTGTTACCAACGTATTTTCTATCAAGAATCTGAAGGGTTGATGAAAATGACTGATTGAATACTTCTGTATCTGGGGCAAGCTTAACTTTTTTCTTCATTCGTTTTCTTTGACCACTTGTTATATTTGACATAGCCACTATGATATAGTCAGCCCTGCTGAATTTTAAGCAATTATAAAAATACACCCACTCCTCAGATGTCACCTATCTATATTTTTTAGCTCACTTCTGATCATCTTTTTGGAAACATAGTCAGATATCTTTCTAAAATCAATATGTTTAATATTTTGCTTCTGGTCTAGACAGGAAATCCTGTCTATCACAGTTTTTTTTTTTTAAAAAAGGTAGATTAGTCTGGTACAAATAAGTCTTATAGCATAGTACTATTTATTACCCTGTGCTTTTTTTTGAGAATGTAATGATATGATCCAACTGCTGCCCAAATTGACCCATCTAAAATTGTTATCTTTAAAAAGAAAATCATATCCAGAACATGTCCATGGATTTCTTTAGCTGAGAGGTGAATAGCCTCTTGTTCATTTCACTGTTGGTTTTTGTACATTGTGAGATGAGAGAATTTATTAGCCCACAAGAATTACTCACATTTGTCTGAGGTAGTGAAAGTATTGCTCTGTTTTTTAAAAACTCTGATCCCTCACACGATTGTTAATGGTTGTGTTTACCTTTGTCTCACAATTGCTACCCTTTATTGTATATGTGTTTAAAAAACATTTAATCAAAAAGTAGGATTAAATACTATCTTCCCTTCTTAGTTTTCTGTGCTAGCTGATAGGGAATTTTCTATTCGGTTATTTTCAGGCCCCTTGTCTTTCTCGCCTTTATTTTCTTTTTCTTTCCAATCCTATAGACACGTCATCTTTTTCCTTTTCTCTGCCTCTTTGATCATGAGCATTTTAACTCCCTTCATATACTTATTAAGCATATCGTATTAATATTTCATTTTGGAGTCTTTGAAATGTAAGTTACTGTATATATATATATATATATATATAATATTTTTTTGGTACATTTTTTGCTGGGCCCTTTCTGCATCTGATGATTAACGAAAATAAGTCCATTTGTACCTTGCTGAAAGTGATGTTAGCCAGCTATATTTAGCTTAACAAAACCCATTACATCCTTGGGGAAGAATGTGCTTAGTTTAGCCTTATGAGAAAATATTTAATAAATGCTGTCCTGAAAATATTTAGCCTGGCTGAGTGGACTGGCAAGAGTTGAATCCTGATAAAGCCGAGGTGATGGCGAGAAGCCAGCCCTCCAGTCCAAGCTCAGGTTGAACAAACGCACCTCTTGTCACTAAGGGTTGTAGCTGTGGGTGTCTCCTGTTGCCAGGTGCTTCACCATCAGTATCCTGCAAAGATTTTCCACCCCCTTCTCATGGCTCCAGAATGGCATCATGCAGCAGGTCTGCCTAAGGAGGAAATGAGGTTCACGGAGCGGTTTTATGGCCAGCTTGGAAGCTGATCTGTTCTTTAAAATCCTAGCTTTACCACGGACTGCTGGCATGTCTTTGACCAACTTGCTGAACTTAGCCTCAGTTTCCTCCTCTGTAAAATGGGGACAATTACAATACCACACAAGGTTCTGCACACGAAATGAGATAAAGCACACAAAGCATTGAGCAGTTTTCAACACTTATTGTTCAATACTATCAGTAGTATTGGGAACTAATACTGCTAGTAGATGGGAACTATCAGTAGTAGTAGTACTAGTAATAATGTGTTAGGTCAGCCTTTCTAATACATCCTTGCCTTCCCGCCACCATCCGCCTACCCACTAAATTTAAAGAGCTGAGTTTTCTTGAACGTGGCAAGGTAGGAAAAGCTCTGATGTGGACATCAGAACTGAGTTCTAGCCCTTGGCCTGAACTTCTGTGGGACCTTGGGCAAGTTGTGACCCACGCAATCTCACCCCACACCGTGGTCCACAGATGCACAGAGCAGTAGTAATAAGGTCACACTACTTGGCCTGCGTTTTGCTGGTGATCTTTAACTGAAGCCTTCCATCAGCCAGAACCTTGGAAGAGAAGAAAAATGCTAATCTCTCTCTTTTGGTATCTAATTGGGTATAATAGCAGATCTAATTAAGGTTGATAGCCAGACCCTCTGAGTTAGGCAGCCTCACTTGCCTGACACATGTTTAGATGTTGGGCCACGGGATCTGGTATAAGATCAGCCCATGAAGCCAGGACATTTAGGCAGCAAGTTATCATCAGTGTGGAGGTTAATCGTTGGGAGTCTGTCTCCCACAGAGATCTGGATTTCCTCTCTCTGATTGGTGGATTCACTCTTAATCCTTGCTACTCAAAGTGTGGTCTGAGGACCAGCAGCCTGGGCATCACCTGGGAGCTTGCTGCAAATGCAAAATCCTGAACCTCACCCTGATCTACTGAATCAGGTTATTAATCCACATTAAAGTTTAGGAAGCACTGCCCTAAACATCTGCTCTTGGGAGTATTCTGTCTGGCACAGAGGATGTTTACTAAATACTGGTAGAATTTGTATTTGGCATTAATTTTTTTCTAGATTTACAGCTTCTTTCCTCTCTTTGGGTACAACATGTTGATGTGTTAGGTAGCTCGGATTGCCATGACAAAATACCATATCCTGGGTGGCTTAAACAACAAAAATTGGTTTTCTCAGTTCCGTTCATGTGGCAGGTCTGAGATCCAGGTGCCAGCATGGTTGAGTTCTGGTGGGGGCCCTTACCTGGCTTGCAGACAGTGCCTCATTTTGTGTTCTCATGTGGCAGAGAGAAAAAGAGGAAGCTCTCTGGTGTCTCTTCTTATAAGGGCACTAATCCCATCATGATGGCCCCCACCCTCATGATGTCTACTTAATTACCTCCCAAAGGTCGCATCTCCAAATACACTCACATTGGGAGTTAAGGCTTCAACATGTGAATTTGGAGGGATGCAGTTCAGTCCACGGCACCCGATTTCTACACCTTACTTTGAGATGCATCCAAAAAAGTAAGATGGGCTGATGGAAAGATATGTAATAAATATAGTAAATATTTAAATATAGTAAATGTTAATTATAGAGTCTAGGATGAGGATATATGGACATTCACTGTACAGTTCTTTCTGGTATGTTCACAATTGTCAGAGAAAAAGCCCTGCTCTTTCTTTAGAACAGAATCTGGTGGTTCTTTTTTCTGATTTCCATCCGGGCTTTCTTAAAACTGCCTCACTGGACAGCCTTGCCTCTTTGGCAGTGCCCCCCTCTGCCCGCTCTCCTTGGTCAGCCAATGTCCTGCTTCTTCGCTGTTAGTTAGTGAGGTTCCAGCCTCCACTGAAATGCTTCTTTCTGGTCTCTGGTTTCCCCAGTAGTGTCCTTCTGTCCAGTTTCTCTCTTACCTCCGCCCTCTCCTGATCAGAGTATCCTTCAATTCTTGTGAGATTGGGGTTTCTCAAGTTAACATTGGAAGAGGCTTCTGTATTGTTTTTAAGCATTTCTACCATTTTCTGCCTTTGACGGTGAAATCTGCTGTCAGATAAAAGTGGGAGGGAAGTGAGTGCCATGCTCTGCCCCTAGGGAGAGAGCATGGCTCACCTGGGGCCCCAACCTCCCTCTTGTTGTTCATGGGGCTCCCATTGTTTTCTCTTTATGACCTTAATTATCTGCAGTTCAAGATGTTTTCTAGTGACGGGTGATGTACTGACTTGTATATTTGGGGAGAAGCTCAAAAGCTCGTGTTATTAGGGTCGTTTTACTTGAACACACCAGAAAGTACTATGGCTGCCCACTTGTAGGGTGGGGCATCCAGTATCTGTGTGTCATGTGACACCCTTGCCACAGTTACCCTTAAATTAGCCTTGGTGTGAAGTTCGGGGAAACTTATCACAGGTTTCTCTCCTTGACTGGGACTTGTAGACTCTGGTGGAGAGAAACAGGTCCAGGCTGAACTCAGGGACACTATTCATGAGCTTTGTGACCAAATGACTTAATTTCTCTCTGTCTCCCCACCTTTAAATTGAGGGTGATAAGGAACTGCTATGAAAAATAAGCGAAAGCATGTCCGTAAAATACTGAGTGTGGAGGTGTGAGTCCTCATTGATGTTCAGTAATAGTCATGCACCCAAGAAACTCAGGGCCCATTGGGTATGTGTCACATGATTTTCCCTTCTTTCCTTCCTTTTTGGGGCCTCTCAGTCACACTTCATACAAAATCTTTCTAAGCCAACAGACCAAAGGATCAACTTCCCTTATAAACCATTAGCCTCCGAAATCCCGGGGACTCAACTATAAATTATTTTCCTGGTGGGGAGAGGTGGGTGTTCCCTTCTCTTCCCCATTTATCTCCTGCCCAGAATCTTAATTTGCTGTATGCTGTAAATTGTAATCTTTAAGTCAGACTCCAATTTAGGTGATAAGCATCACAATTAGGCTAGCCTGTCAAAAGATTAAGTGTAATCTTGCATTTCAATCTCCACGCAGAGGCTTTAGCGAGGCCATCAGAAGCGAAGCTGTAATGTCTGCTTATGTTTAATAAAGTCTTTGCCTGCTGTTTGTTTCCTGTATAGTCTCTTGTCTAGAAATAAATTAAATGGGCAGAGGATCTCAGATCCCTTTCATTTGTTTTTAAGCTGTGAAGCAGAAGAGATAAACGGGAGAAGATAAACTTAAAGATATTAAAGACTAATTAGTTTAGGGTGTCTGAAAAGATCTGCAAACTTCTTGTTTAAATCTGTTGACAACTCTTATTAATTCCCTCTGACTAGTTATCCCTGAAAATAGTGTAGTTATGGCTGAAGATTTACTTTCACATCTACTCTTTCTACTCCCATTTTCAGTTGCCCCTATTTTTTTTCCTTCCTTCTCCTGCAAAAGAAAACTCCTTGTTTCCACCAAGTTCAACATCCTTCCAACTTCATCTTTCCTTTACATTCAGAAAACTGGAGTATAATAACTCAAATAGATAGTCCTTATAGGAGAAAGTGCAATGTATTGAAAATCATGTGATAATTTAAATATGAGTTCTGAAAAGATATTAAGTGTTTTTATATGTAGAAAGGCAAAATGCAGATGTCTACCCTAATTAAGTGTTTCCTGTTTGCCACCTTAAAAAAGTATTGAGAATTCTTTCTGTCTTATAATAATTTCTGGTGTTAAAATTTGCCATTGCAATTGGGTATTTTAAAAATCTGTAAATAATAATGAAAAAGAGTACATGAATAAGTCTCAATTAATAATAGCTACCCATTAGTTTGTGCTTGCTACATTCTAGGCACTGTGCTTACCCATGTTTGTTGATACAGTATTCATTTAATCCTGGTTACACTTAAAATTATTCCCATTTTACAGATGAAACTGGGATTCAAGTTAATTAGCATACCCAAGATTACACTCAGTAAGTGGCAAAACTAAGATTAAAACCCAGGTCTCTTTGGCTTTAAACCTGTGTTTTTAACAATTTCTCTACTGCTGATTAAACAGGTGTGTTCCAAAATTAAGGAACTCATAATTGGTGGTGGGGGGGTGTTTTTTTGGGGGGGCTTTGTTTCAGTTTTTAAGTGCATTATCTTAGCCAGCATTGGTTATGGCTTTGCCCATAGAACTTAAGAAGTTTAAACCTTCAGAGTATTAACCGTTATAAGCATAAAGTATGAACATGTTTATAAGGCTTATTTAAGAAAAGTATAGGGATTTGCTAGATTTTTGCCCACCAGAATGTCCATTTTTCATTTGAAAGAATGAGAGAGACTGTGTTAGGCAGGACTGAAGTTTTGATTCAGCTACAATTTAACAGACAAGCATCTTGATTTAATATTGATCCACACTTTGCACATACTTTCTTTTCTGTGTATTTGTATTACATTTTAAAAGGTAAGTGGCAGCTTTTCATGTACGTCCAAGCTGCTTCCATCAGTAATGGAATACTTGGCTTGGGCAGTCTCTGGAGTCCCAGAATTTCAGCTTAAACTTTTCCATTCGTCCCTTCCAGGCACTAACTCTAAAATATCCTTTTTTATGGAGAAGGCCTCCAAAAGGTGTAGCTGTGTGCTGGTTTCATCTTGCACTTTGTAGCGCGTTGGCACCATTTAACGTGAGGCATGCCACCGTCTCCCACACACCACTGGTGCCCAGGGACTGTTCAGGCCTGTCCATGTGAGTGATTTGGGAAGGGCGTAAGTCGGGAGAGAAGGCTCTCTTCTGTGTGACTCGTTGTCACCAGGGCAAAGGGGGAAAATAGAACTAGTGGAAAATGCAGCACTTATGATGTGTCATCAAAAATTCTTTCTACAACCTGGGACACCTACTTCATTGGTGTTCCTGTTAAAGGCTGATTCCTCTCTTTTTTTGAAACAATACACGTCTTGGCTTCACCACTGCTTTTAGACCCTTTTGCTGTTCTTTCTTATCTTCTTTCTCCTTAAGTAATACTGATTTCTTTTGCTGAAAAGTGATTCAGCTAAGTGAAAAACTGGTGTTGGCTTGTCGTCGAGGAATCTAAAGTTCACCCAGTTTTAAGAGTGGACTTGGCTCTCCAGACGTGTACACTGGCTACAGCAGGATTCAAAACCCAAAAAACATTCCTCATTCAGATATAAAAATCTGTCTGAAAGGTGAAATCAAATGAGAATTTACATGTAAACTTGATGAGGATCATGCTCTGCTAATTTGTGTTTTGTTTAATAGCCACCATGTCTGATCTCTACATTTTGTGTGTGTGTGTGTGTGTCTCTCTCTGTGTGTGTGTGTGTGTGTGTGTGTGTGTGTATATATATATATATATATATATATATATATATATATATTTAGTTCCATTATGTTTTAGTTTATTGAACTGTATGATGTGGTACTTTATCATGGACTTTTCAAAGAAGAACTTGCCAAATTTGGTACTTCCTAGCAATTGTCATTTCCTGTTGGAATTTTTTAAAATGGGATCTAACGGAAGCGTAAATATTGACCTTGTGTATTTAATAAAAGTAAAGGAATCGTTGATTTTAGGATTATTGAAATAATTAATATTTTGCTTTAGAATGCTTTTTAGACTTTCACTGTTAATTGATCCTATTGCCCGAAATAGAAAATGTGAACTTTAAAAGCTTACTGGGTGAAGCTTCCACATCCCATATGTTTAAATATTTTAAAGGGGAAATGGATTGAATCATAGATATTGTACTAGAGAATAGGAAATCCTTGAATTGTTATTTTAAAAAACCTTGTCTCTTTGTAAAATTTACCTTTTAAAACTCCCGTTGAAAAACTTTGATCAGTTATGATGCTTTATACATTGGGGTAATAAGCTTTGTTCAATATTAACAAAATTCAGTGATAAATTCACTCGATGTGTTACAAAGGAGTACCTGTACTTCCTAATGTATATGTCTAGTTTTTATCTTTTTAAAGTATTCTGGGGTGTACTTTGAGAAAAATGTCGTTATAGATACCTGATAGCCATCACAATGCTTTTTAGAAACTTCATGTAGTACTTGTATGAGTGAAAGAAATGATATTTTGCAGCTCAGGATGTGCTGCATGGAAAGTAAACTACCATGTTTTGCCAAAGAAACATTGAAAGGACTAAGGAAAGGCTTTTTTTCCCCCTCCTTCTTCAAGCTGAAGTGAAGAAATAAGAGTGGCAGAAACAATTTTATATGTAGTATTTGCCAACCCAGTAATATAACAACTCTTGGGTGCATATTTCAGTCACAATTAGGTGAAATCTTTAATTATCACTTAATTTAACTTTCATATTTGCCTGCAGAAATGACTGTGTTGATAAGATTCTGAAAGGAGATAAACCTTTATTAAGTAATTCCATTTTTAGTTGCCAACTTTAAGGGTTTTTTTTTTCATTTTTTCATTCAAAAAAATGCCTGTGTAATTTATGAGGGAAGGAAAAGAACAACGAGGCGTGTTAGTTGGATGAGTGTCGTGTGGATATGTGGGTTCATGCATTTACTGTTTAATCTTTAGCTTTTTGCATTTGGCTGTGCTGAGATCTGTAAGTTTGAGAGGGCTAAGAAGAGAAGCTACAGTGAGTCCCAATTAATAATATTTCTTTACAATATATCTCTACCTTTATGTTTCCCTTCTGTTACATGTGCTGATAGGATGATATTTCATTTTGCTCAGTGTAGAAGGCATCTATGAGGGAGGCTATTTTTGTGAGCTGATAATCTAAGGCAAAGGGAAGTAGTTTATAACGTATCAGAGGAATGAGATGCTGTGCTCTTTCATTTTATAGTATTCCTTTTTTTATTTTACAGTGCTTTTAACTAAAAAAAACTATGAAACTTTCAAGATATTTTTTATTAAAGTATAGTTGATTTACAATATTGTGTTTCAGGTATACAGCACAGCGATTCAGTTTCATATATATTCTTCAGATTCTCTTCCCTTATAGGTTATTACAAAATATTGAGTCTAGCTCCCTGTGCTGTGCAGTAGGTCCTTGTTGGTTATCTATTTTATATATAGTAGTGTGTATATGTTAATCCCAACCTCCTAATTTATCCCTCCCCCCACCCCAAGATATTTGTATTTTTAAGTGCTTTTCGGGTATACTCATATTTTAACAGATTTGGGCGACGTCATTGCTGGATTTTTTCAGGCAGGGGGTGGGGGTCACCCGCATGGATTTGCTTATCATGTACAGCATGTCCTAAAACTTACTACTAACCCAAAACAGATGACTAGCTCCATTCCTGGATATTCTGATTCTGGGGGTTTGTAGTCATACCCAGCATTCTGTCTTCCTGGCAAGTTCTCCAGATGACCCCTAGGCACAGGCCAGTGGGGAAAGCACCAGTGAGATGAAGTGTCCATTCAGCTCTCTGCATCGTGACTGTCTGGCAAGTCAGTGGCGTATCTGTCCTGCTTTCATGAAGTGCGAAATGTGTTCAAGTGCTGTTGCAGTAGGACAAAGTGGCCCAGGAAACTCAGTGATAAATTTTGTGTGCCCTGCGTTCAGATGTTGATAAGCCCCGTGTCCAGATGCCATGTCCTCTGGGACAGCTTTTAGTGGGGTCTTTGCAGCACGAAGTCAACTCAGGAATCTTTCATCTGTTGCTGACAAAACTTGCCCTTGCTCAGGCTATAGGACTGCGCTCTTCAATAGTGTGGCCACTAGCTACATACAGCTATCTCATTTTAAATGACGACAATTAAAAATTCACTTCCTCCGTTGCAATAGCTACATCTCAAGGGCTCAGGAGCACTTGCTGGGTAGCACAGCTAATAGAACATTTCCATCATCACAGAAAGTGCTTCTGGAGAGTGCTGCTATAGGATTTTCTTCCATAACGTAGCTCTTCTCCTTTTATCCTGGGTACTTGGAATGGCTAATAGCGTTAGGTGGCAAGATCGCGTTACTGTCTATCTCAGGAAATAGTGCCACCTAAAAGGGTCTTCTGCTACAGGGTCTGGGTTTCCGAAATGACGTAAATCATACTTAATTCTCTAAGGTCCAGATTTAACATAATCTTACTTGACTATTGTCTTGTGAATCTGTTGTTCTTCTGTTCTGACTCACTGTTAGAAAGATGGGCTTCGTTAGAAATGTGCTTATTTAACATGATATATGGCTTATAATAAAAATCACACCACTAAAATCTCATTGAAACAAAATTGTCAGTATTTAGTCTTTCTTATTAGATTATATTAACTATTCCTAGGTGAGAGTATATACACAGCATTGAACCTTAAGTGTCTGCAGATCAATAAATGGCTGATAAACAGACTGCACATGTAGGTATTTTCATGAAGGCTGTCATTTTACCTATATTTTGCACTTTGAGAAATTTGAGATGAGTATATTTAGCTCCCTCTTCTGGTATATTATGAGAAAAATATTTGTACTTTACTTTCGTATATTTTTGGGGTGAAAATACAGTTATCAGTGTTATGTTGAAGGGCATTATTTGTGTCATCCAATTAGACTTTTGTTTTCCTTTGTATCATTTGGTAAAACATGTGAATAAAAGCATGGAAACAAGTTCACGAAAGCATCACATTTCTGAAGATGTTAACTGACCAAAACATATGTAAGCAAATAAAGGCTTTTCAAGAGCAGGTCCATGGGGATTTAATTTGAGTCTCACGTGGCCAGGGAGCATTTGTACTGGCTTCGGATCTGATATTAAGCCCACCCCGCCATTTGTGGGGCGTGGGGCAAAAATACAGAAGGAAGGCCAAGCCTGTATCTAAATATTTTAGAGTTATAAACCATATATTGATTGTTAACAGACTGTTCAGTAAGATACGTTCCATTCTCCTCCCTGGGAAGTTACTTCTTCACAATGACCAGCAAGCTAGATTTGTATTTAGAGTTCTTGGGTTCTCAGTTCTGCCTGAGAGTGTGGTGATATGGGGAGAGCTGGTTCCCAGCCCACCGCTGGCTTGGCCCTGCGCTGCCAGGACCTTTGCACGTCCAGACTCCGTTCCATCCTGATCCCCACTCCCCACAGCCCTCGCCCACTCCCCAGGTCCAAAGGGGCACCCCTGCCGGGAGGTCTGCCCTGGGGAGGATGGACCTGGGGAAGAGGCCCGCGAGGCCACTGGGGCAAGGGATTCCAAGCTTCTGGGAAGTGTTCTGAGTGTGTCCTAGGAGAGAAGCAGTGGGCGTGTCCCCTTGGCCCCCCAAACTCATCACACTGTGGGAAGAGGCACAGCTGGGGGGCGGCCCGCAAGGAGCCTCCTCAACACAGGGCCCAGCACGGGCTCCCTCTCGTTCCGGCCTGAGGCTGCTGCCATCCCAGTAGGACTACATGACCTTGTGTTCTAGTCATCTTCACTGATGTTTGCTGCGTTGGATTACCCCCGATTAAACGTAACCGCACAATTGTGTTTATTTGCAGCTTCGACTCTTCCAGACCTTGCAGAGCAGTTCGCCCCTCCTGACGTTGCTCCACCGCTTCTCATCAAGCTAGTGGAAGCCATTGAAAAGAAAGGTAATCCAGCTGGTAGAGGAGTCGGTTAACGGGTTATGGCCTGATTTCGTGGGTGTTATCACTTGTATTTGTCTCATGGACGTTCATTAAATACACTCCTTGCCACCTGTGCTGGACCCACGAGCTATTTGTTGCAGCGACCTGGGGAGATAATCTTGGTCTGACTTCTGACTCTACACTAACATGTAGTTATTGCATGGAAACTGTTAACTTCTCCCTATTTTAATAAAGAGAATTAACTTGCTCCTCAGGGGCCAGGTGATGTTGCCAAAATTATTGACATGCCATAAGATGAACAGTAGGAGTTGACTTCCAGGAATATTTGGTACACATCTAGAATAGACACTGGATGGAAACTGGAATGTCTCTCTGGCCGCAGGCTCACACATTCTCCAGAGAGCTGTGTTTTGCATACTCAGTCTGTTTTGTGTCCTAGGTCTGGAATGTTCAACTCTATACAGAACACAGAGCTCCAGCAACCCAGCAGAATTACGACAGCTTCTTGATTGTGGTGAGTGTCACAGAGCTAGAAATGCACATGGGAAAGGCGATTCTTACCTTTCTGTTTCAGGTAAAGCACAAAACATGTGAGCTTAACTGTGCAACATTCGCAGTTTGAAGGGAGCTCAGAAACATGCACACTTCCCTCTGCCCTGTTATGGTAAGAGGGCAGACCTCTGATGTTTGTCTCCTGAGTTGGGGTGTGTGCGCCTGCCTGCCTGCAGGTACTTGGCTGTCATCACAGCCATGAGCCCCTGGGTGCTGTAGAAACTGCAGAGGAGAGAAGCATCTTGGGATTTCTCTGCCTCTGCTTGTCTGCCATCTTTCTCTGACCCTGCCATTGGCTACATCTAATTCATCTGGACCAGTTAAAAAATTATTTATAAGTCTATGTCATTTAACAAAGGTCTCTTCTGACCTTTCCCCTTTTCCTTTTCTCTCTCTTTTTCCTTTTCTTTTCCCTTTCTTTCTGTCTTCCTTCCTTGCTTGCTTGCCTTTTCATGCCATATTTACATCAAGTAACATCATGATATTGTTATCTACTGTAATGTGCTGGTAAACCAACTCTCTGGGGGGGGGGGGGAAAGCATTTACCTACTTCTGTGGTGTAAATCTTCTCACCGTGGTTAATTTCAAGCTACCAATGTGTCATCACTGAACTCTTGGGAAGAATTGTGAACCAGTACAAGTCGGCTGAAGCACACCATTGGTTAAATGACGTCAATTAATTTAACCAAGTGGTGGCTTTATTATTTGTCCCTGCCCTCCTTTGCCATACAGAATAAAACTGTACAAATGTAAATTTACTGGCCATCATTCTAGCAAGTCATCTGCTACATCAACTTCTAGCATCTCTCAGACCCTTCATTCCCTCCCAGTACTTTTCTTTTTATTGATAATTTTTTGCCTCACACTATTTTAACTGAATTTGGGTGTTTGAAACAAAGGGAGTGAAACCCAGTTTTGGAAGAAGCACCTTCAGGCGTGCAGTTATGCAAAGAATGCCCACATGACATTTAATAAACGAAAAAGTTTGAAGTGTGAGGCAGCTTCAAAACGAGGCAGCTTATGAAAATTTCTAGAAAAGATGTTTCTGGGAAAAAAGAAGGAGATTAGATCTTTATCTGTCGATAGTTTTACTTGAAATGCACCGCCCAAATGTTTGAAGCTTAAAAAAAATTTTTTTTTAACTTTCATTTTTCCTTTGTACATGGAAGTCAGTCTTACACACACACAGGGTACATCCTCCTACATACATCCAGAGTAGGTCATTAGAAGTTGACTGGCGGAAAAATCAAGGTGAAAAGACTTGTTTTTCTTTATCTCTAACAGCTTTACCAGGGTGTTAAGGAAACACCAAGTTTTGTCCTAGCCAATTGAAATAGACATACATGTTTTGGTCAGAAAATTGGTCAAATCGAACATGTTAAAAGTCACAGGAAGTGTTTAGACTTCAGAGACTGATGAAATGGAAGTTATTTGCGAAAGAGCGGTTACGTTTTTTAATGTGACCAAAAACAAAATGATGCAGTTTGGCTTTAAAAAAAAATCTTCACACCACCTGTAAGATGGAATAAATAACCCAAATTCACTTCAACAAGGTATTTTGACAGACAGCTTTCTTTGCGCATTTGAGATCAAAACACACATAGAAAACTGGTTTCCCTTGGATTCTGTGCTGTAAAAGTGAATTTTGTGGCAAAACGAAAAGAGTAAACATTATCTCAATTTAGGAGTGAGGATCCTCCAGGACTGTTTCCAGCTTGAGGAGTTTTCAGTCTATAAAAAAATCGTAATATCCTGGAGGAAGCTCAAAGATAAGTCACTTACACTAAAAGCAAAAAGTATGGCTTTTAACCAACCCCATGAATTACCAATGTCTGAAAAGGACAGACGTGGGTGGAGGACAACAGCCTACATTTATTAGCACCTACTGAGTTATTTTATTTCATCCACACATCAGTCTTGTGATTAGTAACTGCTGATGGTAAAGCCATGACTTGCATCCAGATGGTTCTGACTCTAAAAGCCCTTATTCTCGTTTTTCCCCCACTATATTGCCCTAAAATAAAAATATTTCTTTCTTGGTTTTTTTTCATTTTAATGGTGTGAATTATTTTCTTTCTCTCCTTCTCTCTCTCTTTTGGTTTCTCTTAACCTGAATTAGGCTTTTCCTTTAAAAGTTCTCATTACAAGAAAAACCTATGTGTGTGACTCCGTGTGGTGATGGATGTTAACTAGACTTACTGTGGTGGTGGTTTAACGATGGTATATACAAATATCAAATCATTATGTGGTACACCTGAAACTGATATAATGCTATATGTCAAGATACCTCAATTTTAATTTATTATTATTATTTTTTAAAGAAACGGTAGAGATTTTTTTTTTTTTGGCTGTGCCACACGGCATGTGGGATCTTAGTTTCCCGACCAGGGATCGATCCCACACCCTTCTGCACCGGAAGCACAGAGTCTTAACCACTGGACCTCCAGGGAAGTCCCAAGATACCTCAATTTTAAACATCAGCCTTCTGCAGCCTCAGCACTGTGGGCATTTTAGGATGGATAATTCTTTGTTGTGAGGGGGCTGTTGTGTGCGTAGGGTTTCAGCAGCACTCCTGGCCTCCACCCACTAGATGCCAGTGGGATTTTCCCCTGGTTGTGACAATTGGAGATGTCTCCAGGTGTTGAGAGATGTCTCCTAAGGGTGGAGGTGGGGCAGCAAAATTGAGGACCCCAGTTGAGAACCCTTTACTTAGATAGAGATCAGTCGGGGAGGGGACTCCATTCCAGTGGGAGAAGGGGTGAAGTGTTGGAGAGTCTGCTCGTTGCCCGTCAGGAGTAGACTCAGAAAAGCAGGGTAGAAGAGACCTAAAGATTGGGTGGCTCTCTCTGAACTGACTTCCACTGTCATCACATGACAGATGTGTCTAGCTCTTGGAAGAGCACATTAGCATAGCTTTAATGCAGAAAAGGAGACTGCTAGAATAGAAATCAGAAACCCCAAGGAGCTTTAGAAGTTGTCTATAAATAAATAGAACATACTACATCGGCTCTAGTGGAATTTGACATAAGGTGAGCTGATCCAAAGACTTGAAATAAGGTTATTTCATTGAGAGGTTATAAAGGCTCTTTGGAATACACCTCATGTGTTGGAGAAGGGCTTCAGTGAACGAACATCACTCTCAGGACTTTGTGTAGCTCAGCTCACAAACATTCAACAAGCACATTCTCTGCTGAGCACTGAGGGATGTGAGAAGAGCAGGTGAGAGCCACAGTCCGTGCCTTGGAGGGACTGTCAGTCTAGGAGAGAGACTCGCAATTACCATAGTGGGAAGTGTCAGGTGTCATAGAGAGATGACTCCTGCCGGGGGGACGTGTGGAACCTTTCGCATCTTAATGTTTATACCTCATCGCCAAATGGTGTTTTAGGATGAGCAGATTATGTAATAAGAATTGGCTGGGCAAAGTGATATTA
Organism: Pseudorca crassidens; assembly: GCF_039906515.1. Lineage (NCBI taxonomy): Eukaryota > Metazoa > Chordata > Mammalia > Artiodactyla > Delphinidae > Pseudorca > Pseudorca crassidens. The sequence goes on from NC_090298.1 coordinate 54,725,262, forward strand.
AATGAAGTATACAGGGGGCAGATTTGGGGGGAGGGGCAGCCGCTTGCTGTAGAGTGGGTGGCTATGGAATGCTCCAACAGAGATGCACGCACAGTTTTGTGTGACAGTCACACTAGTAGTTGCATTACTTTCCACATGGACCCTTTATGCAGAGACCCAGTCTTGCCCTTCCCCACACTTACTAGAGATGTCATATGCCTCTGGTTTGTTCTTTGTGGGACACTTAAGTGATTTAAGCCCTTGCTTCTCCACCTTTTCATTCTTTTCCTCAAACTAACCTATCCACATTTGCTACCAGCTCAGGACTTTCCTGAGCTCTATGGTATTGTACGATTGTCTTTCGTAAGTTCTGCCTAGTTAGTGGGACAGGTTTGGCTGATGATGATGCGTCCAAGAAGCTTTGTTAACTCAGCCTAAGTGCTTTATAATATCACACCTGGTTCATGGCATCCAGGATGCCACTTCTCCTTCTCATGCTGAATACCTGCGAGTAAACTTTGATTCTCTCTCATCCTCTCCTAGGCTACAACCCAGTCCCGTCAATCTCCTAGTTAGGTTACTTCTTTTTTTTTTTTTTTTTTTTTTTAACTGGATATTCATTTTTAATTATTTATTTATTTATTTATTTATTTATGCTGTGTTGGGTCTTCGTTGCTGCGCGCGGGCTTTCTCCGGTTGCGGCAAGCGGGGGCCACTCTTCATCACGGTGCGTGGGCCTCTCACTATCGCAGCCTCTCTTGTTGCGGAGCACAGGCTCCAGATGTGCAGGCTCAGTAGTTGTGGCTCCCGGGCCTAGTTGCTCTGCGGCATGTGGGATCTTCCCAGACCAGGGCTCGAACCTGTGTCCCCTGCATCGGCAGGCGGACTCTCAACCACTGCGCCACCAGGGAAGCCCTAGGTTACTTCTTGATAATGTCTTACATGTTTCTAACGGTCCTGAAATCCTGATTACCCCGAGTGGTATCAGCACTTCCAGCAGCGCTCCTTTCCGACTTATTTTGAATGCCACGATTAATAAAGCTGTTTAGAAATGTAGCATTCTGCTCGTCAGGGCCCCTGTTCTCCACTGAGTACATGCACAAGTCCTCAGATAATTTCCCTCAAGTCATCTTTCCTGTCAGTAGTGTGCATCCTTCTGTGGTCCTTCCTGCCCGCAGCATCCCTTCCTTCCACCAGGCAGTGTGCCTCATTCTACCCCAAGTACTCAGAGAGCGGCTGAGATTCATACTACCCCAGTGTTGAATTGCCTGACCTGTTTTCCAGATGAAAGATTTACTGGACAGACTTCATGTCTTATCTTTCTTCTGAGATAGTTCAGTGCCCACCAGTTATATTAGTAATACCTTAATCAGAAATACCCTGTCAGAACTAGGGAGAAACATGCTAAAGATGTTCACATCATTTTTATGGCCGTTCTTGAGACTGACTGCTAAAATTCTGTAATAGCTTACTGTTTAATCAATCAGTCTGTACTTTATTGGATTAAATTTATATTAGTTCTGATATGCAGTATTGAGCAATTCAAATTTTAGGAAATCTATGGATTTGCACGTCATGTTTTCTTGTTGCAATTTTAGGAAGTATTTACTGTGTGATTCACCATCCCTAGAACAGAACCCTTCTCAATCAGGGCAGAACCACCGTCCAGAACGTACTTGCAAACATTGTGGGGGGCTGCATTTGTTTGCTGCGGCTGCCATAACAACATTCCACAGACTGGGTGGCTTAAAAAACAGAAATCTGGGCTTCCCGGGTGGTGCAGTGGTTGAGAGTCCACCTGCCGATGCAGGGGACATGGGTTCGTGCCCTGGTCCAAGAAGATCCCACATGCTGCGGAGTGGCTGGGCCCGTGAGCCATGGCCGCTGAGCCTGTGCGTCCGGAGCCTGTGCTCCGCAACGGGAGAGGCCACAACAGTGAGAGGCCCGCATACCGCAAAAAACAAAAAAAACCCAGAAATCTATTTTCTCACAGTTCTGGAGGCTAGAAGTCCCAGATCAAGGCAGGTTTTGTTTCTTCTGAGGCCTCTCTCCTTGGCTTACAGATGGCCGCTTCCTTGCTGTGTCCTCATATGGCCTGTCCTCTGTACGTGCACCCTCGGTGTCTCTTTGTCCAAATTTCCTCCTCTTATAATACCAGTCAAATTGATTAGGGTCCACTCTAATGGGCCCATTTTAATTTAAACACCGCTTTAAAGGCCCTGTCTCCAAATATATTCATATTCCGAGGTGCTGGGAGTTGGGGCTTCAGCATATGAATTGTAGGGGAAACATTTCAGCCCACAGCAGGAGCCCTGTTTTTTGTTGCCCCCGAAGTCTGGGAATGTGTTCCTGGCATTGTGGGCAGGGGCCTTCATGCTAAATGCTTACAGGGTGGGGGACAGACCTACACAAGGGAAAAACGTTCTATTCGAAATGCCAGCAGCAACCCCTGCAAGAAACACTGCTCATAAATACGCAAGCATCTTACATATGTCCTCATACTGCTTCCTTTCATGTGTCACACTGAAGTCGCACATTCAGAAAATCGGCCCAACCAATGCATAAAATGTCTGAAAAAAATTCTTTTGCATATTTCTACCATAGATGCTGCCTCCGTGGACTTGGAAATGATCGATGTGCACGTTTTAGCAGACGCTTTCAAACGCTATCTCCTGGACTTACCAAATCCTGTCATTCCAGTAGCCATTTACAATGAAATGGTTTCTTTAGCCCCAGGTGTGTTGTGTCTTCTGAGAACCTCCCTGAACGTGTATTGAGATGTGGATGTACTTGTCAACTCCAGGGCTGCAGATAAAGAGAGATTTCTTAGAAAATGTTAGGAGGGGTCTGCCCCCACCCCCATCAGCACAAATTCCCTCCCTTACCAGGGCATCCGATAGAAGAGCCAGATTCTAGTTTGCTTAGGAAGGCCGTCCACATGTTGAAATGGCTAATTGTTAACCTTTTATCAGTATTTTAAGGTTCACTACGTCAGCGAATGCCTCAGCGTGCCAAGTGCCATCCCTGGATTCAGGGAACCGGACTAGGACCCAGGGACTGGGGATGTTCCCATCAGCTTCCTCCAGTGGCCATTAGAAAATGAGTTGAGGGAAGAGGACTCTCCGTTTTAGGAGCTAATGCTCAGTTAAAGTGCTTTGGGGACAGGAAACTGTGGTTCGTAACCTTCAAAGTTAAAACCTGTGAGACTTATCTGATGCTCCTCCGAATTAGCCAATCACACTCGAAGCCGCTCCATGGACGGCAGCACACCGAGAACTTCTTGTGGTTTTGTACACCAAGAGTTTCTTGCATTTCCATTTGACTTGAGATTTTGACTTTCTCGTAATGCCTTTTCTAATGAGAAGAGCAAATGTATTGTCTGCTGTTTCTGATGCCTTGGTTTTAAATGATCCCTCGGTAGCTAGAACAGAAATTTTCTAAGTGTTTATTCACTAACAGCTAGAAACAGTCTCTTATTCCTTTTGCTTTCTTTCTTTCTTTCTTCTTTTCACCTGTAGAAGTGCAAAGCTCTGAAGAATACATCCAGCTGTTGAAGAAGCTCATTAGGTCGCCCAGCATACCTCATCAGTACTGGCTCACGCTGCAGTATTTGCTAAAACATTTCTTCAAGCTCTCTCAAACGTCCAGCAAAAATCTTTTGAATGCAAGAGTACTCTCTGAACTCTTCAGCCCCCTGCTTTTCAGATTCCCAGCAGCCAGGTAAGTGATAGAAGAGCAACCTGGATTTTGGGGTGATGAGGGTGGTCCTAAGTTTATGGGTCATTAAGCTCCTTCTGAAGATACCAGTTCACAAATGCTTGTACATAGTTCCATCAGACACATTCATTTGAATGTGCAGAAATGAAAATAAGTTTGTTGTTTGGGGAAAAAGGTATCTAATGGATCTCTTTTATTTTTTTTTTATAGTTCTGAGAATCCTGAACACCTCATAAAAGTTATAGAAATTTTAATCTCCACCGAATGGAATGAACGCCAGCCTGCACCAGGTAATGCCTTCGGAACATTTAAAATACCCTCACTGTTCGTTTTTTAGAGCCTGAAAAATGGTGGTTTTTAGTCTCCTCTGAAGTGCCGTAAGTTTCTCGTGGAATTGAGATCCATAATAACATGTTACCTCATGACTTAAGGGGAAAATAGCTGGGCAGCAGCGCTGTGGGTCAGTATTATCCAGCTTTTGATATTTGTGGCTTTTACGTGGTCTTGGTTTCAGGTGAGGGTTGCTGGGAGAGCTCCCCAACCCCCTTAACTTGATGCTACTGGTTGTTGCATAAATTATGGCGTTGATTTTCGTTGCTGACATTTTTGTTTTTCTTTCTCGAACTTACAAAGTAGGGGATTTATAATTACTATATAATTTAAAGTATTTTGGAATGTGTTTTTTGGAAGCAGGTAGGCTGAGAAATGTCTTGTCAAAATAAACATTTATAATAATGCAAGTAGTATGAAACTAGGGGTCTACTGCAACAAGTTCGAGCAAGCCAGACACTTCTGTGAAAGCAGGCTGGCATTCAATTAGCCGTTTAACAAAGCGGGAAATGTAGACCGAGTTAGCAGTGGATTTCATTTACACTGATGTATTTTTCCTTTACTGTGGAAAGTCTAAACAACCCTACTTTGCTGTATACTGGTTAAAAGTGAGCTGGTCATTTAGAAAGTGATGAGGGCCCTAGAAGTGAAGTGGAGTTTCAGGACCAGTAGAAGGTGTTGCTTGTAGTCTGAATTTATGTCTGGAATTTAATTAAAACATCATGAATTTATTATTTATTATGAGTAACTCATGCAAATTACCAAACTTATCTCTGTATGAGCAAACGTGGGGACCCAGGTATCAGTCACGCAATGGCGGACTGTGTTGTGCTTTTTATTAAGGTGTTCCATAGCTAGGCTCATTTGTTTGCATCTGGAAGGGGCAGACAGAGAGGTGAGGGCCTAGACTTAAAACCCACCTGTAGGGATGGGATAAAGGATGGATGGGTAACCACTCATGATACAGGTATTGGGAAGGGCTTCTGTTGACAGATCCAAAATACGGGATCCACAGGTAAGAGTGGCAGCATAAATACTACGTAAGGCAAGCCTGGTCCATTCCAAGTGTTCCAAATCCCAGCAGGCAGGATATGTAACAGGGATACCCTGGATTGTAAACCGCATCAGAGAAATCTGTCAACAGGTACGGCCCAGGACTGGAGTTCCAGAGGGTGACCAAAAGGTGTCATATCGTGTGACTGCTTGGGTCACTCGATAATGGATTTGGGAGCTCTGTGTTGGTGTTCAAAGGCTGCCTTTGGGCTCAGTAGGAAACGATGCAGTGATAGATTAGAAGTACCCTGTGGGGAGGGGACAGGGGCAGGTGTGAACGTGGCACTGGAGCCGTTTATTGACTACCCACTCCTAGACTGATCACATGGGTGGGAAGAAAGAGGACCAACAAGAACAGAACAGGACCCCCGGCCAAAGGATCGAGCTACGATCTTTCACTTCCTCCTGACCCGTGTGGAGGTCCACCTCAGAGAGAGGGAGAGCTGGGCCCTGCTTGCAGGGAAGGCGGGGGAGGTGCCCAGTCTTCTCAGTGGCCAGCTCTCTGGAGAGGGGGGAGACATGGAAGCTAAAAGCCAGACAGGGCTTGACACATACCCACAAGCAAATTTATCGCATGGAGTTTTCGAGAATTTCTGCTACACGGGGTGTAGTAGAATCAGTGGTGGAGTTTAATGCTTCTGCTTCTGGTGTAAACTGGTTAAACGTCTTTCTCAGTTTCAGCCTAATTCCACCCAAGAAAAGCTTCATCTGCATCTGTTTTGATAATGCACACTTAAGACTGCTTGCTATGTCATAGACCCTACCTACATCCTTCTACTAAGAAATTGGTGTATCAGTTTCAAAGGCAGATGGATTAGTTCCATCAGCTCTGTTCAAGAACGATCCATAAAGCCTTGAACGTTGCTAGACTATCCCAGAACACATGCAGCCTCTTCCAAAAAATTGCATCCAAGTAATTTTTAAGTCCTAGTTGGAGGCATTTCCCCCTTTGTGTGATCTCTGTCAACTATTCTGCAAATCGTATGGGACTTAGGGAATTAAAAGGTTGCTTCAGCGTCTCTCACTGGTGAAAACAGACTACCCACCCCAGGACAACGTCCTCATTAACACCTTTGTATTCAGGAGTGGCTCCAGTGCAGATGATTGGCAGGGCACCCTGGGTTAGAGAAATGACTTCTTTGGCCTGGTAGGAATGGGATGTTTTCATGGAGTCTTTCATCATTACCCCTGCATGTGCTCATCCCAGTGGGCTGGGAAGCACCGGCGCATCTCCAGGGAACACTCGTAAGTCATCCATTTGCAGTAACTTTGTCATGAATAGAAATGAGTGCTTGAATGATATTTGGGGGGTGGAGGACAAGCAAGACTATTATGGGGCAAATAGACACCTTTTCTAGTTGTTATCAGTTAGAACTTGAGATGATAGGCAGGGCTAATGATGTGTGAGGCAGCGTGTCAGTTAGCACACAGCGTCTCATTAAATTCTGGGCAGGAGGGTGTGTACTGTAAGTATAAAAAGAATTTGAGAGATGTGGTTGGTGACTTTTTTAGTAGACAGGAAAAGCTCATAGGAAAAAAAAGAACTTGAAGTGGGCTTCGAAGAATAGGTACAATTTGAAAAGGGGAAGGAGAAACAGCATCTCAGTTCAAGGAGTTTCAAAGATTTCTTCAAAATAGATTGGAAAGGACAAAAATAACAGCTTGATATTTTTACTGGATTTGAAAAAGCAGTAAATATTTTAGGTGACAGCGTCATAAAAAGCATCACTTGAGAGCTGAATGCATTGTCCAGCTCTCCGTTTGCACGTGAAGAAACTGAAGACCACAGAGCTTGACGGTTTCACCTGGTGCCACCCCAACCAGTGTGAGCCGGAATGGGTCTGCCAGGGGTGGGGCACCCGGCCCAGACACCAGGCTGCTGCTCTGTCTGCTACCTGGGCTTTTGGAACCTTCGTGGGCAGCGGGACTGCCCGTAGGGTCCAGTCAAAAAGTCCTCCGAAGTTTCCAGCAAGCGATAGACCAAGAATAGGTGATATTTGTACCTATGGGTCACATACAGTGAAGAGCCCCAGTGCGACTGTTGGTAGCTTTGGGGATCAGGCTCAAGGTCGCTCCGTCGTGTGTCATGCAGTGGAAAGAACAGTGCAAGTCACGTCTGGGTTTGAATCCCAGCTCTTGTTGCTTACTTACCGAGTTCATCACCGGGCCATTCAGCCTTTCCAGACGGTGTTCCAGTCTGTGAAATGGGAATAACGCCTCTCTCCTGGGATGGTTATGAGCGTTAAATGAGGTGAGGAGTACTGAAGCTTACGACCCTGTAGTATGTCCTTGGTGTCGTTGTGTCAGCTCTGGCGTTTAAGGCCCTGCCGGAGCTGGCCTCGTTCAGGGCTCCATGTCCTCAAGCCGCCTTCCTGGTTAGTGCCGTCTGAATCCTACCAGGCTGTTCTCCCCACTGGTCCCACATTCCCATGTTCCCGACCAGCGGAGCCTGGCCTCAGGATGCCTGGAGGGGACTTAAACGCAGATCTGAAAAGGACACTCAGTGGGCAGTTGCTGCCCCGTGGGCGCATTGCTTGGAGGGAGGAGGATGCCTTTGTCTGACGCCCTTTGCTCCGTGTGCGACTCAGGGAGTGGAGGCGCCTGGATCTCAGCACCAGCACCAGCGCCGCTGCCGCCCCCCCCACCACACCTTGCCCAGGCGCCTTTACGCAGTGCACACAGTGCACAGCCGTCCCCAGTGGCCCCGAACAGTGCCATCCTCTTCATCTGCACCCAGGGAGCTCCTCCCCTGCTTGATGTGCAGGGTTTTGACCCATTCACTACATTTATGTCCTTAAGCCCCTTGTCCTCTTATACGTAACTGTTCTGTAGTTGTTCTGGTAGTTTCATCAGCTTAGCTACATTTCTCAAGGACAAAGGCTTCTCCTTTTCAGCTCTTCTTAGCGTGGAACTGGACACAGCATAATAGTCATCCAAATGAAATTTCAAAGAACTCTAACACACCAGCTCATTTAATGCATCCAGCATACCTGTGAAGGAAGGCTTCTCCTCCTGTAGGGAGGGAAACTAAGGTTTGAAAGGCTAAGCACAGAGTAAGTTCTCCAAACTTGGTTGACAGTTTGCTGTTCTCTGTTACTAAAAGTCTTTAAAAGGGTTAAAGCTGAACAGCGGGTTTTCTTGAATCACTTCGTGTTACGTTTACCCTACTGATCCTTAGGTCGCTAAAGTAGATTTCTATAGGGCAACTAAGGTAAAAACGGACCATTTAACACTGAGTGCCTTTGAATGAAACCCATTATAAGTGTATTTACATATTTCAGATTTCATGGATATATTCAGAAATATTAATGTAGCATAATTGAAGTTTAATATTGCACCCTCAAGCCCAGAGGGAAAATAAATGACTCTTTCTCCCCCCTGCCCTTCTACACCTGTCAGAGTTAATTTTTAACCGCTGGTGCATTTGCAAAACATTCATCCTGAAGAGCCCGATTCATGAATCTTGTTTTAAATGCTCTGGGCTTGGTTTGCAACCAAGACTAAAGCAAGCACTAAGGTAGAAGGAAATGACTTTCAAAGAGTTTTACTTTTCTCTGATTTATTTTTTATTGGGTTTAAAATGTGGTCTGACATTAGAAGGTTGTTTCAAAGGTGAGAAGTGAAAGTTTGAAAAAGCTGCACGTGTTTAGAGGGGCAGGAGTAAGCAGGCAAGGCGTGTACTAGGTTTTGTCAAAAAATAGGAAGTTTTATTCGTGCTCTGAACAGGAGATGTATTGGCGGGTATAGTTCAGTTTTACTTTTGTTTTCACAGTGCAGCCTTCTCTTTCTCTCAAGGGACATCTGAGAGGGCAATTGTGGAGAAGGGGTCCTTTTTCCTACTAAGCAATGGGCGCACCTTTTCAGATACCTTGTAGAATGTATCACTTTTATGCATCTGTAAACCTGAGTTTATTTATAAATTCAAACGGACATTTTTCTTAGTGCAGGGTCATTCAGAGCCCTGGATGTGCACTAAAGAATTGACATCATCCTGAAGGGCTCTGGCCTAAGTTGTCTTAAGTTAAAATTATGAAAGGAGGCATTAATTTAACCCCTAAAAGAAGATTTTGGCTCATTTATTTTTTTCTCAAACGGGTTTTTTTTCAAATGGGCTTTTGTTCATAAATCGTGGCCCTTGACAAAAAACCATTTAAGAAGCTGTGCAGGATGAATGCTGCTCGTGGAGCATTTGCTGCTTGATGGTGATTGGCACGTATGAGATACAGTGTTCGGTCTGTAACTTTCGCACTATTTTAATGATTAAGGGACATTTTCCTGACTAGATCACACCTGCTGAGAAGTGACACATGGCCTCATTTCGCTTCTGAAATGAGTTTTGCAAAACTTTGAGAGAGAGAAAAGTAGTAAGACTTAGTGTTTTGAAGAATCTAGAAGGTAAAGATAGTTTTTCAATTATGTAAGTTTTCCAGTGTGGTAGACTAGGCTTTGGGTTTCAGAAATTAAAATACAAGTTTTCTTACAAGAGCTTATTAGCAGGCATGTGAAAAATATTTCCAAGGTTATGACATCTGTGCATTTGATTTATTAGTGATTTCTTAGTGAATCATACAGATTTAAGTGACAGTTGGGCAATTATATTTATTTTGTGTGAACTTCTGGACATAGTGGGAGATGAATGAAATACACAGAAAGTTGACCGTTTTCTCTGGAGCAGAAGTTACTGATTCTGTTCTACCAGCAGAGGGCTCCCTTTTTAAGCTAATGAAGAGCATGTTTTTTGCCGATCACTAAATTGACTAAAATTGGGAAAAGACTCAGCTCACACTTTGAGTAATATAATAGAACTTCTAGGGTAAATGATTGTACATATTGTGAGAAATTTGAAGCAAAGTTTTCAAATCTATTTTAAGACTTTCTCTAAGTAGAGAGTGTGCCACTTCCCAGTAGATAATTTTCTTCTGAAACGGGAAATAGACTGTCAGACTAGAGAACACTTTAATCTTAGAAGGTTTTGACATGACATATCCTGTGAATCCAGACAGGTATGCTTAAGTGACTGATGTTTCCAAAGTTCCCAGCTTCAGAAAGACTATTTTTTAAAGTAGGGCAAGATTATGCAGCTCAGGAGGCAAGGGTATTCTGTGAACTAACCCTGTGTCTGTGATCAGCTGGCAGGAACTGTGTCTATTCACTTATAGACTAATTTTTTGCCAATTGGAAAAGTAGGTGTTTCGTATGACCTCAATGGCACCAAAGGAGAGCTTGTAAAATCACTTTCATTGTGAGTGTAGCAGCACTTCCCAGATATTGCGAGTAATTCTGAAGCTGGTTCCTGCCTGTGTGGACTCTTGTGTCAGCCCCTAGATCTTCCTTTGTCACTGCATGTGACCTTTGGGTCACCTTGTCATACAGAGTCTGAGGGTATTATAGACAGAACCCGTGTTTCTTCAAAGATAATTAGAAAGCAGCTTTCTTTTTTTTAATTAAACTAAAAATAGAAAACAAAAGTTTTGTTGTAGGTGTGAAAGTTTTTGCATGGGGCTTAAAAGAAATTAACTTCAGTTTCACTTGTTAATTTTTACTTTCTCTGGCAGAGGGAAGTAAAGAGCAGGGCAAGTGAGTGGAGAAAAAGGAGTTTAGGACCAAACATCGGAAGTCTGGGTTCTGGTCCTAGTGCTATAATGTTATTGGAAACCACTTCATTCTGGGTGAGAAGCGTACACGTGTGTGTGTGTGTGTGTGTGTGTGTGTGTGTGTGTAGCATGAGGGAATTGAAGTGATCTCTAAATTTTTTTCTAGTTTTAAAGCTATTGATTTTGGGATTTTACATTGGGTTAAGGTTCTTGGGATAACAGTAAAGCCGTCTATGCTGATGTGAGTGGAAATTTTCTTTGGCCAAATTTTAGTTCTTTAAATAGTAGCCAACAGTCCTAAGTTTGGTTCCTTGCAACTTTTTCGAATAAAGGGAAAAAAAAAATCCTCTAGAAAGGTGTGCCATTCTCCTTGCCCTCCCGTCCTTTGCTCCATGTAGCATCTGCACCAACCTCATGCAGGCAGACATTTTATGGCCATTTTAACAGGAGTTGAAATTGACTTCATACAAACAGCTGCAGAGTAGAGTCTTTATCTTGGAGTGTATTTTTAATACAACGGAGCTTAGTGTACCCATGCCGAGGCGCAATACTCTTCCCGAGGAGCCTCCTCCTGGGAAACGTTTGGAAACCTGTTCCCAGCAGGGTGGCTCCGCCGGGCTCTCCTGTGACACCTGCGGGGCTGTCTGTGCTGGTATGTGGGAGGAGGTGGACGCGAGCAAGGCACGGTGTTCTGGGCAGCTCTGAGAGGTTCAGGCCTTTACAAGCAAGGCTTTGATTCTATTTTTTGCTGAACTAGCTCAGCCACTTCCTGTGTTTGGCAGCGCCTAGTGCCTCGCTGCACTGTGGCCACTTGAGCCCCGCGAGCCTGCGAGCCGCGCGCCGCCGCAGCCGGTTCGAGAGCCTATTTTAGGTCCCCTGACAATGGCCTTCTCACTTCCTCGGCGAGGAGGAGGAGGAGGACCTGGGCTGGCACTGGCCACTTGTTAACGATGATGACAACTTCGACTTGGACTTGGGCTCCCCTCCCCCACCCGAAATCCCTAGCTCAGCAAATATTTGAACCTGCCCAAGTTAATCATGAAGCCGCGATCGTTATCTGAGAGGGACGTGCGAGCGCCCGGGCTCCTTCCCTCCCCGGCGCAGCCTCGGCCCCGGCGCGCAGCCGGCTTCGGCTTCTGCACGGGCGGCGGGCGCTGAGCTGCGCTGCTGCCGGCGGCGCGTGCGAGCCTCGGGGTCCTGCGCCGCACAGGCTGGAGGAATCGCTTTTCGGATTTTTTTTTTTTTTTCCGTTGTCGGATACAGGCATTTCTAAGGGAAACCGTTGAAATGCATAACCTGCAAAGTAAGTTGCCTTTCGTTTGGGCACAGCTCTGCCCCTTGGCTGTTTCACTGTTTTGGGGGACTTCTCTGAAAGGTTCATTTCTGCAGTTTGTCTTCGTGTGTGTGTGTGTGAGTGTGTGTGTGTGTGTGTGTGTGTGTGAGAGAGAGAGAGAGAGGGAGGGAGGGAGAGCGGGAGAGATAGTAAGCGCTGCCTGGGGAGGACAGATGAGAGATTAGGGGAGACACTCCCCCATTTCCTCGAGGGGCACAATGTGAGGGAGAGATGGGGCTTCGGTTGGAAATGGGGAAGGAGGAAATTACCAAGTGCTGGTCTGGAAGTTGGGGCCTGGCCAGGCCTGGGAGAGACGTGGAAAGTCACCTGTCTCCCTGCCCTCCTCCCGGGGTCTACCACATGGGTTCCAGCAGCAGGACCGGTTTGCACCAAGTGCTCCCAAAGGCATGGGGGACAGGTCCCCTCCGGGCTGTCGCGCTGCCCTCCACAGCTGCTGGGAGGACTTGGGTCAACATTTTTATTAAATTAAGATTTTTTTTTTTCTGAGGACATATCCCCACCACCACCACTTTTCTTTGCATTTAGGGTTACTTCAACCTTTAGGCAAAGAGAGCCTGTGAGTGGGAGACGGTGGGAGGGTATAGGTTGAATCTGCCTGCCTCCTTAGTGGGAAATTGAATTAAACTGGAGGAGAGACATGTGAACAGTGCTCAGAGGCTGTCTTGCCTTTGCTCTATTTCTATATATTTTATGATTCCAAATTTGACAGAACGTCTAAGAATAAATTTCCAGGGCTTCTGTGTTCTTTAAATTGTCACAGAAATATGTGACATACACATGTACGTAGATCACACAGCCCACTCTAGTTTTTTAAATTAACTACATTTATATGGGTGGGGGGAACCTTTTCTCCCTTCCTCCCCTCTCACTGTAGGAGAACTAACATTAATTTAGATTTATAGGGGAATTGGTTTCCTCACATTAAATACTGCTAAGAAGGAATAATAACATTTCTTCCCAAAGTGAGGCATTTGAGATGGAGGGGACAAAAGCCCCCCCCGCTCCGCGCACACACACAAGTGATTACATCACCCACCCCCCCTCAAGCAGTATTTAGCCCAGTAAATCTGAAGATGGGCTCATCAGTGAGAAATACTTAGCAAAGATAGCTCTGCCTGTACTCTACATTCTGATATGTGGCCTCTCTTTTTTTTGCATTTTCATTCCCTATTCTATAGTTTTAACTGCAGTGTTTAATAGAGATTTTTGCCTCTACCTTTTTTCCATTGTGCCGCCTATAATGTAGCACGTTTGTGACAGTGTATAAGTTGAGTTTGCAGTGAATTATGGAGGACTGAAATTAAATATCCAGAGTTCTTGATCCTTCCTGCTTTTAATATATATCAGAGGCATTTTAGGACTTTAAAATATATCTTGAGTATACTATTTGGATGCCTTTGTAAGATTTTTTAAACCAAGAAATGACCGGGCTATCTATAAACCCAGATGCACTGGGGGTGCGGCGGGGGGGGGGGGGGGGGGAAGCTACGTGCCGCAGCGTATCAGCTTTTGTCAACCTGCCAAGAGCGGAGCGTACCATGCTGCACGGAGCAATAAAAAAGGAATTAGAAAACTCACGGCTAGAGAAGAACAGTCAGATTAAACACCTTTTTGAAACGAAGAGCGTGTATACATTGCAGTTCTGTTAAATGTAGGATCTTCGTGAGATTTGGGGCTGTGTTAAGGCTGGTAGAGAAGAGAAATGATGAAGCAGGAGTGGTCTGGTGACATTTTTCTGACTTGATTGGCTGGGGTGTGTGATGTCATAGGTTACAGTGCAGCCCCTTATAGGTTTTGAAATGAATTCCAAGACACCATTACAAAGAAAGCCGGACTCTTTTCTTATAACTGAGCTCAGCCCAGGAAACTCTCGCACAAATGTACAACACTGTTTGGAATATGGAAGACCTGGATTTAGAATATGCTAAGCCAGATATAAATTGTGGCACAGACTTGATGTTTTATATAGAAATGGATCCACCAGGTAATACTGCAGTATTCTTGTAGAAAGCTGGTTAATGTTGTGGCATTTAATCTTTCTGACAACTACGGTTAACAGCTCCTCTTTGGATGTCTGTTTTTATTCATTTGTTCTAATTTAATGAGTTTGCTCATAGCTTGAAAATGAAACAAATGGTTTGACTGCCTGTGGGAGCAAGTCAGGCTGTGTGGGGTAAATGCTTATTCTTAGTTGAATGGCTATAAATTGGATTCCAGTTTTTCACTGGTGTCTTTTGTTGCTGTTTGGGTTATATTGTTGTATGTCGTTCCTTTAATTAAAAGGATGCAACCTCGGTGCCGCTTTCTCTGTTGACAGTGGATGAGGACAGTGTGGCACTTTGCAGTGATAACACTCGGTACTTTAGAAAGCATGTACCAGTGCTGCTATCAAATGTAGCAGTGATTGCAACTCAGTTCTAGGTGCCCTGAAACTATTCTGAATCAAATGTTGAGACTTTGTCTGCTCTCTCTTCTGTTAAGATACTGCAGTGAGAGAAGTTGGCTTCTTCCCATTACTGAGTCTCGGTCTTTATAAAATATACCTGCTAGACTCCTGACATTTTTTGCTTAAAATAATAACAGTGCTTTAAAACTTATGACTTAGAATTTAGCTAGACATCCTAGACTTATTTTGCTTTCTCAATTATTTTCGCCTTCCTCCCAATTAAGAAATTCAGAAACACTGCCGTCTTTATTTGTCACCAGTTGGTACATGAATACTGATTTGACATTGAGGAAGAGGGATATGGTTTTTAATCACTCTTGGCATAATATAGAGCACAGTTATCCAATAGAATATTATCATGAATACTAAAGAGATTGAGGTCACAGAGGAGTTTCTTAAAGTGGCTTTTGGCAGAACAGTGCCTGAAATACTAAGATTAGAGAAACCCAATTCCGCCTCTTAAAACATATTCCTGTAGATGAGCTTTTTTATTACCACAGCAGCATTTGTGGAGGACAGAAACCAAATTTGTCTTTTATAATTAAATAAGAGGAGGAAATTAAAACCAAACCATGTGATTCCTTCTGCTGTTCTCTTTGTGGTCTCTTACTTTAGATAGATTTGACCAGATATGAAACTTTAATTCAACTCAAACCTGAAAGTAGAAAATGTCGTGACTGAGTCTGGGTTTACTTTGAAATTCATTCACATGGCCAGCCCATTTTATTTGTTGGTCTCTAAGCTCTTCTCTTTTTTTCCATTATGGTCTATAGTCAAAAAGATTTCTGATTTTTTTTTTTTTTTTTTTTTTAAGAAAAGGTTCATGGACTCGTGCATTATTGCTGTGTTTCACAGTTGAAAATGTTACTTAAAGGAACTTGGGTCGACTTTTAAACGTTTATTTGTAGCTGGGACTGCAAAAACTTCTTTTTCTTTCTCCTTCATCTACAGCACTGCCTCCTAAACCACCAAAACCCACTACTGTAGCGAACAACGGTATGAATAACAATATGTCCTTACAAGATGCTGAATGGTACTGGGGAGATATTTCAAGGTAAGGCTACAGAGACTCTTTGAGTTTCTCACCAGAGCTAGGGAGTTTTAGATGAAGAGAAAGAAAAGCAAAACGCACCAGCTTGCTAAGTTCCATTTTTAGGCTATCATCCAACATAAGCATGAAGCTGGTTCCCTTCCAAAGACGACCACAGAAGTCACTGAGCTCTGGGGAATTGTGGGTGCTGGATGCCACAGGAAATTAAATACCCGAGAAGTTTCATTACTGACAGAGCTGTCAGGGGGGCAGCAGGGTGAAGTGGCACTGCCTCAAGGCAGAGTGTAAAGTCGCTCTCTTTATTAGACCAAAACTCTAAGAATTAATGTTATCAGCTTAAAGTGGCATTTCTAGTCTCAGCTTTTTTTTTTTTTTTTTTTTTTTTTTTGAGGGGAATGAAGAGTTGGGAGGAAACCTTTTGGGGATCACGACTTTCTGTGCTGATTTGTCAGAATGACTTGTGTGTTAATTCTTAAGCTCTGAAAATACAGTTAAGAACATGTAACACGAGAATCACCAAATCCACTAGGTGAGCATTGTCTCATGTTCTTTTCACTTCAGGGAAGAAGTGAATGAAAAACTTCGAGATACAGCTGATGGGACCTTTTTGGTACGAGACGCATCTACTAAAATGCACGGTGATTATACTCTTACACTAAGGTGAGTTAGGGCATGTGGCTAAAATTCTAAAATTGGCGTGTTAAAGGGGACGGGAGAACACGCTTTTTTTTTTTTTAAAGAGAATTCTAATGCCGTTATTTATATATTGCATTTGCAGGAAAGGAGGAAA
The DNA here is from genome assembly GCF_039906515.1 of Pseudorca crassidens. Taxonomy (NCBI): domain Eukaryota; kingdom Metazoa; phylum Chordata; class Mammalia; order Artiodactyla; family Delphinidae; genus Pseudorca; species Pseudorca crassidens. The sequence continues at coordinate 54,741,576 of NC_090298.1, forward strand.
TAACAAATTAATCAAAATATTTCACCGAGATGGGAAATATGGCTTCTCTGACCCATTAACCTTCAACTCTGTGGTTGAACTGATAAACCACTACCGGAATGAATCTCTAGCTCAGTATAATCCCAAACTGGATGTGAAATTACTTTATCCAGTGTCCAAATACCAACAGGTAATCACATACTCATGTTAATATTTTAAAAAGGTACTTTTAATGTTGTTTAGAAAATATTTTGAAGCAGATGAATTGCATGTAATCAAGCTTGAAAAACGTTCAGACTGTAATTTTGTGATCACAAGTGTATAGTGGCTCAATAAAATACTTTCACAAAATAAATGACCATTGTTTGAGGATTTTTCCCATGTCAGATAAGTACCTTATCAACTGAATTTATATTTTGTCCATTTTCTTCTAATCCTTCCAGGATCAGGTTGTCAAAGAAGATAATATTGAAGCTGTAGGGAAAAAATTACATGAATATAACACTCAATTTCAAGAAAAAAGTCGGGAATATGATAGATTATATGAAGATTATACCCGTACTTCCCAGGTGAGTTTTCTGTGAAAATCACATTAAAATTATAGAGCTCTTAGTTACTAGAAGCTAATGCATGTTATATTCAGCTTCAGAAAAAGAATTTAAAAGGTTGAGTTTTTGCCAGTAAGAAAGTGGGGAGATCATTTATTTGTGAATCGTTGATTAGTCTAATAATTACTTACTATAAATCTTTTAAATCAAGCCTGTAAGTATCAGAATAATAAATTAAGTTGGATTGGCATAACGGCAGATTGAAGAATTCTCTTTAGAGTGAAAGCTAATAATACTGGAAGTGCCACAGACTTGTCTAACCTCTGAAATGGGGATTTAACCCTGCGATGCCCTTACTATGAAAGGGTTGAGGCTACATTTACTGCCTTGTTTTCCTAGAGGCTTTAATCTCCTCTAGACCATCACGTATCTGGGACCGCCAGAGGGAGCAAAAGGATGGCATAAGCTGCTGATAAAGTGGAATGGTTTTTAAAGAAGATGAAAACAAACTGTAGAAAACTGTCAAGCAGTCATCTTCCAGAGACTGGGAAAAGTCTCCAAAGGAAATGTGTGCTTCTGTGATACTATTTTAAGGGCTTTTATGAATTTGAGTCCCACCTTGCTAACAAAATACTTGCGTGCCACATAGTAGCGCCGGTCAAATGTCCTGGTAGTGTCTTGCCGTAAGAAATTGTCTTTTCTGTGAAAGGAATGACCTTGTCTTATTAAAATTGGGTTGCAGGAAATCCAAATGAAAAGAACAGCTATTGAAGCATTTAATGAAACCATAAAAATATTTGAAGAACAGTGCCAAACCCAGGAGCGGTACAGCAAAGAATACATAGAAAAGTTTAAACGCGAAGGCAATGAGAAAGAAATCCAAAGGTTGGTGACCCAGGAGGGTTTCCACTGCCCATGTGCTAGAGCACCACAACTCTCTTAAACTGTTTAAAGGTGACCTCGCTTTCTGTGAAACGACAGGGAGAGAAAGCATTCTTTACCTGAGGAAAACTGCTGGGAATCAATACTGCAACCTTGGGGGAACTTTCCTGATGCTCCAGGTAATTATGGATGCGTTGCTCTTGCCTACAGGATTATGCATAACTATGAAAAGTTAAAGTCTCGCATCAGTGAAATTGTCGACAGCAGAAGGAGGTTGGAGGAGGACTTGAAGAAGCAGGCTGCCGAGTATCGTGAGATTGACAAACGGATGAACAGCATTAAACCAGACCTCATTCAGCTGAGGAAGACAAGAGACCAATACTTGATGTATGTACTGGAAATGGAACCCTGCACGTGCATGATTGGTCATTGCAAAAATCAAGGATAGGTTCTTAATGCATTTTCCTTTTAAACCTCTTTTCCAGGTGGTTGACTCAGAAAGGTGTGCGGCAGAAGAAGCTGAACGAGTGGCTGGGCAATGAAAACACCGAAGAGTAAGTAGTTAGCACAGATGGGAGGTAGCAAGGGTGTTTTTTCATTTAAGGAAAATGCACAACTTGCTTCGTTTGCAGAGCAAGTGAGGAATGGAACGTCTCGTAGGAGAAAATATTATCAGTCTCATTACCCAGAATTTTAAAAAAGGAAAGTTTAGCAAAGGAGAATGCAGATTTCCTTTTCCCCCATGGGGCTTTGAAGTGACATTGTGTCCGTGATGATGTCCTGGAACCGTCTAGAAAATCCGAACATATTTTGGGACCAATGTGGGTGGGGGTGGGGGTGGTGTTGGGGGGAGACAACCCTGTTTAGCATATTTTTAAAGCTTAAGTATATGTTTTGTTTCAATTATTTGAAAACTGGTGTTCCTCCTAGTCAATCAATTTCCTGATCTAAACTGGACAAACGGGATGGTTTAATACCTTGCTGTCTGCCGCAGGTAGCTACTGACTGACTTCAAAACAGGAAGAGTATCACTTAGTGCTACTAAAACTCTTTGTTCGGGGGTGGGGGTGGGGGTTGAAGGCTAAACTCAATGAGGAAACTCAGGCCAGAGAGGCTGGTCGAGTCAGACCCGCAATCGCTGGCCTGACTTGCTTGAAGGAGGGGCAGGAACTAGATCGAAGCAAGGAGAGGGGCAGGCTGCTGGCTGCCATGTACTTCATTTAGAAACCTTCTCTTCTACCTTTGTAGCCAATATTCGCTGGTGGAAGATGACGAGGATTTGCCCCACCACGACGAGAAGACGTGGAATGTTGGCAGCAGCAACCGAAACAAAGCCGAAAACCTGTTGCGAGGGAAACGAGATGGCACTTTTCTGGTCCGGGAGAGCAGTAAACAGGGCTGCTACGCGTGCTCCGTAGTGTACGTACCCCCAGCCAATTATTTGTCTCGTCAGACAGCTCAAGGAGGTGTTTCATTCATTCAGCCAGCCAACCATGCGGGCAAGGATTTGGAAAAGTTCTAACCTTTAAGAGTGTTACGGTAGTACAACGGTGGAGAAGAGGAAATGAGACCTACTGTTTTCAAGTCTAGGCAGGAATGGCTGTCGAGTAGAAAGAAACCTGCTGTTTAGGTGGGAGACTAGGGCTTGGGAGAAGTCCTGTTTTCCTTTTTCGTCTTTCAAGTGGAAATAGCCACACTTGCTGCTTTTTGGGGGGGCTTCCGTATAGTTAGAATCTGAGGCGATCCACATGGAAGCACCACCCACAGGTAAAGTCCCCATCAGCGACAGGTTAAAACAGTAAGAGAAAGGACCCTGCTCACTGTCCCTGAGATGAGTACACCCAAGAGAAGACATTTCCGTCCTATGGCCTATTTTCCTTTGTTTATGTAATAGTTCGGGGGTACTTTGAAGAGTGAGGTTGGTTCACTGACATTATTTCAGAGACATGAATGTCCTCTAGGAGAGAAAGGGTCTCTGCGTATTTTATAGCCCATCACCTCCCTCCATTTAAGCAGAGAAATATTGCTACAGGAAAGAAATGAGACCTTTGAGTGAGGGCAAGGGAATAGGAGAATAGATGGAGAGGTATGTGGACAATTCCAGGCCTGCCTGAAAGGAGGAATCCTGTTAATAATTGTAATGGTACCACTCTGGTCGGGCGGCAGCGCTCATAGGAACGGCTAAAGTCACCACCCGTTGCCTGCTCACCGCACTCTAGGCATCCAGCAAGCCCCTTCCGTACACCGCCTCATTTCTCAAAGCTCCCCTCTTACAGACAGATGACTACTGTCTCCCTTTTAATCCATGCTAAAGATGGCAACCCAGTGGCTCAGTGAAGCTGGGTTACCTCCCGAAGTTACTCAGCCAGTAAGTGACAAGGGACAACTCCACGAGTCTAGGGCTCCCCCAGGACTGGTCCCCAGGTGGAGGCTGCCTGCATCGGGGCTTTTCACGATGCTTTTACCCAAAACGCCTCATCCTGGCCCAGCTCACCCAGGCCCTTGTGCTCTCTCTCCATGTGCAGGGTGGACGGTGAGGTCAAGCACTGCGTCATCAACAAGACGGCCACGGGCTACGGCTTCGCCGAGCCCTACAACCTGTACAGCTCCCTGAAGGAACTGGTGCTCCACTACCAACACACGTCCCTCGTGCAGCACAACGACTCCCTCAACGTCACGCTAGCCTACCCGGTGTACGCGCAGCAGCGGCGATGAAGGGCCGCCCTCCCGCCTGCTTCTCACCTTCAGCTCCCCGAGGCCTCCAGCAAGCACAGGGCTCCCCTGCAGCCCGACCTGGGAACTGAGCTGCGGACACCCAGCCGCCCGTCTTCAGAGGTGACTCGAGCTTTCGATCACACGGCAGTAGGGGAAGACACATAACGCGGCGGGCTCGCACTGGGCGACGACCACCGTTCCTCGTCTGGAGTGCTTAATTAGCCTTCCTTCCTTTCCTCTTCCTTTCTTTTTGGTTTTGTTTTTTGGATTAATTTAAAGTCACAACCACACACGACACCAAGAGAAGAAATGCAAAAATCTCTGCGTGCAGGGACAAAGAGGCCTTTAACCATGGTGCTTGTTCGTGCTTTCAGAAGCTTTACCAGCTCAAGAGTTGGGACCTTGGAGACCGGAGCGGGGACGGGCTGACGAGCCCTGGCCTGGGGTCGCTCAGTCCAGCCTGGGTGTTGCCGTGCACGGTGGCCCCAGACACATCGCACTGTGGATTATTTCATTTTCTAACGAAATGAACCGATATGTAGCAGAAAGGCACTTCCGCTCACAGGGGACACTTTGGGGAACGTCCGCTCACGTACGTTCAGAGGAAATTCTGTTGTAGCAAAGTGCCAGAAAGTGTTTCATTAAAACTCTACAAACCAAGAAAACCCACCAACAGAAAAATGGAGCTTGGAAAATAGGACTTCAAAATGACATTTAGTATATAAAATATGTACATAATATTGAATGACTAACTATCAAATAGATGGATTTGTATCAATACCAAATAGCTTCTGTTTTGTTGTGCTGAAGGCTAAATTCACAGTGCTATGCAATTCTTAATTTTCATCGTTGTTACCTGTTTTAAACGTACCTTCAGAAAAAGCTTCCCCTGCCCCAGTTTTTGTTGCTTGAAAACACTGTCCCAATTTTTGTTGCTTGAAAACACTGTCCCTGATTTTTTTTTTGTTAATATTCATTTTGTTACTCGTTACCTTTTTTTAAAAAAAGAAGAAATGTACAGGATGCCAGTTTAAAAAAAAAAATGGCTTCAGATTTAAAACTATGAAATATTTTACAGTTTTTCTTGTACAGAGTACTTGGCTGTTAGCCCAAGGTTAAAAAGTTCATAACAGATTTTTTTGGACTAAATGTTTTGTTGGGCAGTGCCTGATAAGCTTCAAAGCTGCTTTATTCAATAAAAAAAGAGAAAGAAAGATATATGAATATGACAAAGTATGGCTGAGTTCAACAATGTTGTTTCAAGACTTAAGATACGGTACCTGGCAATGTTTGTTTCATAAAGAATTGTGAACTTCTTGACTCTAGGGAGGGGAATGTAGCAAAGGGATGTACAGGTGGGGGGGAGGGTGGCAGGATGGCATGCACTTTCTCTTTCTTGTGATTACAGAGAAGTGGATCACTGCAAAGTGAAGTCTTTTCCCACTTTGATCTGCTACTTACTATACCCTCATGACAAATACAAACCTATGGGAATGCTAGGCCTTAGGAAGGCAGGCAGGCAGGGTCCTGGAGCAGTGTTCACCCTTGTTGGAAACACCCATTTTAAAGTAAAGTATCATTGCTGCATTTAGAAAACCTGTCTCTCTTTCACATTAGACTACCCGTTAACAACCAGCCAACATCCACTGTAGAAAAAGCATGATCTGAAAAGATATTTTTATCTGGATATCTGCTATTTTCCTAGCTTTCCACTCAACTTAGATCAGAAAGCAAATAGACGTGGTCATAATCGTTCCTGCCCCGATTGTGGGGAGCTTGTTCAAGTCATGGCCATTGTAGGAATCATAGTACCAGTCCTCATTCACCCAAATAATTGTATGTGTTACACTTCACCGTGGGGAAAAGGAAGGGCTTGTTAGAGTATTCTTGCCAACTGAAGGCGACAGCAAGAGATCTCTCTCCCCAATTTACATATGCAAAAGCCTTTGGGTTCAGTGGGAACTGTACCTGTGTCGGGAGGAATAATGGGGAGATTAAAATGGAATCTTAACAACTTCAGTTTTCCTTTCCTATTTAGATTCACCACAGCTTTATTTCTCTTTCCTTCAAATACTGGGGGGAAGGGGGTTTTGTTTTGTTCTTTCTTTAATGTTCCTTTTAAAATTCTTTTGAAAGAATCAGTCTAGTGGCTGACTCAGTCAGCTGTAGAATGTATTTTTTTTTTCCTTTTTACATGAAGCTACTCATATCAATAGCAATAGTCAGTCTTACAGCCAGACTGTCAGCCCTCAAACTTGACTGTACTGACCTGACCATCTCCCTCACATCTCCAGACAATTGACGATTCCCCTGGTTTTATTCTCTGAGTGTCTCCTTTACAACTATCCTTCCATGTCATACAGAAGCCCAACCATTAGTTAATAGTAGTTTATCAACTAGGTTTGGTGGTTTTTTTAGTAGCACATCTGTGTATGCTATTAAGGAACTTTAATTTCTAAAATATAAGATCCGAGATGGAATATTGCATTAAAAAGCTACCATTCTGTCCACGTTTTTGCTTCACCACTTCACAAGATGGCATGGTATTTAGGCACTTGCCTTATTTCTGCCTCTCACGAGCAGAAATGCAGTAGGTTTTTCTTTGACCAGCAAAGGCAGGATTCATTGTTTCCTGTCACCGTGAGTCACAACTTACCTATGATGCTACGCCTGTGCCCAGTACCCTTCTGCCAGCGTGTGGCATGCCATCACATCTGTCCTTGTAGATGTTTGACCAGCAGGGCTCTGAGTCCAATCATTCATCTCCTAACCACACTGAGCAGCTTATGATTAGGGATGGAGACAGCAGAGGCCCTCCTGATACATGCTTACATCCACGCATTGATTTTCCCCACCCAGCGCAGCATCCTGAAGATACGAACCAGAAGCTAAGCTGAAGAGAGGCTGTGATGGGGCTTTAGAATTGGGAGCATTGGGATCTGATATAATACATGAGGGAAAAATCATAACCACGTTGAAAAGGCAAAAAGCCTGCGTCTGCAACACCGGACGACTTCACGGCCCTCGATATATGTATATATGTATATGTGCATGGACTGTGTTTCCAGTACACCTTTCAGCCAAAACAGATCCACAGTCGTTGAGTTCAAGTACATAACAAGCCAGTGTCTAGTACAATTCTTGTATGTGTGTATGGGGTTTTTTTTTTCCTTTGAAGTTGCTTTGTTTTGTCTTACAAAGGTGAAAAGTGTTTGCAAGTGAAGTGAGAAGAAGTTCATAATTCTTTGGCTTGTTTCTGTTGTTTAAAAGTTACTCCTCTCGGGTAGCTGGTCTACGTGACTCGCTGAACTCGGAAATCCTCGTTTTCGGTGTGTCAAGCCAAAATGTGTTCATGTGAGCCGTCACTGTGGGGAACCAATTGCTTTGTCATATAGCTGGTTATGAGCTAGTAACGTGTTTGGGAAGTCCTACTGATGTTCCTTTTTGGGAGAAAAATTCTGCTGGTTCTAACAACTGTACTTTTGCTATGCATGGTATCCAAGTCAGTTGGAGAGCAGACCCTGAAATTGGAGTTCAGGGTCATTTAAGAAAGGGGCAGTTTATAGCATAATGCCTCACATGGGACAAAGTTCTGAAATGCCAAATTCTTATTTTTTAGAAATCTAGGTATATAAGTTACTAGTATAAATTACTAGTATTATGAACGAAATTGGGTTCATTGGAAACACTAACCGACCTCACCTGGAACTTGTCACCGTGAGAGAGCGTGAGCTGCCCAGGGTGCTGCTATTTAAAAACAGAAGAAAAAAAGGCAAAACAAACAAAAAAATCTCATTTATATGTGTGTATTTTTTAAAGCTACGATCTCTTCGACGTTTTTACAAATCTGTTTCTATGACATTGTTAAAGTAAAGTTGGTCTTTTGACGAGAGGGAGGATGTCATGGTCAGTTGTAATTTTGCCTTTACAAGGCACCTGGGGCGGGGGGCGGGGGGACTGTGCCTCCTTGACATTTGTTCAAGCTATAGATTCAATGGAGCTATGTCTTGTTGTTTTAAGTTGCTTTAATGCATTGTATTAGGTCTTCAAACAGAATAAAGTTTGTTTTGAAACTTAGGTTATGGTTTGAGATTTCAGTGATCACCGAAGACATATGTTCTCTTGCTCTTTCGGTTAATAATGTTGCTTCTCCTGGAGTCTCCCACCCACCCCCTTTCACTGTCATTACATTATCTCATTTTTGTCAAGCGAGAAGAACACATGAATGATGGCTCAGTGTCATTTACATCGGTTCACTATATCCTTAATGATGAAAAGAAGTAGCTCTAGGTGATGTCATTGCAAGGCATGTTCTTGGTCCAAAAAAAATGTGATCTCTACTGTCCCTCAATCCCTCCCCTTCACCATCCAACCCCAAACCTTCAGAATGGTTCTCTACAAACTATCGTTAGTGAAGGTATCTGGCTTTGTCTCTCTGTTCTACAGGCTGCGTCTTTGAAACAGGCACAGTGCAGGGACACTGTGAGGCACTGTGCAGCAGGCAGAGGTGTGACATGGGGTTCTAGACAGGGAACAAAGATTCACTACAGATGCTGGTTTCACACTCTAGTATCTAGTCAATATATGCAAACCATTCTTAATCTAAAATAACTTTCCCCACTTGTTTTGATTGCTGAATGAATTTATAATGAGGCCACTTTGCACGTACACGGCACTCAACACCTAAGCACAGTGAGGGTCCTAGACATGGAGGCATGGTCTAGTGATGGCGATGAGAGGGGCACATAAGTAATTACAGTCATGGCAACAATGACTAATATACTGTGTAGAGGAGTAACTCTTGAGATTCATTTCCTGCTTTTCCCTTGCTCTGTTCTGTATCCCAGAGAACTATATACTCAGGGTCTCTTGCCCTCTGGCTTCTAGGCAGTGAATCTCCCCTGTGGCGCCAGTTCCTGCCAGAAAGACTCTTTGGAATCTGAGCAGCCCTACTATGCTCCTCTCTCCCTCTCTGTTCCTCTGGCAACAGTGCCTCCTCCCATTTTTATTCTAAGCCAAGGGGTAGTTGCAGCTTTCTGTTGTTGCTAAACCTCTGGTTTCTCTCACCACCCCCAGTTTGGTTTCTGAGTCCTTCCATCACCTGAGTAACCAATCCTCTTTATTCAGGTCTTTCTTTAAGAGCTAGAGTCATTTCTTTTTTCCTGACTGGTCTCTGATTGCTAGACCAAGTGATTATTGTTCATTTAAACTCTTTGTATGTGTTATCTGATTTAATCCTTCCACAATTATGAGTTAGAAGACAATATCTCCATTCTACAAATGGGGAAACTGAAGCACTGAGGCTAAGCGACTTATCCAAGATCATGCAGCCATTAGAACACAGAAGAGAGCACCTAGGCCGTCTGACTCAAGCCAGAGCTCTCCACCCCTAAGCAAGTGCTGAAAAAGGCACTAGGAAGGTCAGAGAAAAGTTCACTAGTTGCTCTTCCTGCTGGGGGATCTAACCATGTGGCTCTCCATTGGTGGACAGTATACAAGTGGCACATAACAAATAGCAGGAAATGGCATGGGTTTGCTTTAGACCACCTAGGTTCCCGAAGTGTGGTCTCTAGGCTAACAGCATTACCATCAGGACCACTTCGAAACCTGTTATAAAGGCCTACTTGAGGGCCCCATCTACTAACTCAGAGTGAGACCATCTGTTGCAGCAAGTTCTCTGGGCAGTTTTAAATGTATACTAAAATTTGAGAATCACTAGAATCACCAGATTGTTGAAATAGTACTTCCAGTATTTTAATTAAAAGCCACTACTATTTTTTTTTTTTTTTTTTTTTTTTTGCGGTATGCGGGCCTCTTACTGTTGTGGCCTCTCCTGTTGCGGAGCACAGGCTCCGGACGCGCAGGCTCAGCGGCCATGGCTCACGGGCCCAGTCGCTCCACGGCATGTGGGATCTTCCCGGACCGGGGCACGAACCCGCGTCCCCTGCATCGGCAGGCGGACTCTCAACCACTGCGCCACCAGGGAAGCCCCCAAAAGCCACTACTATTAATGAGTGATATATATTTTACTTTATAGTATAATTTGTGCTCACAGTATAGATTCTATACAGGAAAGATAATAGACCCATTTACAGCCTAGGAAGGCCTAGCTGAGTCTTAGCTCTTTCTTTAACCAGCGATGGGAATTTGACCAACTCCATTTACCTATCTAGACCTCCAACTCCATACCTGTGAAGTAAGGTTATGAGTCCAGAAAGTCTTCAGGACTCCTAGAGCATATACTGTGGTCTGGTGTACTGAATGAAACAACTCAATCCCCCAGTTCTCCACTTCTAATTTGACCAAAATGATAACCCACAACCTGACTTGTAACTACAGACCACTGAAGTTGTAGTACCGGCCCTTTATCAGTGACAACGGTCAAGAAGCATTAGCCAAATTAGAGTCCCCTTATCTTGCTGATGTCTTAAAGGTACACTCCAGGCGAATCAAAATGGTAAGCCAAGTTCTCGATAATGTGATGAGGAGTACGTTGGAAATGACACTTTGTCCACCTATCTAAAGCACAAGGCACGGAGTCAGAGAACTTGGCCTTCCAAATCTTCTGGGACATGGTGGGAGTGAGGTAATTATGGTACATTAAGACTTTAGGGACTTCCCTGGTGGTGCAGTGGTTAAGAATCTTCCTGCCAATGCAGGGCACACGGGTTTCAGCCCTGGTCCAGGAAGATCCCACATGCCACGGAGAAACTAAGCCTGTGCGCCACAACTACTGAGCCTACGCTCTAGAGCCTACGAGCCACAGCTACTGAGCCCATGTGCCACAGCTACTGAAGCCCGCATGCCTAGAGCCCGTGCTCCGTAACAAGAGAAACCACCGCAACGAGAAGTCTACACACCGCAACAAAGAGTAGCCCCCGCTCGCTGCAACTAGAGAAAGCCCGTGTGCAGGAACAAAGACCCAACGCAGCCAAAAATAAATTAATTAATTTTAAAAAGACGTGATACTTCTTGATACTGTGTCAACTCAAAAATTTTTTTCTGAACTTGTCCCTTAAAAAAATATATCTAAAAATAAGAATCCTGTAAAGACTTAAATGTAAGAACTGAAACCATGAAACTCCTAGAAGAAAACAGGGAAAAAGCTCCTTATATAGGTCTTGGCTATGATTTTTTGGATATGATACCTGAAGCACAAGCAACAAAATCAAAAATAAACAGGAGGGACTGAATCAAACTAAACAGCTTCTGCACAGCAAAAGAAACAATTTACAAAATGAAAATACAATGAACAGAATGGGAAAAAAATATTTGTAAACCACATATTTGATAAGGAGTTAATATCCAAAATATATAAAACACTAATGAAACTCAATAGCAAAAAACACACAAATAATCCAAAATGAGCAAAGGACCTGAATAGGCTTTCTTTTTAAAGATACTGAAAAGGCCAACAGGTACATGAAAGAGATGCTCAACATCACTAAGTATCAGGGAAATGCAAAATGAGCTAACACTCACTCCCCCTCACAAGGGAAACAGTTAACAACAATTCATGGACAAGACACAACTAAGAGAATCGTAGAACAAGGGAGTGAGGCGAAAGCACCCCCCCGTGCCTCAGTAGTAGCCCCAACCAGCGGCTTTGCTCATCTGTAGAACCAAGTCGATGGCCCAGTCTGACTAGGGTACTTGGCAGGGTACAGGTCTATCTGATTCAAGTCCCCAGTGGAGGAGTTTTGCGGGCCCTGGAGCCTGGTCTGACCACTCCCAGGCAGAAAAGCTGAGTCACAGCCCTACCAGCTGCAGAACATGGCTCCCATCCCCATCTGACAGGAAGGGCTGGTGAGAACATCTGGAAGCTGTGTAACCCAGCAACACTTGAGCTGAGAGGCAGGTGGACAGAGCTGATCGCCCCCAGAGTAAAGCGAGTGGCCCTGTTCAGCCAGGGAACTTGGGGCATGGGTCTACTTGAGTCAGGATCACAAACAGCGAGCCTTATTGGTTTTGGAGCTGCTTTTCTCACTGTGCCCAGGCAGGGAAATGAATTCATAGCCCCGCTCATTGCTGAATACAGCCTTCAGCCTGCCTGACCAGGGAACCTAACCAGAGCACACAGGAAGTGCACAGCCCATCCAACAGTCCTTCTTACATTGGAACTTCAACAGAGCATAGCCCATGCTTTCCCTGTCTGCAGAGCAAAACTGGTGGCCTCACCTGACCAGAATATTCAGTGCACACTGTTGCCTGATTCAGGTCCCCAAACAATGAGTTGTGCAGGCTCTGGGTCCCATCCTGCTGTCCTAACAGGGCAGGGAAGCTAATTCATAGCCCCACCTACTCTTGAGTATATTACCCAGTCCCTGCCATCTAGTAAGGCTGACCAGAGAATCAAGGCAACTGTGGAGCCCATCCTATAGCCTCACATGGGCAAGGAACCAAGCCAGCAGTCCTTTCCAGCTGTTCTCAGCTAGTGGCATACACTCCCACCCCTGACCTCAGCTTGAACAGCTGCCTCACCCCAAAATAAACCCTAATAGCAGGCTCAACCTGCCCAAGGACATTACTAGGAGACATGTCCAGAAACCCAAACTGAACTAACTGGTGAAGAACTGTCTCTGCCAAAGTAAACATGCAAAGTCTGGAAGAGGAGACAACATACTCAAATGCACAGATACCAATTTAAGGAATCAAGGATCACAAAAACATCAGGTAAATATCATACCACCAAAGGAAACTAATAAAGGGCTAATAGCTAACCCTAAAGAAATGGAAATCTCTGAACGGTCAAAAATTTCAGAATAATTCTCTTGAAGAAGTTTAGTGAAATACAAGAACACAAAGCCAAACAACTAAATGAAATTAGGACATCTGCATGACCAAAACATGAAGTTCAATAAAGAAACAGAGACCATAAAAAAAAAAAAAAAAGACATCCTAGAGCTGAAAAATAAAATAACTGAACTGAGAATTCAACAGAGAGCTTCAAAAATAAACTCAACCCCACAGAAGAAAAAATCAGTGACCTAGAAGATAAGATGTTTGAAATTAACCAGTCAGAGGAGCAAAAAGACAAAAAAAAAAAAAAATGACAGAGAAGAAAGCCTACAGGACTTATAGGACACAATAAAAAGAAACAATATTCATATTGTGGGAATTCCAGAAGGAGAAGAGAAAGAGAAAGGGACAAAGTAAAACTAAAGCAATAATGACTGAAAAGTTCCCAAAACAGAAATAGATATCCAGATCCAAAAGGCCCAAAGGACCCCAAATACATTGAACCTGCACAGGACTGCACAGAGACACATTATAATTAAATTATCAAAAGACAAAGAATTTTACGAGCAGCAAGAGAAAAGAGAGAAATTACATAAAAGGGAATCCCCATAAGACTATCAACAGTGTTATCAACAGAAACTTTTCAGGCCAGGAGAAAATGGGATAACATATCCAAAACACTGAAAGAAAATAACTGTCAACCAAGAATTCTATACCTGGTGAAGCCATCCTTTAGAAACAAAGGAGGAATAAAGACTTTCCCAAACAGACAAAAGTTAAGGGAGTTCATTACCACCAGACCTGACTTCCAAGAAATGATAAAGGGAGTTCTTTGAGTGGAGAGAAGAATGCTAATTAACATCATAAAAACAGGATTGGGAGACAACATGGCAGAGTACAAAGATGTGAGCTCACTTCCTTGCATGAAAACACCAAAATCACAACTAACTGCTGAACAAACATTGACCAAAAAACACTGGAACCTACTAAAAAAGATATCCTACATCCAAAGACAAAGAGGAAGCCACAACAAGATGGTAGGAGGGACGCAATTGCAATAAAATCAAATCCCATACCCACCAGGTAGGCAACCCACAAACTGGAAAATAATTATATCACAGAGGTTCTCCCACAGGAGTGAAAGTTCTGAGCCCCACATCAGGCTCCCCAGCATAGGGGTCTGCCATCAGGAGAAGGAGACCCCAGAGCATGGCTCTGCCCACCAGAGGGACAAGACCCAGCTCCACCCACCAGTGGGCAGAAAACAGTCCCTCCCACCAGGAAGCCTGCACAAGTCCTTAGACCAGCCTCATCCATCAGGGGGTAGACAGAAGAAGCAAGAACTACAACCCAGCTACTTGCGGAATGAAAACCACAATCACAGAAAGTTAGACAAAATGAGATGGCAGAGGAACATGCCTCAGATGAAGGAACAAGATAAAACCACAGAAGAACAACTAAATGGAGTGGAGATAAGCAATCTGCCCAAAAAAGATTTCAGCATAATGAGAATAAAGATGATCCAAGAGCTCAGAAAAAGAATGGAGGCACAGACCAAGAAGAAACAAGAAATATTTAACAAAGAGCTAGAAGATCTAAAGAACAAACGGAGATGAACAATAAATAACTGAAATGAAAAACAAACTAGAAGGAATCAATAGCAGACGAACTGAGGCAGAAGAATAGATAAGCAAGTTGGAAGACAGAATGTTAGAAATCACTGCTGAGGAACAGAATAAAGAAAAAAGAATGACAAAGAAATGAGGACAGTCTAAGAGACCCCTGGGACAACATTAAATACACCAACATTCACATTATAGGGGTCCCAGAAGGAGAAGAGAAAGAGAAAGGAGCTGAGAAAATATTTGAAGAGACAATAACTGAAAAATTTCCTAACATGGGAAAGAAAACAGTCACCCAATTCCAGGAAGCACAAAGAGTCTCAGGAAGGACAAACCCAAGGAGGAACACACCTAGACGCCCAGTAGTTAAACTGACAAAAATTAAAGACAAAGAGAAGATATTAAAAGCAACAAGGAAGGGACTTCCCTGGTGGTGCAGTGGATAAGAATCCACCTGCCAAGGCAGGGGACACAGATTTGAGCCCTGGTCCGGGAAGATCCCACATGCCACAGAGCAACTAAGCCTGTATGCCACAACTACTGAGCCTGCGCTCTAGAGCCCATGTGCCACAACTACTGAAGCCCTCATGCCTAGAGCCCATGCTCCACAACAAGAGACGCCACTGCAATGAGAAGCCCATGCACCGCGACGAAGAGCAGCTAGCCACCACTCACCACAACTAGAGAAAGCCTGCATGCAGCAATGAAGACCCAATGCAGCCATAAAAAATAATTAATTAATTATTTTTAAAAAAGCAACAAAAACATACAAGGGAGCTCCCATAAGGTTATCACCTGATTTCTCAGCAGAAACTCTGCAAGCCAGAAGGCAGTGGCACAATATATTTAAAGTGATGAAAGGGAAGAAGCTACAACCAACAATACTCTACCCAGCAAGTCTCTCATTCAGATTTGACAGGGAAATCAAAAGCTTTACAGACAAGCAAAAGCTAAGAGAGTTCAGCACCACCAGACCAGCTTTGCAAGAAATGCTAAAGGAACTTCTCTAGGGAAAGAAAAGGCCACAACTAGAAACAAGAAAATTACAAATGGAAAAGTTCACCAGTAAAGGCAAACATACAATAAACACAGGAAATCATCCACACACAAATATGATATGAAAATGAGAAATTACGAGAAGACAGTACAAATTCGGGATATTGGAAATGCATTTGAAATTTAAAAACCAGCCACTTAAAACAATCTTGTATCTATACAGACTGCTATATCAAAACCTCATGGTAACTGCAAACAGAAAATCCACAGTAGATACACACACAAAAAAGAAAAAGGAATTCAAACACCAACATTAAATTTAGTTGTCAAGTCACAAGAGAACAAAAGAGGAAGGGGAGAAAAAAGACGTACAAAAACAAACCCGAAACAATTAACAAAATGGCAATCAGAACATACATATCAATAATTACATTAAATATAACTGGACTAAATGCTCCAACCAAAAGACATAGATGGGCTGAATGGATACAAAAACAAGACCCATATATATGCTGTCTACAAGAGACCCACTTCAGATCTAGAAACACATACAGACTGAAAGTGAGGGGATGGAAAAAGGCATTCCATGCAAATGGAAATCAAAAGAAAGCTAGAGTAGCAATATTTATATCAGACATAATAGACTTTAAAATAGAGACTGTTAGATGCGACAAAGAAGGACACTACATAATGATCAAGGGATCAATCCAAGAAGAAGATATGACAGTTGTAAATATATATGCACCCAACATAGGAGCACCTCAATACATAAGGTAAATACTAACAGCCATAAAAGGAGAAATTAACAGTAACACAATAATAGTGGGGGACTTTAACACCCTACTTTCATCAATAAACAGACCATGCAGACAGAAAATTAATACAAGCAGTTCTAAGAGGGAAGTTTATAGCAATACAATCTTACCTCAGGAAACAAGAAAAATCTCAAATAAACAACCTAACATTACACCTAAAGCAATCAGAGAAAGAACAAACAAAACCCAAAGTGAGCAGAAGGAAAGAAAGCATAAAGATTAGAGCAGAAATAAATGAAATAGAGATGAAAACAATAAAAAGATCAATAAAACTAAAAGCTGTTTCTTTGAAAAGATAAGCAAAATTGATAAACCTTTGGTCAGACACATCAAGAAAAAAAGGGAGAGGAGCCAAATCAATAAAATTAGAAATGAAAAAGAAGAAGTTACAGCTGACACTGTAGAAATACAGAGGATCATAAGAGACTACTACAAGCAACTATATGCCAATAAAATGGACAACCTAGAAGAAATGGACAAATTCTTAGATAGGTACAATCTCCCAAGACTGAACCAGGAAGAAACAGAAAATATGAACAGACCAATCACAAGTACTGAAATTGAAACTGTGATTTAAAAACTCCCAACAAACAAAATCCATGACCAGATGGCTTCCTAAGCAAATTCTATCAAACATTTAGAGAAGAGTTAACGCCTATCCTTCTGAAACTATTCCAAAACATTGCAGAGAAAGGAACACTCCTACTCATTCTATGAGGCCACCATCACCCTGGTACCAAAACCAGACAAAGATACCGCAAAAAAAGGAAATTACAGGCCAATATCACTGATGAACATAGATGCAAAAATCCTCAACAAAATATTAGCAAGGGATGCAAAGATTTTTCAATATCTGCAAATCTATCAGTGTGATACACCACATTAACAAATTGAAGAATAAAAACCATATGATCACCTCAATAGATGCAGAAAAATCTTTGACAAAATTCAACACCCATTTATGATAAGAACTCTCCAGAAAGTGGGCCTAGAGGGAACATAACTCAACATAATAAACACCATATATGACAAACCTACAGCTAACATCATACTCAACGGTGAAAAGCTGAAAGCATTTCCTCTAAGTTCAGGAACAAGACAAGGATGTCCACTCTCACCACTTTTATTCAATATAGTTTTGAAAGTCCATAGTTTTGAAGTGACCAACAAGGGACTAATCTCCAAAATATACAAACAGCTCATGCAGCTCAATGTCAGAGACAAACACCCCAAACAAAATATGGGCAAAAGATCTATATAGACATTTCTGCGAGGAAGACATACAGATGGCCAAAAAGCATATGAAAATATGTTCAACATCACTAATTATTAGAGAAATGCAAATCAAATCTACAATGAGGTATCACCTCACACCAGTCAGGACGGCCATCATCAAAAAGTCTACAAACAATAAATGCTGCAGAGGCTGTGGAGAAAAGGGAACCCTCCTACAATGTTGGCGGGAATGTAAATTGGTACAACCATTGTGAAGAACAGTACAGAGGTTCCTTAAAAAGTAAAAATAGAGCTACCATATGATCCAACAATCCCACTCCTGGGCATATATCTGGAGAAAACGAGGGTTCAAAAGGATACACGCACCCCAATGTTCATTGCAGCACTATTTACAATAGCCAAAACATGGAAGCAACATAGATGTTCATCAACAGAGGAATGGATAAAGAAGATTTGGTACATATACACTATGAAATATTTTCAGCCATTAAAAAGAATGAAATAATGCCATTTGTGGCAACATGGATGGACCTACTGATTACCATACTAAGTGAAGTAAGCCAGACAGGAAAAGAAAATATCATATGATATTGCTTATATGTGGAATCTAAAAAAATTATACAAATGAACTCATCTACAAAACAGAAATAGACCCACAGACATAGAAAAAAAACTTATTGCTACCAAAGAGGAAAGGGGGGGGCTAAATTAGGAGTTTGGGATTAACACATACACACTACTATATATAAAATAGATAACCAACAAGGACCTACTATATAGCACAGGGAACTCTACTCAATATTTTTTAATAACTTAAGGGAAAGGAATCTGAAAAAAATGGATATATATGTATGTATAATTGAATCACTTTGCTGTATACCTGAAACTAACACAGCATTGTAAATCAACTATACTTCCATAGGAAATTTAAAAAACACAAATGAGATATCACTTCGTACCTATTAGAACAGCCATCCTCACAAAGAAAAGTGAGAACAAATGCTGTCAAGAACGTGCACTGTTGGTGGGATTATAAACTGGTACAGCCACTATGGAAAACAGGATGTAGGATCCTCAAAAAATTAAAACTAGAACTACCATATGATCCAGCAATTCCAGTTCTGGGAATATATCCAAACTAAATGAAAACACGAACTCAAAAAGATATCTGCACCCACACGTCACAGCAGCATTATTCACAATAGCCAAGACAGAGAAACCACCTGTGTCCATTGATGGCATTGACGGATGAATGGATAAAGAAGTTGCACACACACACACACACAATGGAATATTTTCATCCACTAAAAAAAAAAAAAGAAAAAGGAAATCCTGGCATTTGTGACAACAGGGGTGGACCTGGAGGGCATTATACTAAGTGAAGCAAGTCAGACAGAGAGAGACAAATCCTGTATGATCTCACTTATATGTGGAATCTAATAGTAAAAAAAGAAAAACACAAACTCACAGAAAAAGATCAGATTTGTGGTTACCAGAGGTGAAGGGTAGGGGGAGGCAGAATTGGAGGAAGGTGGTCAAAACATACAAACTTCCAGTAATAGATAAATAAGATGATTAATGTACAACATGATGACTATAGTTAACACTGCTGTAAGATATGTATGAAAGTTAAGAGCATAAATCCCAAGAGTTCTCATCACCTGGGAAAAAATTTCTTTTTCATTTCCTTTTTATTTTATCTATATGTGATGATGGATACTAACTAAACTTATTGCAGTAATCATTTCACATTATATGTAAGTCAGGCCATTATGCTGTACACTTTAAACTTATACAGTGAGGTATGTCTGTTACATCTTGATAAAACTGGGGGGAAAAAGAATGGCCATTACTGAGCTTCCCTGGTGGTACAGTGGTTAAGAATCTGCCTGCCGATTCAGGGGACATGGGTTCGAGCCCTGGTCTGGGAAGATCCCACATGCCGCGGTGTGCCACAACTACTGAGCCTGCGCTCTAGAGCCCGCGAGCCACAACTACTGAGCCCACGTGCCACAACTACTGAAGCCCGTGCGCCTACAGCCCATGCTCCACAACAAGAGAAGCAACCAGAATGAGAAGCCCACACACCACAATGAGGAGTAGTCCCTGCTCACTGCAACTAGAGAAAGTCCACACGCAGCAACAAAGACCCAACACAGCCAAAAATGAAATAAATAAATAAATTTATAGGGAAAAAATTGGCCATTATCAAAAACGTAAGAAATAACAAAAGCTGGGGAGGATGAGGAGAAAAGGGAAGCCTGGTGCATTGTTGGTGGGAATGAAAACTGGTGCAGCCACTACAGAGAGCAGTATGGAAGTTCCTCAAAAAATTCAAAATAGAACTACCATATGGTCTAGCAGTCGTACTTCTGGGAATACATCCAGAGGAAACAAAAACACTGTGTCAAAGAGATATCTGCAACCCCACCGTCACAGTACACACATACACACACACACTGGAATATTATTCAGCCATAAAAAAAGAAGGAAATCCTGCCGTCTGTCATAACATTATGGACTTTGAGGGCATTATGCTAAGTGAAATAAGTCAGAGAGAGATAAACCCTGTATAAGCTCATGTATATATGGAATCTAAACAAACAAAAAACGAAAGAAAAAGCAAAACTCATAGAACAAGAGATCATATTTGTGGTTACAAGAAATGGGGTGGTGGGGATTAAAGGCAGTCAAAGGTACAAGTTTCCAGTTATAAGGTAAGTAAGGATGAGGGATGTCATGTACAACATGATGGCTATAGCTAACACTGTGTGGTATATCTGAATGCTGTTAACAGAGTAAACCCTAAGCACTGTCATCACAAAAACCATATTTTTCTTTTTCTTTTCGTATCTATATGAGATGATGGATGTTAACTTACTGTGGTAATTATTTCACAATATATATAAGTCAAATTATTATGCTGTAAACTTATACACTGCTGTATGTCAATTATATCTCAGTAAAATTAGAAAAAATAGCAAGAATCCTGTTGTGCTATTCTAAATAGATATATAATTGATTGTTAACCACCCAAGCTTCAGATAATCTTCTCAAAAGATAGCAGTTTTTCTACCTCCAGCTTGGTCCTGATGTCATAAATCAGCTCAACAGAAAACTGCTGAGATGCATTTGGGAGAAAGTAAAAGGGAGGGGCAGGGGATAAACCAGTAACCACCAACATGCTTATCTGCATTTACTTTCCAGAAGGAAATTCAGAAATTCCCTGCTCTGTGTAGCACTCAATCTCAGCTGTCTGAAGCGTGACCTCAGGTTTAACCTTCTCTTAAATAAAAATTTCTAAAGCTGTACCTGGCTTGACATGTGTAAAGGTTTGGTCTGTCAGACAAGACTAGGACAGTCAACCTCCAACCGCCACCATTTATCACATTAAGAGCAAAGTTACAGGATAGGTCCATTCATCACCAAGACTGCGCATTAGAATTATGGTTTTGACTGGGAAATACACCATACGTTCTATGACTAACCTACTGGAATCAATTTATTTATGGAGCTCTCATTTCAGAGCTCAATGATTTATAGTCCAAGCCCTCACAAACCAAAAAATATGGATAACTTCACCACGATGGAGAAAACGTGCTGGTCACTTTAATTCATCGTTTACTGTCATCTTAAGAGAGGCCCTGTGCCACATGACCTGGGACTTTAAATAGTTTCCTTGACAGAGGTGATGCTCCGTTTCCCCCAGACCAGTGAGGATGAGCTGTCTATAATGGCTTATTGATTCATTCGACGAAGCCTTATTAAGCACCTATTAGGTGCACAATACTACGCGTCCCTCAGGCAGTCCAATGATAAAGAAGACAGGTGGCTGTCTCCAAAGACCTCGGTCTGCTGGGTAAGGCAAACTCTTAAACAACGGCCATCTATCGTGATAAGAGATAGAGCAGAGAGGAATGAACAGTAAGCCTCCGGAGGCCAGAGGGAGAACGAGTTAGGTAAAGCTTCAGAGAGCAGATATCTTAAAATGTTACCTAGTTTAGGAAAACCAACCCTCCTCCTGGCTGCTCCCTGTCTTAGCTTGGACTACCATCACAAAAATACCATTGCTTATAGACAAGAAAAACATTTTCTCACCATTCTAGAGGCTGGGAAGTCGAGGAGCGAGGCGCTGGTAAGGCAGGCTTCACTCTAAGCCGCCTTCTTTTGGCATATAGGCTGCAGCTGTCTGCTCACGTGCCCTCTTGCGTGCGTGCAGCGCATGCGTGCATGGGGGCAGGGCAGGCACTCAGGTGTGTCTTCTTATTCCCATCATGAGAGTCCCACACTCTTTACTTCATCTAACCTTAATTACCTCCCAAAGGCCTCACCTCCAAATACCATCACACTGGGGGATGGGCCTTCAGCATGTGAATTTGGAGGAAAAGAAAACATTACTCTGATAACTCTTCTCCACAGCCTTCATGAGAGCTACTACTGTCAAGGCTAGGCCACTGCACCGCTTGAATACAATCACTTTTCAGACGTAGTTTGTTTTCGCTTTTTTTTTTTTTTTTTTTTTTGCGGTACGCGGGCCTCCCACTGTTGTGGCCTCTCCCATTGCGGAGCACAGGCTCCAGACGCACAGGCTCAGCGGCCATGGCTCACGGGCTTAGCCGCTCCGCGGCATGTGGGATCTTCCCGGACCCGGGCACGAACCTGTGTCCCCTGCATCGGCAGGCGGACTCTCAACCACTGTGCCACCAGGGAAGCCCTGTTTTCACTTTTTTTTCTTTTTTTTTAAGTACTGTCATAGGCATTACCTCCATTGCAAGTTCTCCAGAACTGAACGTCTGCATCTGTGGTTCCTGTGCTGCAGGTGGTTTCAACAGCTGACATCACACCCTCTGCTCCAGGCAGGCTGCTGTGTCCTCCCCATGCATGACCAGATGCCAGGGTGTCATTTGGCTCTGCCTTGGCATTGGATGTGAACTGCCAGCAGTCACACCTATTCCTTTTATTCTGAATTAGGAATTCTCAGCCCAAGCTGCATGTTAGAATCAGCTGGGTAGCAATTTAATAGGAAACCTGACCCACTGAACTGGTGTCCAGGGGGTGAGGATTAAATAAGATAATATACAGAATGCACCTGTAACATGGCTGCATCTGATAAATGGAAGCAGTAATTATGGTTATTGGAAAGATTTCCCTAACCAATAAGATTAGGTTCTCAAGAAACTATATTTATAACTTTTGATTTTCTATAGTTTTTAGCATAAGGACTGAACATTTGGTAGACCACTCGAAATGTATTTACTTAACTTCTAAAATATTTATACCTTTACCAACTTCAGAAAATATTTCATCGTTATACTGGATCATCGGTAGACAGCATTGGATTACTCATAACCTAACACACTAAAGTCACTGATCCACATATGGTTGGCTGTTCTATTTAGGTATTTATTCTGATAAAAATATGGTATAACATTTTATTAATTACGAGTATGACAAGAGGAAAATAAAAAAGGACCAGCATAAAATAGATACAAAACAAGTAGTGGGGCTTCCCTGGTGGCGCAGTGGTTGGGAGTCCGCCTGCCGATGCAGGGGACGCGGGTTCGTGCCCCGGACTGGGAGGATCCCACGTGCCACGGAGTGGCTGGGCCCGTGGGCCGTGGCCGCTGGGCCTGCGCGTCCGGATCTGTGCTCCGCAGCAGGAGAGGCCACAGCGGTGAGGCCCACGTACCGCAAAAAAAAAAAAAAAAAAAGTAGTGAAGGGCAAGGGGAAGGGAGAAGTTATTGAAAATAAAATTAAGTCTAAGGAAATTTCCAATAATTGAAGGAAAATGGAGCTTCCTATTAGTCAGGCAAAAAAAGGACCACACAATGGTTTCATAAACCTAATTCTCCAATAGGAGGAACTTGTTAGTTCACTGTGAGATAAACATTTCCCTTACCCTGATACTTGAGAGGAATCTGTCAGAGTGGACTTTGTAAATGATAGTGCCTCTTACACAATGTTCTTGATGTGAAAAAACTGTTTCATAGATATTCCCTGTATAGTACTTTCTTATTCACCCTGTGGCAGAAGCTAAATATTGTTCTCGAAAGGGGGTTCTGTGGCTTAGCTCTAAAGCCATGGTGCAACGTGTCCATTTCTTAGCCTTCCATGGGCTGCACTCGCTTCAGCATGCCTGATACAGCTGATCTGCAAGTTCTTCAGAGGAAAGGCCAACAAAATTGCAGACCACAACTCATATGCTAGACTGTTCCAGGCCAGAAGCTCAGTAGTACATCTCTCTTGCCACTTAATGTTCATTTTGGCACATGGATAATAAAAGTTAATGCAAGATGAAAGCTAATGCAACTTTTCCAGAAGTCCTTATGACATCTCTGGCAGTGCCAGATCTCAAAGGTGTGGAGAACCAGACGCTACCATCTCTTATCTGCACATCAGCTTGATCTGGTCTGGAGCCCAACTTCATGTGGCACTACAACCTGTTCATCATTCTCTCACAGGATATACTAATTCAGTTCATTTTTACTGTTCATTTTCTTTTTAACGTCATCTCTCAACGATCAATTTCAATGATACATTTCAGCTAAAATAACACCCACGAATCTTTGCGAGTCCAAGTTTTCTGGACTTTTCCTGAGGGAAGGAGTTTTTGTCAACACATAGAACTTTTGAAAAATTTCTGCAAACATTTGTGAGCACAGGACAAGATGGAAGGAAGTTCTCATCGGCCTATGATTAAAGGCATTAGAAGGATAGGCATCTCTGGGAAGTAAGGAGCTGTAAATCTTCAGCAGAACTCCACAGCACACCTCCCTCTCCCCTTAGTTCAGAGAAGTTGATGCTAGAGGTAAGGGTGGACCAGCAGGCGTGTGGTAGGACATGGTCAACCATCAGCTCTCCCTCATGTCACTGAATGTGGAGTTGGGACGTGATACAGTGGAGCACACTGATACATAGCATTGCCACCATATGGATGAAAAATACAATAGATGGAAAATACCCTCAAGAGCACAGATAATAAAATGTTGTAAAACGCTTAGGAAGTGATGAGTTTTGAATATATATTTGATTGTAAGTTTATATCATTTAACTTTTAATGGTGCCTGTACTTATCATTTGTATGATTTTCAGTTAGTATCATTTACTTTTTAATAATAGCTGTATATAACAACCACATGGTAAAATACCAGAAAACATAGCCAGTGGATTTTTGTGTCATCCAGCACACCCCTAGCAGTAGGAAGGGATTGATCTTAAATTGAAGGGCACTTTGGGTGATGCATCAGGTGCCTACATATACCAATTGGCTGTGGACCTCAGGTTCAGCTTCTGCTTGGAAGGATGGTTGCTAAGAAAAGCAGAAGGATCCTCATAGCAGGTTCCTAACAATATCAATTAGGTAGACTGAACTGTGTCCTGGCTAAGTTAGGGCTGCAATACAGTACGTTTACAGTAACATGGAAAACAAATTGGAGCAATGACTATTTTTATTCAGGAGTTCTGCCTTATTTCATCACAAAACAATGATCCCCTAGTCTAGAAAAATAGAAATTTTTAGATTATTAAAATTTTAATAATTACTTTTTTAAAATTAAAAGCTTTAAAATGTTCAAAAACATGTAGGTAACTCCCTCTATCCCCCACAATTTCAGGCAGAATCCATATGTGTTCTCAGTGATAAGCCACCCAGTCTTCCTGCTGCAGAAATTTCACAGCCAATCTCTGGGCCCATGAAAAGTTTTAGTAATTAAAACAAAGGGGATATTTCCAGAGGGTTAGAGCAAACATCTTCCATGTACAACAAATTGACTGTAGGAAACAAAACAAAAAAATCAAAGTATTTTCTCAGTGCAATTTGATAAAACATTGCATTATGTGAAAAGGAAATAATTTGAGATCAGGTCTAACTGCTGTCAGATGAAAAACACTATTAGCAAAGTATAAAATGGAGGGCTGACAGTAGAAAACACATTGGATGCAACGGAAACTTATACTAGTGAATTAGAGGAATAATTCAAGGTATCCTCTCAGAATACAGAGAAAGAGAAAAAAGAGATGACCAAGGTAAGTGAAGAGAGAAGACCTAGTGAATAGACTGAGGAAATCTAATACATTTATACAGTTGACCCTTGAACAGCATGGGTTTGAACTGTGTGGGTTCACTTATAAGTGGATTTTTTTTCAATAGTAAATACTACAGTATTTCACAGACCATGGTTGGTTGAATTCGAGGATGTGGAATCATGCATACTGGAAGAATCCCCTATATAGAGGGCTGACTATAGGTTATATGAGGATGTTCCACTGCATGGAGGGTTAGCACTCCTAACCCCCACCTTGTTCAAGGGTCAACTGTACTAGGTATTTCAGGAGAGCAGGGCAGGCAGAGAAGTACTAATGAAAGAATTGCTAGAAGGAAATTTCCTTGAGTTGAATAAGGATTGAGCCTACACATATAAAGGACCCACTGAGTAGCATAAAATAATTAAGAGCCTCAAACTGCTGGTAATTCTTTTTAAGACTCAAGAGAAGAAAAAAAAAATTTTACAAGTAGCCAAACAAAAACAACAGACTATGCTAATAAAATACTTTTGAAAATAAGGTTAATAATGACTTTCCTTCTACCGCTTAATGACAGAAAACAGTGGAAGAATATCTACAGTGTTTGAGGAAAAAGGATTGTGACATAATAGTCATATGACCACCAAATGATTGTTCATGTTTGAAGGCAAGAGAAATTCAAGACAAATAATGCCCAAGAGTGACCACTGTTTACCTTTTCTGAAAAAAAATTACTCAAAAACTCCTCTAGCCAAATGAAAAGAAAATCAAGAGAAAGAACACTACATGGAAAATTGTCTTTAAAAAATGGTAGACAACAGTGACAGCAATAAAAACACTATTATTCAAATTGTTAACACATCTATGAAAAATAATGAAAATGACAAGGTAATTATTGAATAAGGAACATATGTAATGTAAAGGTAAATTAAGATGAAAAAGAACAATATGGATGTAAAAGTTGAAATTGTTCCAATAATCCTGAGAGCTGGGGGAGGGAATGGATAACTGAACAAGTATGTATTTATATATGAGTAAGGATGCTTATTGATGTATTCCTTTTAATGGTAAATATTGTCATTCATCTGAATGAACAATAATTTGTTGAATAAAAGTATAGTATAAATCAGAAGGAAACCATCAGCAATTAAAAAGTTATATAGGGCTTCCCTGTTGGCGCAGTGGTTGAGAGTCTGCCTGCCAATGCATGGGACACGGGTTTGCGCCCCTGTCCGGGAAGATCCCACATGCTGCGGAGCAGCTGGGCCCGTGAGCCATGGCCGCTGAGCCTGCGCGTCCGGAGCCTGTGCTCCGCAGCAGGAGAGGCCACAGCGGTGAGGCCCACGTACCGCAAAAAAAAAAAAAAAAAAAAAAAAGTTATATAATCTGATATCACTTATATGTGGAATCTACCCAAACTCATATAAATGGAAAGCAGATTGTAAGTTTCCAGGGATGAGCAGTTGGGGGAAATGGGTGAAGGTGGTCAAAGGGTACAAATTCCCAATTATAAGATGAGTAAGTTCTGGGGATATAATGTACAGCATGGTGACTATAGTTAACGATACCATATTGTATAATAAGAAAGTAGATCTTACAAGTTCTTACCACAAGGGGAAAAAATAGGTAAGTGTGTGAGGTAATGGGTATGTTAATTAACCTAATTGTGGTAATGGTTTTGCTATACATACATCAAACTATCACGTTGTACACCTTAAATGTATACAACGTGTCAATTATATCTCAATAAAGCTGGAGAAAAATCTTTAAAACTGAAGTATATCCTTCTGAATTGCTTAATGTTCCATTTAAAATTAAAAATAAGTCAAGAAATAATATATCAGCAGTTTGATTTAGCAGTTACTTCAGGTATCTTTTGTAGATGTTTCAGTTTTATTAAAGTCAATTATTAGTCTCAGCCAGTTTACTCCAGACTATGGCAACTCTGAAACCATCACAGAATCTAAAGGTCACTGTTGAAAGTTTTGATCTTCTTGCCTTACATATTTCTTGTATCTTCTGCTGGGGAAAAAAATCACATGGTGGGGCTTCCCTGATGGTGCAATGGTTAAGAATCTGCCTGCCAACACAGGAGACACGGGTTCGAGCCCTGGTCTGGGAAGATCCCACATACCGCAGAGCAACTAAGCCCGTGCGCCACAACTACTGAGCCTGCGCTCTAGAGCCCACGAGCCACAACTACTGAGCCCGCGCGCCACAACTACTGAAGCCTGCGTGCCTAGAGCACATGCTCCACAACAAAAGAAGCCACCGCAATGAGAAGCCTGCACACTACAACGAAGAGTAGCCCCCGCTCACCACATCTAGAGAAAGCCCGCGTGCAGCAAGGAAGACCCGACGCAGCCAATACGTATATACATAAACAAATAAAAATTAAAAAAAAAAATCACATGGTGAATTTTAGCTTAAAAGTCTATTTAAAGGGCTTAAAAATAATAAAATGCAATATGTTATTTATATACTCAAGGCAAATTTGCTTCAAAGAAAAATGATTTCATAAGGACCTTCATTAACGTTTAAAACACCTTTGAGAAATGACGTTCCCATATGATAGATGGAACAATTGGGTTCTAGGGGGTTAAGCAAGCATCCCTATGGTGGCTGGTAGAGATGTACAAAATAATATCTGATCACAATGATGATGATAATAATAACTACCACTCACGTTATTGAGTGTTTACTAGGTACTGAGTACTATCTATGTGCTTTACATACATTATTTGGTTAATTTTTACTGCTCTGAGTGTACAGATGAGGAAGCCGAACAAAGTTATGTAAAGTGCTGAGTCATGCAGCTAATTTGAGGTGGAGCTGGGAATCAAACCCAGGTCTGCCTAATGCCAGAACCCTTGCTTAGACACATACACTGTACTGCCTCCAATGACACAAGATGTCCCTAGCCTTGTCACATCTTAGGGAACAGGGACCAACACAATCTTGGCTTTAGAGATACAGATTCAGTGACAACCACAAGTGGAGATTCTTGGTGATCCCCTGTAGAATGCCATTCTTCCTTTCATCTGCTGCATTCCATCTACCCAAGCATGCCCCAGTGACCCTGATTCCTCCAACCAGCCCTCTCTTACCTCCCAGCTCTCACTGAATTCACCTCTCACTAATCTTTCAGTGCATTTACTTTCTAACACTCTCATTTGGACTTAGCTCTTTCACATCACTTAGAAAGAATCTGAAAACAAGAGAAAAGCCACCCACAAGTGGCTTTAATGAATATTACTAGAAGTCTGGAGGTAGGGGGTTGGTGGAAGTTTGGAAAGACAACAGTGCCATCCATGACCAAGTTTCCCTTCATGCTTTACTCTGCATATGGGTTTTCTGGCCTCATGTTTGTTGCTTCATGGTCACAAGATAACTGCCCTACTGTAGTCATCACATTCACATTCAAGGCAAGAAGGAGATGAAGGGGCAGTGCTAATGAGACCTCTCCTCACACCTGTCTCTTTTATAAGGAAAGAAAAATTTCCCAAATGCCTCCAGCAGACCTTATGCCTCTTTGGCCAGGACTGGGCTATGTGGCCACTCCGAGCTTCCAGGAAAGCAAGTACCTCACTCCTCCATCTACTGTGCAAGGGGAGCAAGGAGAAGGTACTGAAATGGCTGCTGGGTGAGCCAGTCAATGGTGTCTGCCACTGTGGCTTTGTAGTTTCTTTCAGCTCTTTTTTTTAATGCTTTGTCACCCCAAAAGGACCATAAGATTCTTGAGGGCAGAGTTTTTAAAATTAGTTCTTTTTTCACTGTGTCCCCTCCCCACTCTCACCATTATCTTGCAAAGTTCTGGGGCACACTGTTGGTATTATATAAATACCTGTAAAACTGAATTCATTAAGTATAAAATGCATACCTAGAAATACAAGGAGTACTCTTTTTTAAATTTCATAGAATCTAGATCAAGAAGCAAAAAAGAGAAAGAAAACCTTTGAGCAATTCTGTGAAGATTTGATTGTATTTCATCGTTGTGAGAAAAAAAAAATGCAATGCTCAGAGCAGAAGGGAGGTAGCTGAACCTAATGCTTTCTGTTTTGGCCCCTTTTCTGACCATTTCTGTGCAGGCCAACCCCCTTACAGAGGCTGAGCAGGAAACAGCACAGGAAGTCAAGCTTCTATTTGCTTTTTGTTGGCAGGATGGATGAAAGTTCTGCTGGGGTGGAAATTTGAAACTATTGGTTAAAGTTGACTCTCTTACCCTTCTGTCCTGCAACAGGCACCACGGGAGCCGAGCAAGACAAGGCTCCATGTTCCTGAAGCTTTTCTGCTCTCTTTATGTATCCATGTCACTTCCTTGCCTTCTCTTTCCGATCATCTGCGCTACCTGCCTACCCAGCCTGCTCTCCCAAATGGTCTTTGGGAAGAAAAAGTGCATTTTGGAGTCTAAAGTTCAGAGAACAGAAGGAGGTGCTGGGCTGAGAGGAAGCCTGAATTTCAGCCAAGGTCATCACTCAAGCTAGAAGTAGTTCCAACTTACAGCAATATTCTCAGATAGAACAATACATCTGATGACATCTGCAGTATCTAGCTTATCAAATGGCTTCTAGGATGGCTCCAGTGAGTCTTGACCCCGGTATTCGTGTTTCTATGTAGTCCCTTCCACACTGAATAGAGCTGACTTACATAACCAAGAGAAAGCCTGTGCTGAGGGAAGCCCGCTGGATGTCATGAGAACACTCAAGCAGTCCTACCAAGAGGTCCACGTGGTAAAGAACTAAAGGCCTCCTGCCAAAAGTCACCATCAACTTGCCAGCCATGTGAACGTATCATCTGAGACACAGAGCCTCAAGCCCCTATCCCCCCTTCAGCTGACGCAGTCCTGGCGGCTGTTCTGACTGCAACTTCATGGGCGTCCTCAAACCTGAGCCACTCTGCTGAACTGCCCCCAGATTGCTGACCTACTGCAACTGTGTGACATAATAATGTGTATCGTTTTTGGAAGCCACTAATTTTAAGACAAATATATTCATTCTCTCAGTATGTAACTCTCATTTGATTCACGTAACCACCCTATAGAAGAGAAGGAAGAACAGGTGTAACAATCTCCATGTCACAGATGAGAGGGCCCAGGCTCAGCAAGATGGAGCAGTGTGGCCAGTCTCACGTCGCTAATACACGTCGGGGCCTGGCCAAGGACCCTGATCGTCCGGTTTCTAGTGTGGGATATTTTCTACCTCAGCCCTCTGCTATACCAGTGGGGTTTCAGGAAAGTGACAACAGAGTCCTCATTTCATTCCCTGTCCCAGAGGAATGGATCATAGCAGAACTACTAGCCTGAGTTGTAATCAAGCTGACACCAGCTCAGATCTCCAGTCTCTCACTGGGATCAAAAATAGTCACCTTCCTGCCATGGGCTTCCCAAGCTCAGGAGCCTTGCTACCTGTGCTGGGGGAGGTACATGGGGAAATGCACATGGTCTCTCCAAACTTAATTTCTTTTCCTCCTCCCTTTTTAAGCCTCAATCTTCCTCTGGTCCTCTTTGCTTCTCTCAAAAGAGGGTTTTGAAGTTATGATGGGAAGATCTTGACTCTAGATGCTTGGTCTCAGCTCAGAGTTATATTAGTGGCATGTCATTCTCACAAGAGTCAAGAGCTTCCCAACTATTTGGAGTAAAGTTTTGGGTAGAGAAGTAACCCCCGTGCCTTCCATGACTTCTCCTTCCATATTCTCCCCATCATAGCTTCTTTCCAATACCACCTCCATTTCCAGAAGATCCCTGGTTCCAGGATGCAGGAAATAGCACTTGGCCACTGAGCCAGGCCCACGATTTAGAAATCCCTGGTTAGAGGGCAGCTCTCAAGGCTTCAGAGGTAGAACATGTTAGCCCAACACAGACCACAGCAAAGAGAGAAGGAGCATGGAAATATGAGCTTTAAGCAATCCCTGTCTGCAGGACAATAAAACAGAAATGTATTCGGGCATATGTGTGTGAGCAAACCATTTCAGCTAAAATTTTCCTTCCTGCAGTTGAGTTCTCCCACCATGACTGGAAAGGTCCAGCCAAAGCCTCTGGGCTACCCCAGATCACATCCCCTATGGGTCCACTTGTCCAACGGGAAGGCTTGGCTCCGTGTTTACAAACACAGACAGGGAGCAGATATCTACGGTCATATGGGACTTCTGTTTTCTAAAACACATTGCTTTTGTATAATTATAGGTTCTCATGGTTGGAAATGTTCTTGGAAGTAATATAGCTCAACCATTGCATTTTATAGGCTAAGAGATGAAGGGCGAAAGGATGATGAGAGGCACCTGGGGTTAACCATGGTCAGGACTGTAGCTCTATGTCTTGCACTCCTTCATCACACATTGCTCAGCCTCGCCCATAACCTACTCACCTTGCTAAGAGATAATTCAGAAGAGTTCTTCTTTTGCCATCCCTGTACCTGAAGCTCACAGTTTAGGAATTGACTATATCACGGGTTTGGGAGTAACCTACCCTTGGGACCTCCTCAATGGGAATCAGCTCTGGCCTTCACGTAACACATATACGACAAACTTTCACTTAACCTCTCTGTGACTCAGTTTCTTCATCTACAAAATGGGTACAAGAATAATATTTGTTTCGTCGGATGTTGGGAGAATTAAATGAGGGGAAAAACTACGTAAAGAACTTCGCTCAGTGCCTGGCATGCATAAAACTCCCAATAAATGTTAGCCATCAGAAAGAAACAATCGCAGAAACGAGACATCTCTACGGAGTAGTAAAGACTCATCATGGAGGAAGCGGGTTCCTTCAGTCAGAAGTGGAGCACTTATCAAAAGTTGTTCTGGTCACACTTACAAAAAGGCCAGATCAGGCCAAGGGGGGAATAGAGGTCACCGTAAGGGGAGGATCTGGGGAAGCAGCCAGCATATGGGAGAATGGATGTAGACACAATGAAAGGGTGGGGGTGGGGGGGAGAAAAGGAGAGCCAGGTCCAGTTATCTCTCCTGTGCAGCTGAGAAAAGCCTTTATCCTCCTAACCATTCTGAGAAGGTGGCGCTAGGTCAGCTCTCCGAGAAACCAGGAAGGGATGAAGGAAACACACAAGAGTGATGGCAGTGAAATCTGGGCTTCCCGCCTCTTACCAGGCTCTCGGTAAAGCAGGCCTAGGGCTGAGTACACCCTCAGGTGCTCAGGCCCTGGGATTCCCCACTCACTTCTCCCTGGGCCTTAGCATTCACCACACCCCCTTCCACAAGGCTGCTGGCTGACCCCCAGGTGCATCCAGGCCTGCCCACTTCCACTCACTTCAGTAGCATCTTCTTCCAGGAGGACAGAGGAGCAAGCAAGCCTGAATGTACGGCTTATTTGTTGGAAAGCCCTAGGGGTATTTGTGGGTAGTGACCAGGTCTTAGCACCAACTTGCTAAGAAACTTTGGGTAGGTAACTTAGCCTCAGATACCGCATCCATAAAATGAAGTCAGTTGGAATCTCCCCTGCTGTTATATCCCAGGGAGGGGGTATGGATCAGTGAACTGTTAAAAGAAATGGCCTCAGGATGACAGGTGTCAGCTAACTGCAAGCCATACTGATTCATCTGATGAATCTCTCTGATGGACAAAACAAGAAAAAGAGAGGAGAAAGAGACAAAGAGGTGGATGGGAGGAGAAAGGGGAGAGAGAAAGAGGGAGAGAGAGAGAGAGACAGAGGGAAATTTTTTAAAGGTTAAGGTAATTCCACATATAAGCAGGCTTCCTTCCCACTCTCCAGCCTCAGGAGAAAGAAGACATTGGCTTTCTCTTCCCAAGAAAGCTTTCCTAACAGTGAGGGGCTCCTGAGGGACTATAGAGGGAAAGGTGATTTGATTCTGCCCAAGGTGAATTCTGCACATTCTTGCTCTCAAGATAATTCCCCAGTCTGGCTTTGCAACTATTTTTAGGGTTGCCCTGAAGAGTTTCGGGTATGTGAGTCTATTTATTTGCTTGGAGGACCAATCAGCTCAGCGGAATAGGTAAGCCTGTAGGATGGTGTGGTTGGCCTGAAAGAAATGATGCTTCCTTAGAATCTCCTCACGCTCTCCAATGTTCTATACAAGTGGTTCTCAAAGTGTGATTCCCTGGGAACTTGTAAGAAGTAAAATTCTTGCACCCTACTGAGACCTACCAAATCAGGAACTCAGCAATTTATAACAAGCCACCTGCGTGATCCTGATGCTTGGCAAAATTTGAGAATCACTTCTCCACACCAGGACTCCTTAAATGTTAATGTATACACAAAGCACTTAAGATTGCGTTAAGCTTCAGGATTTGATTTAGCAAGTCTTGGTACTCCACACATCTCCTGAGCTCCACGTGTTGCTTATGCTCTTGTCTCCAGACCACACTTTGAGTGGCAAAGCTCCACATCAGTGATTCACATAAGAATTCACATGAGAATCAACTGAGGGGATTTTTTAGACTATCAATGCTTGAGCCCCATCCCCAGAAATGCTAATTCAAATGGTTTAAGGTTGTATCCCAGCCTCTGCATTTTTCATAAACCTCCCCAGGTTCCTCTCACCAGGGTGAAAACTGCTGCCTACACTTTCAACTTCATTGCATTCAGTTAACAATACTTTGATCTCTGTTTGTGTAATACTCACTGAGGAGCACAGGCAGACCTCCGAGATATTGTGGGTTCAGTTCCAGACCACTACAATAAAGCAAATAATGAAATAAAGTGAGTCACACGAATTTTTTGGTTTTCCAGTGCATGTAAAGGTTATGTTTATATGATACTGTAGTCTATTAAGTGTAAAATAGCATCATGTCTAAGAAAACAACTTACAATCATTAATTTAAAAACACTCTATTACTCAAAGGAAACCATCAACAAAACAAAAAGACAACCTACAGAATGGGAGAAAATAAATGATATGACTGATAAGGGGTTAAGATCCAAAATATATAAACAGCTCATACCTGTCAACATCAAAAAAACAAACAACCCAATTAAAAAATGGGCAGAGCTAAATAGACATGTTTCTAAAGCAGACATACAGAAGGCAAAGTACATGAAAAGATGCCCAACATCATTAATCATCAGAGAAATGCAATTTAAACTACAATGAGATATCACCTCACACCCGCCAGAATGGCTATCATCAAAAAGACCAGAAATAACAAATGTTGGTGAGGATGTAGAGAAAAGGGAACCCTCGTACACCATTGATGGGAATGTAAATTGGTACAGCCACTGTGGAAAACAATATGGAGGTTTCTCAAAAAGCTAAAAATAGGACTTAGGTATTAGCCAGCAATTTCACTGCTGGGTATTTACCAAAAAAACACTAATTTGAAAAGATACCTGAACCCCAATATTCATAGCAGCATTATTTACAATTGCCGAGATTTGGAAAGGACCTAAGCATCCATCACCAGATGAATGGATAAAGAAGATGTGGTGTGTGTGTGTACACACACACACACACACACACACACACACACAATGGAATACTACTCAGTCATAAAAAAATGAAATTTTGCCATCTGCAACAACACTTGGAGGGTATTACGCTAAGTGAAATAAGTCAGAGAAAAACGAATACTGTATGATATCATGTATATGTGGAATCTAAACAAATAAAACAAACTAGTGAATATAACAAAAGATAAACAGGCTCACAGATATAGAGAACAAACTGGTGCCTCAGTGGGGAAAGGGTGGGGGGGGGAGGAGCCACATAGGGGTAGGGAATCAAGAGGTACAATCTACTATATATTAAATAAATAAGCTACAAGGACAGCACAGGGAATATAGCCAATATTTTATAATAACTATAAATGGAATATAACCTTTAAAAATTGTAAATCACTATACTGTATACCTAAAACTTATATAACATTGCAAATCAACTATACCTCAACAACAAAAAAACTTTATTGCTAAAAAATGCTAACCATCACCTGGGCCTTCAGCAAGTTGTTATCTTTTTGCAGTAATATCAAGGATCACAAATATAATAATAATGAAAAAGTATGCACTATTGTGAGAATTACCAAAATGTTACACAGACACATGAAGTGAGCAAATGCTGTTGGAAAAATGGTGCCGATAGACTTGCTCAACGCAAGGTTGCCACAAACCTTCAATTTGTAAAAAATACAATATTTTCAAAGGGCAATAAAACTTAAATGCAATAAAACAGGGTATGAGTGTATATGCATCTTAAGCACCCGATCATTGTAAATGCATATCAATGAGGTCGTTGGTCTAGTGATATAAGGGCAGAGAGAACTTGAGGCATTAAGAAGGGAGGAAAGACTTTAGAAGAACTAGAGTCAGGAAGCTGGAAGTGCTGATGCCTGACTGTGTTTGTTCCAAGACTTTGGAGTTGCCTAGTGTTTATTTGATGATCAAAGGGAATTTTTCAATTGTAAGAGGTGTCAGGAAACACTGTGAAAGACTGAAATGGGCAACAAAGTTTATTGGGTTCCTAGGATAGCCCCTTGGGTTATCTTTGTCTTTCAAGTGAAACCACAACTCCATAAGTTGTAGAATATTGATAGAATGTAATAGAAACCATTTTTTCATAGAAATGCAAATTATGTGGAGATGTACTCAAGTTTTGTCCTATAGACATGGACCAATTTTATATCCATCTATAAATTCATTCCCAATGGCCTATGTATGTATGTGGGTTTTTAATTAACCTTTGAAACAGTTGTGCCATTTTACCAGTTCCTTAATTAATTGGTGTGTTAAATAAAATCTTTGACGTGTTGATTTTATTTTGTATCTGTAGAGGGTTATGGCTTTACCACTGGGGAAAAAATAGCCTTTAGCAAAGGGACTGAACTTCACTGCATAGTTGTGATAGGTTGAATAACGGCTCCCAGAGATGTCCACTCCCTAATCCTGAAGACCTCTGAATCCCTGGTAAAAGGGATTTTACAGATGTGATTAAATTAAGAATCTTGAGATGGAAAGATTATCCTGGATTATTTGGTGGGGAGGGCAATGTAGTCACAATAGTCCTTATAAGAGAGAGACAGAAGGATCACGTCAGAGAGGAGATATGATGACAAAAACAGAGTTTCAAGTGATGAGCAATAGGGACCACAAGCCAAAGATGCAGGGTGTCTCTAGAGACTGGAAAAGGCAAGGAAATGGATTCTTCCCCAGAGCTTCTTGAAGGATTGCAGCCCTTACAACATGTTTTGGACTTTTGACCTCTAGATCTGTAAGATAATACACTTGTATTGTTATAATTTGTTACAGCAGCAATGGGAAAGTAATACAGTAGTGATCAGAAGGCTGCTTCCAGTTCCCTTTAAAGGCCATGAGTCACATGGGAGTGTTTGCTGTTTGCTTTGACAAGCAAAGATGACTCATGCTATGCTCCTGCCTCTGGCTCTCCATGGCTGAAAGGAGAAGGTTTGACTTACACTCCTTCTAACCTTCTCTCCAGTTTGGTGTTCCAGCTTCCCTGCCTGAACCAGTAAATGCCACCCCACTTCTAATGACCTTTGAGTCAATGACCTCTTCTTTCCCCTCTCACTCAGACTTACCAAAAATGATACTACTGAAGTTTAAATCCTCAGTTCTTGGGGGCTCTCGGAAGCATTCCTCAGCCTCATCTCACCCCTCTGTAACTTACTCTTATTCTTGTCAATCTGCACTGAGGATACCGAGGACCATGGCATGGGTGACTCACTGAGGGCCAGCAAGTAAGTGGCTGGGCCTCCCTCATCCTCCCAAGGGGTTCAGCAGCTCTGGCCTGACTCCTTCTCTAACGAGGTACTCTCAACATGCCCTTCACACTGCAAAGGGATGAGCTGCAAAAATGCCTCCTGATCCCTGAACTTGGTCTTCTTGTTCTCTTATCCCAAATCCTGGTCTTTCTCTTCCTCTTCTAAACATGCTTTGAACTTTAGAATTCTTCCTCACTTACAAAAGCAGCTATGGGAGCCCCTACCTGCTGTATCAAATGCTGAACCGAGAGAACAGCAAAGAGACACAGTCCTTGACCCTTGGGTGTTCACAAGTTAAGACATGGACAAGATAGCCACTTAATCTAAACATGAGATGGTGAATAGACAAGGAAGAATTTACCCATTTAGGTCAAGGGTAAGTGCACAAAGGGGGAGAAGTGACTGGGGTGGGGAGGGAGGTGGGGAGGGCCCATGAGGTCCAAGCCCAGGCAGAAGTGAGAAGCCACTACATTCCAGCGGTCAGTGCTGGGAAGAGCTTTCATGGGTTTCATGGACGTCAATGAACCTCTTTGCAGGGGGTAATGAGTAAGAGAAGCTGTTCTCCAGATACCTGCAGTTCAATAGGTCCCCAGGGAGAACAGCCTTTAGGGGGGCACTGGCCTGAAAAGCTTTAGAGTAGAGTGAGTCAGCAGACACTGTTCACTCCTAATAAGAGCCCTGCAGACAGACCTCTCCAGGAGAAACAAAATCAAGTTCCAGCCCCATCAGCTATTATGGTTGATTTTCAGCCAATTGCACCTAGAGTGAGCTGGAAAAGCTACCAGTTAACTGTTGTGATGTAGCAGCACTCAGGAAAGCAACCCGGAGCTCCCATCTTAACTTGTCATTTTCCCCTGCCCGGCAAGTGGAGAGGCAGGGCTGCACGAATCCCCACCGTCCCAAGCCTGTGAATTAGGCACCCCCATCACAAGGAAATAGCAGGGCTGTGCCAGGTCCTGAGCTATTTCATCAGGAGAAATCTCCAGACTCTTCTCTTTCCTATGTTCTAAGAAACAGACCTAGGAGGGCGGCTATTTCTACGCCTTGAAGACTTAGAGAGGAAGGCTAATGACAAAATATTTGTAGAAAACACCTATTTTTAATAGATACATTAACCAGGAAGCATCATATTCTCTCTCTCCCTCTCTCTCTCTCTCTCTTTCTCCTTTTAGGGGAATGAGGAACTAGGATGTGGTTCCTGGTTGGTATGGATAGAAAGCCTCTTAAAATCTCCTTTGATAGGGATTGGTTTGTCCTACCTGCTTTTTTAAAAGTATTATTATTTTCTTATCAAAGTAATACATGAATATAAGTTTTAAAATGAAATGATAATAGACGAGATTTATTGAAGACTTCCCATAGGCCAGACACCATATTAGGTCTTTTACAAGGATTATCTCATTTAATTCTCAACACACCCCATGACTATGTCATCCCCATTGTACTGATGTTAAAACTGAGGTTGGTGTATCATCGGTAACTTTCCCAAGGTCGTGATGTTACTAAGTAGTGGCATTAAAATTTGAACTCGGACAGTTTTTCTCTAGAGTCAACACATTTAACATTATGGTATTCTGCTTCAAGAAAGTTTATAATAAAAGTTTAGAGTCTTCAAAACTAAAAGCACCAGATTCCTAAAACACACACACACACACATACACACACACACACACACACACACACACACACACGCCCAACTCTCACTGTCCCACTCCTGAGAGGCATCTACTTTTAACTCTTTGTGGTGTATCTTTGGGTGTCTACCACTATAGTTCTAAATAATATTCATATACTTACATCTCTTGGTTTATAATTTTGCTATAATCTATTTAATTCTTATTATGGCAGATGAGCATTTTAGCTCTTTTATTTTTTCAATATAATTATAATTATAGTTTTGGTTAAATCCATATTCAGTGTTTTATTTTTGACTACTGTTCACTTCTAAGCCAAGTAATGTACACTATTTACATTCTTTATGTTGTATAACTTTTTGTTTTTCCTGTAGTTAATTATTACCTAATTTTTTATTTGCTTAGGGTTTTTTTTTTTAATCAATGGCAAAAATCTTTCCATATCTTCCTATAGCTATGTACCATGGCTTTTCTGGGGTTTTTTTTTGCAGTTCGCGGGCCTCTCACTGTTGTGGCCTCTCCCGTTGTGGAGCACAGGCTCCGGACGCGCAGGCTCAGCGGCCATGGCTCACGGGCCCAGATGCTCCGCAGCATGTGGGATCTTCCCGGACCGGGGCACGAACCCGTGTCCCATGCATCGGCAGGCGGACTCTCAACCACTGCGCCACCAGGGAAGCCCCTGTACCATGGCTTTTAATACAATTTTTCTCATCTTCAAGCCCATCAGATGACTAAGTTTCAACATCTCTCTGGAGGCATTTTCCCCAGCATCCTCTTTTCTCCTGTTCCCCTTTGGGCTGGTGTTCTGTATTCCTGCCACACAGCTGTGGTTCGGGAACTTCCCTTTACCATCATCCAGGGAATTCCCTTTCCCTCTTTCCTGCATGGATCTCCTGTTTCCTAAAACCCCCGTCTTCCTCTTTATTAGTTTATACCCTGTTTTGGTCAGTGTATCCTTCTATAGTTTCCTGAGAAAGTGGCAGCATAGTCCAAATCACTTTTATGTCGCTTTTACTCACCCCCTTCATCTTTTTCAGTCTCCCCCACCCAATCTCTTCCCATATTTTGCAATATTTGGTGTCTCCAATTTTGATGCCTTTCCAGAGTCCTGCAGGTAAATTGGCTAAATTTAGTTCTTCCTTTATAGACCCTGAGTTTTGACCTTGAACTCTTTTGCTAAGTCATTTACCAAATTTCCATCTGATTTTATCTCCATAGCTCATGTTTCAGGGTTTCATTTGGCTTCTAGTATCATGGAAGGCAGTGTTGCTGTTTCCTGTGATTCTTGTTACTAAGGGGATGGGTTTTAAGAAGAGAATGGGCTATTGTTATCCTGTTCTTGTTAAGCCCCACGTCTCTTCATCACTGGCTGTCTTACAGAGTTGGTATCGGGCAAGGTTGGATGATAAGATGATCAATGCTCTTTACTCAATAGATGTCCCACAAAGCCAGTTCGTTATTACCTCTGTGGTCAATTGATATCTTGAAGGCCTGGGAATTGGAATAATTTTGTCAAGCCTAGAGGCTCAGGCTAGCTTTTGTCCACCTGCAAGTCCA
The DNA here is from genome assembly GCF_039906515.1 of Pseudorca crassidens. Classification (NCBI taxonomy): domain Eukaryota; kingdom Metazoa; phylum Chordata; class Mammalia; order Artiodactyla; family Delphinidae; genus Pseudorca; species Pseudorca crassidens. Next base: position 54,782,004 of record NC_090298.1, read on the forward strand.
CTTTGATCCTGGTGGGATGCTGTTTTTCTTCCTTTCTTATTGGAGTATAATTGCTTTACAATGTGGTGTTGGTTTTTGCTGTAGAACAAAGTGGATCAGCTGTATGTATACATATATCTCCTCCCTCTTGAGGGGATGCTGTTTTTCAGTCCTTGGATGGGTGGTAAACTAAGTGCCTAACAATCACTAGAGAAAGAAAGAGGCTTTCCAAGCTTCCCTTTCCCCATTTATAAAGTCATGATAATAACAGTGTTATATTTAATAAAGTTAGTAAGGATTTAATGAGCTAATATATAAATGGTGTAGCATAGTACCTGACGCAAAGTAACTATTCAATAAACATTAACTCTTATTATTAAATCTTTTTGCTCAAGTTTCTGACCCAGATGGAATTTTGCACAAAAGCAAAAGGATGGATAACACTGTCAAGTTTTAATTTTTTCTCATTGGGTCTCCACTTTAACCAACTACAGGCTTGTTATTTCCTCTGTGAAAACAGAAATATCTTGATTTATAAACAAATAATCAAATCAGACTTCTGTAACTACTGCAGCCTGTGGGAACCTCCTGACCTTCTGTAGCATCTTTATCCACATTACTCACTTGGTACTTAATCGAACAACCAGAGGCCACTGAGGCCATGTGATGGACTTCGGAACAAATTCTTCTCTCCAAACACCTCCTCTCCCGTCCTGCTTGTGAGATACTTAGGGTTCTTAGAGAACTGGTTCTGTGTTTTTTTCTGAAAGTCTCCAGCACAAGTAGGTATCAAATTGTTGTTTTATGATGAATAAGACTTGTCATGCTGAGTATATTCTTATCCAATACAGAAAAGAAAGTACGAGCGCCAGTGAGTTTATTAAGACCTCTTCTTTCTAGCAACACAGGCTGGACATTGGCTTTTGTCCAGCCCTGAGCACCATAAGCCCCTTGGGGTCAGTTAGCACAAGTTAAACAGAGGCCTCTCATATCTGACGGAATCTAAGGAGAGTTACTTTTTGGGCTGCTTTACCCTACTTCAGACCCTCACACTTGACCACTGTTGTACTGCAAAACCTCAGGTTAGTGGATCCCCATCCTCCATGCCAGCAAGCCAGCCCCCGTCCCATGATGTTTCTAACAGCACCCCTTGCACCGAGGCAATAAAAGCCTTTATTGGCCCCAATCTAAGCTTCTTCTAAACTAACCCTGAACCACCTCTACCACTTTTCCTCCCATGATTCCCCTGCATGAACCCCCTGCTCCAGCCAGAATGGCCTATTTATTGCATCCGCTTCTCCCCTGAATACGGGACACTTGTATCTTGGTCTTGCCGAGATACACCCCATGACCTCCTCTCCTACGTATGTGTCAAGACTCCAGTAAAACCTTACGTCCTCCAGGAGGAATACCTCCACTCTAATTCACAGAGGTCTTCCCTCTCTCAATTTGCTGTAGTTACCATTCTATATTATATGCTGCTTTCTATTAGCAGTTGTATTTTTATGTGCAGATATGTTATTTCCCCTTAACATTTGGGTGTTTGCTTTGTGCCACTTACTTTATAAATGTCTAATTCACTTAATTAATGTCTAAAATTAATTGCTAATTTGTATAGCAAACATATGAGGCAGGTCCTATTATTAGCCCCACATTAGATTAGGAAACTGGGACAGAAAGAGGTAAAGGAGGTTAGTAAGTGGTGGAGCCGGTAGACCCAATACCCTATGTACTTAGCCACTATGCTATGCCCTGCACACAAGAGTCACTCAATAAATATTTGCTCATCAATTAATTGTTGATTTTCCCACCCATTCTCTGACCCAGTCCTGCCTACACTACCTTCTCAAAGAGAGCCCAGCTTGGGAAGATGACCAAAGGTCTTCATTACGCTGACCTCCTTGGGATAAAAGTATATCAAAAATAGCTGGAACCGTGTTATTTTGATTCCGTGTTTCATCACTGTGGTCTGAGATTCCACTCTGAAATTCTTTGTTACCAGAACCCCCAGATATAGGGCCTGTCGTAAAGTTGTTATTTTTGATATCAGAAAGTTTCTATTTGAAACATCGTCTATTTACATTCCTTAGCCCGAAATAGTATGAAGTGTCAGTATAATGTCTTCATGTTTCTAATAGAATGTGATAATGTTACATCAAGAGTCACAAGGCCCAGTGAGGTATTTTTGCCCTCTCTAGCTTTTGGGAAAGCGTATTATGCTAATGAGTAAGGTCACATTTATGAAGTGATGCCAGTATATCTTTCCCCAATATGAGAAGGAAGATAGAATACGTATGGAATTCAGTTGTTGGCAATGCACAGGAATAAGTTGCCCTCATTAGAGCAAAAGTTCTCACAACTCCCTCATGACAGTGTCATGAATCGGCCCACTCCTGGTTTTATCCTGGCCCCCAAAAGAAAATCACGTGTCCAAGGCCACTCCTGTGGGACTGCAGGACCCATTATATCACATGAATGCCTTCATCTTCTCCTATTGTTATTATTGAGATCAATTCCAGGTACAGTGAATAACATCAAGGACCATCTGCAGGAGGAAAAGCCGTACAAATTCATCCTGCTGGTGTGTGAAAAGGGACGAAGGAGGTTTGCTGCCAATCATTGTCACATCACAACCCTATTCGTCTGCTTTTTGCATGCTCGTCATTTTACCAAAAAGCCAAGAAAAATGTAGAGGGCGGTGTATTTGTTACTGTCTGGTTTTAAAGCAAACGTATCAGAACTTGGTCATTTATATCAACGTGTTCTTAAAGGTAGTCACTTTAGGAAGTTGGGCCCTCAATCTCCAAATCCTGCCACTGCTTACACATTTGCTTCTTCCTTTTTGGAATTGTCTTCAGGACAGGATATCACCCAAAGTGGGGCACTTTGAGAGTGACAGTGGGTACTATTAATAATTAAGTTAACCAGGGAAAACTCAGTCTTGGGCAACGAGAATGGGTGATTACTTTGCTCTAGGGCCACGTCAGAAAATCAGTTTTCATCATTTTTTGACCAAAATGTTCTTACTCGGCTGATATAGTAGAATATTAGTTATAGTTTGTACAATTACATAAATTAAAAACCATAAAACAATGGTTTAGGTTATTTAGAAATATTCATGTAGTAAAAGTGTATAAATAGACTGGACTGACCCCAGATCATGACAAGGGTTGATCCTAGGGAGAAGGGAGGGAAATGGGACCAGGGAGGACAAAGGGGACTTCAACTTTGTTGGGGACACTTTTTTTAAATCTACAATGAACATGGTAAAGTTATTAACATTTACAAATTGTTCATAAATTTTGGCAATATTATCTCTTGAAGCTTTCTGTTATTTTTTCAAAATTAAGGGGAAAAAAATTGAGGTTTTACTGAACGTCTCTTGAGGAAGCTTAAAAGAAGGGATGAAACACACATCACAGGTACAACTTTCCAGAGGTGCTCCATATACACCTTCATCTGAAGTCTCACCTGTCAGCCTCCTCTCCCCTCTCCCTCTCTGTCCTGCTGCCTTCTAATATGCCAATTCTGTCCTTTTCCCTCCTTCTCACATGAAAAAGCCACCTGATCTATTCTCATTATAATTTCTGCCTCAGTCTTTCTGGGGCAGAATGTGTGAAGATGTGGGTATTCATCCCAATCAGAATAACTTGGGAGCTGGTAACTGGCTTCCTTAGACACAGAGCTTCTCAAACTTTAATGCACTAGGAGGCAGTTGGTGATCTTGCTGAAAGGCAAATTCTGATTCAGTAAGACTAGGTGGGGCCTGAGGTTCCTTTGGTCTACAGAGCTCCCTGGTGTCTTGGTGCTACTGGCCCCTGGACCATACTTGGAGGAAAGAGGCCTTGGAAACTGAGTGAAGGAGGAGTAGAGGAGAGGACTGGTGGGAGCCTGCAATTACAGTTTAGTATTTTTCCCTGTGTTCCTTGTCGCGCGCGTGTGCGCGCGCGCGCGCACACACACACACACACACACACACACACACACACACACACAATTCGCCACTCTGACCCCAGCAACACCCATTGTGGCCTCTCAATCTCTGATTTTTATCGCTTCCTTGAAACTTATTTTCTATACTTGCAAAGTAAATCTAAACATAATGTTGGGCTCTGTATCAAAGCGGGGGTGGGTGTTAGCAGCAGAACATTTACAGTCATAAACTCAGGTTGTCGGAGGCTAGATACTGTATGTTGATATTTATGACCCCGCTTCTAAAAAGAAAAGGTAAAAATAATCTGCTAAGTAGCATTTCCATTAGTATTTTTGTAACAATTAACTACCATTCATTTATAGACCTGTTAAAATAGTCTATAGCATTTGCCTCATCACTGTAGAATTTCTTGGTTTTAATGGCCTTAGTGCCTAGGATAAAGCCAGACCCAGAGACGTGACTTACCAAGTGATTTAGGAATCCCCAGTAAACTTAATTCCTTCCCCATTCTCCTCATTTCCAACCCACTGAGCTGCTGTGACCCGAAACTTTTGGCCGTTTTTGTCTACAGGATGAAATTTAGAGGATGACAGACTTCACCTCACCCGAGAAAAGCTCTTAAACAATGACTGTTCTTTTACGTATGCATGAAACTATATATATGGAAAGAATGCTTATACAGCCCTTAACGTGGGATGGACACTCTGTGAAGTCCTTTAAAAATATTTAATACTCCTAACAATCCTAGAATATAGGTAATATTATGATCCCCATTTTACAGATGACAAAAACTAAGGCACAGAAACTCACCCAGTGTCACATAGCTAGTGTCAGGCGTTGTTATTTCTAAAGCCCATATTCTTACCCACTTCAATGGAATAAATTGTATTTTAGTTTGGGTTCCCTCAAAATTAGAGCCTGAGGCAAGGGCTTGAATGCAGGCCATTTATTTGGGAGGTGATTCCAGGTCACACAAAAAAGAGAAGGAGGTGGGGGGGTAGTGAGATTGGAAAGGAAGAGGAGCCAATATCAATGAGCATCTTCCAAAGACCTCTGAGAATCTTGGCGAAAGGTCCCAGGATCACCCACCTAAAGGAGGGTAGGCTGCAGCACAGACCCAGGGCCACTCCCTCCCCCATTGATTGAAGGTCACCCCGAGGGCTACCACTCTACTTCTGGGCTGCACTTGAGCAGTAAGTGGCCGGGAGCAGGTCGTGAGCAGATGTGGAAATATGCGGGGGCACCAATCAGCTCAAAGCGAGTCTGGTTTGGGCCGCGGCTTAAATCAGAGGTGGGCCGAGCTGATGTGACGGGGCTCCAGTGTTATTTCCAAGACTGCCTCTAGAAGCAGTGACATTCGGCGGTGAAGGACTCTGCCTGGGGAATGTTGCAGAGCATGTAGGCTAGATAATCCCTTCATATATGAAACTCTATAATTCTCTAAGTAAAAGTTCGTAGGAGCCATCACACTTTGGCAATAATAAAAATGCTATATCTTTAACATTATAATTATCAAGAGTGATGAGAAGTATAATTTAAGGGAATACTGTCAGTTGCAGCCAACTTCTTTTCATTCACATCAAGTACTATTTAGACACGACCCCCAAGTAGTAATAATTCCAATGGAGAAATAAATCCTTTTGAAATGTGTGTTAATGTACTCTGGCTTTGGTCAGTTGGAGGGGGAAATTTCCTGTAGACTCTCGTCCAGAGGCCGTCATGACTAAGAACACGAGATTTCCAATCTTCTAATGATAATTCCAAGTCGGGAATATGTTTCACACAGGAATGTGCATATATGTTCTCTTGCTAAACCAACACTCTCAGTTAACAATGGGGTTTTTGAAAACTGGAAGGTGACTTCCTGTGCTCAGTGCAATGCCATCCATCCTATCCATTTTGCTGAATTCCCGAGTAAGTACCAGAAGGACCCTTGGTGAAGACTCAGTTTTATCCACTGACTCAGTTGTGGTTAAGGTTAAAGAAATTCTGAGTCTTCTGCCTCCAGGCCACTGGCCATTTCTAAGTTTGGAGGTTCTATTTGGTCAATTCAGGATGCTTTCTGAGGAATCATGTGTTAGGATTGTGGGGAGTAAGGGGTCAGCTCAGGTCACATCAAAGTGCAGCTCAGCCCAGCCCAGCCTAGGCAGCTGGTGAGGATTTGGCACCACTGGTGAAAGGATGGGATGGAGGTCAGCTTTGTTGGTTTGACCCCTCAGTGGACCTGTCATCTTGGTACAGTTCCACGGCCACAGAGTGTAACCTCATTCCAAGCTGTGGTCTCCCACGCTTCCCTCCTGGCTCATCCAGGGAACAAAAGAGAGGCTGTGGATGAGTCTGTGCACATTCATCATTTCTACTGGTGTAAAACCTCAAAACTTTTGGATACTTTCCCAAAGGCCCACATGAACAGTCGGGAAACACATGAAGGCAATCAATGCCTAGAGAGAGTATTATTGTAGAATAAGGGCAACACCATTTTCTCTGTATCGTTTTCCTCTATAAGTTTCCTCTGTAATATTGAGATCCTCAATATTCACTTGCCCTTTGTTTTATTTTTTGATCACTGGTGAGTTCTTCCCTTTGGTGATTTGATGATTATATTGTCTCCCTGCTCCTGACTGTCAACACACCCTTCCTTCTCAGGAAATGGAAAAGGAGAATGTAATTAGACTTTAACAGGGGACACGCAGAGAGAATATAGAAGAATTATAGTCTCTTGGGGCAGCAAATTGTGTTGAAGGCCCCACTCTGGTACGTTGGAGTCTTGCTTCCTGTGGGAAGGGTCACTGAGAAGAAAAAAGATAATTCTAGATTGCCACATGAGTCAGTCAAAAGAAAGGGCTGTGATTGTACGGACTCTAGCCATTGCAAAGGACAGAAACACAATTCAAATTAGCTTTGGCAAAAATGGGAATGTCTTTCTCACATCACTGAGAGATTCAAAGGGTCAAGCAACTTTTGTGTTCAAATGTATTCAAGGATTCAAAAGAGGTTGACAAAGAGTTTTTTCTTCTCTGCTTGCTTCTGATCGCCTTCCTTTTCAGATAGGCTCTCGCTCATGTAGCAAGATGGCTGTAGGAAGTTCCAAGCTCAGAACGCGCTTGTGGAGCCAGAGAAAGTGAGAGGCCAAGTCTTTCCTGAGAGCTCTGGGAAGTCTCAGGAAGTCCTCTTATTCGTCTGTGTATCAGTCAGCATAGGCTGGTTATGCTGCGGTAATAATCAAACCCAAATCTGAGGCTCAACACCCAAGTTTATTTCTTGTTCACATTACATGTCCCATGTAAGTCGTTGGTCATCAGGGACCCAGGATGATGGATACTCCACCATTTTGTAGCTGTACAACCTGGGGTTTGAGATTTCCTTTGCTGTGGCATAAGAAGGGAAGGAACTAGAGAATCAGACATGAGTTTTCTGCTGCTTCAGCCCACAAGTAACCAACATCATGTCCTCTTCCTTCCTTTGGCCAGAACCAGCCGCATGGTCCTGCCTAACTTGCAAGGTGACAAGGAATGTGAGAGAGGATTTAGAATGTTCAACAAGCATCACTGTCCTTACTACATATGGCTTGGGTTATATGCCCATCTTTAGGTCAGGGCTGTGGCCAGAGGACTAAATGCTTCCATTGCTGGACCTAAGCCACATGCCATCCCAGGGAATGGTGAGGAAGCTCAACACAAACCTCCAGAGATCCAGTAGCTCCAGGCCTAGTCAAGGGCTGACACTCCACCTGGAGCAGCTCTTAGCAATCAGATGTTGCTTGGAAGCATGTTTCAAGCCTTGGGAAGCATATTTCAAGCCATGTTTCCCCAAAGTGAAATTCCCATCCAAGATGAAGTCTGGTGAACTGGTCACAGGGTGATGATTGAGAACACAGAGCTTGTGTCATCCGGAAGGGAGAGGACACTGGGATCCCTGGAAGTTGATTCAGACCACACGCCTGGGAAGACTGCCAAGGGAGCCAGATCATGAACGTTTACCAATGGCCAGAAGGAGGCAGTTGAGTGGGTGAGGCTGCTGGAAGGCCAGCACCTGACCAGGCCTGCTTTTAGCAACGGTCCTGTGCATCCTCTGCCTTGTGGAAAGAGGGGAATGGAGTGTGGTCAGTAGAAAAATGCCTCCAAAGCCGTCTACAATCTAATCCCCAGGTCCTGGCAATATGTGACGTTACGTGGCAAAGGGGAATTAAGGTTGCTAATCAGCTGACCGTGAGATGGCAAGATTATCCTGGACCATCCAGGTGGGCCCAAAGTAATCAGAAGCGTCTTTATAAATGGAAGAGGGGGGCAGGAGAGAGAGAACCAGAGAGATGGCAGCACGGCCAGAGACTCAGCCAGACCTTGCTGGCTCTGAAGATGGAAGATGGGGACCATGAACCAAGGAATGCGGGTGGCATCTAAAAGCTGGAAAAAGCCATGAAACGGATTCTTCCCTAGCACCTCCAGAAGGAAGGCAGCTTTGCCAAACCTTGATTTTAGCCCAGTGAGACTTCTGATCTCCAGAATTGGAAAATAATACATGTGTGTTGTTTTGAGCCACTAAGTTCGTTTGAATTTGTCACAGCAACAATAGTGACACTGTGGCTCAGACGTTTAGCAGCCTTCCCCCAAAAGTGCATAAGGGAGAGGGGCTTAGGCATGACCGAGACCCTCAGGATCAAGACAGAGCTGTGGACACCTCCTAGGCTGGTCTCAGGAGGTGAAAGGAGCCACAGGCTGATAAGGAGGGCAGATGCTACGGCTCCTGTGATGGGGAAGTAGACCAAATCCAAAGAAGGTACCAGGGAACACGGTTCTTCTTGGCCCACTGTGTCCTTCCTGGATTTAAGGCAGTTCCGACTTTAGCCATCATATGACTACCACTTTTACCTAAGATATGAATATCGAATTGGAACATATGAAAATCAAACACAAACACAAACAACTGGATATTTATCCTTCAGGATCAGGTAGACAGAGCATTGCAAGAACTCAAACTTTATAAGTCAAAAAGCTACAGCCAAACCCACAGACCTAGCAGTAAATGAGTCCAAGTTGAGAGTCACGGACAGCCTGGCCTTTGCTAATAATCCTCACATAAGTGGACCCTCGCGGTGTGCTCTCTATCATGGTCATATAGAAGGAGATGATAATGAAAGCAACATTCTTTTACGGTTAGCCGGTGAGTTTGCACATGTAGCCATGCACACATAGACACACAGAGACAGCTAAAACTTTTTCGTCTCTTCAATCAGCTTGTCTGCCAAGAAGAAGTAAACACTAGCAGGAAAGACTTGCCTCCTTCGAGTCAAATGGATTTTCCCCTCCCACCTTTGAGAATTGCTCCCGTGTGCAGGTAGACTACAAATAGGGCCAGAGGAATGAGGCTTCAACAGTGGGTAATGAAACTCAGGACTCATTGCTGCCCTGAGGGGAATAGCAAGTGAGTGCTGTGATCATTTCAGAGGCTCGGGAGCCTGCATGCTGTGAGCTAATGGCCCCAGTCTTATTCTTATGCAAGCACATGTTCACATTAAGCTTGAACTTGAGTGCTCGTCTATCTATTAGTTATCAGCATCCGAGTCATCCAGAGCAGACAAACCACTCTAACATTTGGATCTCATTAGCACCCTTCCTGGCAATTATCCCTACACGGCAAAGGCAGGGAATCAACCTACTTTCAGAAGCCAAAGTATTTTCAGAGCTCTTCCAGGAATGGTTCTGCTTCAGGACAACTGAGGCTGAGAACCGCTGAGGTGCTTGGCCACCCGTAACGAGTACCCACTGTACCCGGTTTGTGGGCATGAGAAGGCTTCTCAACTCCAGGCTTTAGTTACCAGATTTCATCAGGTAGACATTTGTCAATCTAACACGTGAGGGAGAGGAAACCCACATCTATAGACCATCTGTTTGCCAGGCACACATCTATAATCTATTTTAATCACCATGCAACACCATGAAGTTGAGACTCTTATTCTCAGGTCTGAACTTGGGAAACTAATAAGGTTAAGTAACTTGCCCAAGTAGCAGAGCCCAAGCCTTCTCATGAGCTCCCTGGGCCATCCTTGCTCTGCACTAAAGTCTCCTTTTAAAAAAATCCTACCCTTCTTGCTGATTTTCTGTATTATCTGAATAAACGTTCTTTTCATCTCGGGGATACAATTTTCTAATAAGTGATCATGAAAGAGGAGACAGCATATATTTTCACTGAGCATTTCAAAGATGAACACATAAATTTTAGAGTGGTCGGGTGGCATAAGTTCTGAATTTCATTTCAGAAGACAGGTCTGTGAGTCTGAGGATAAACCATTTAAACTCACTAATCCTTATCGTAGCCGTTTGTAAAATGAAGAAAATAATACCTGTCTTCCATCACAGGACTATTATGAGGATCAAATGAAATAAGTGACGCAAAATTCCTATCTACTTGTAGGGTGTTTTGAGCTCACAGAAGCAAGAATATACCCGTTAAAACTCTGTATTGTTATTTTCGAAATCAGGATGACCAGACTGCACCTTTCATAAGATTTGGTTCATCTTCAGACACTCCATTAACTTGGGAAATGAGTTCTAGAGTAGTTATCACAAAACTAGCTACCATTTATTGAGAGCCTCCCCTGCATACATTATTACCCATCCTCACAGCTCACTCCTTCGAGCAGATATTATTGTCCACAATTAAAATCTGAGAAACGAAGACTCAGAGGCTAAGTAACTTGCTCAAACAAGTGGCAGAAGCGGGATGGGAATCCACGTATGTCTAATCCAAACTCAATGTACTGTGCCTTGAATTTTGTAGGAAAAGAAGTCCCACGATGTTATTACTTTATAATATAATTTGCTTATTTATAAATTTACTAATTTATATAGAATCGGTATACAGCCTGTGGGTCTGTCCTAAAGAGTCTGCACCATTTCCTAATTCCTGTTGTCTTTTCTGCCGATCCTTCATTTCTGCTTCCTCCCCTTTTGGACTTGGAGATGTGGACAAATGTTACATACAGGATAAAACAGGTCAGATCCTGCCAAAACCAACATAGCCAACAAAACCAATAAACCAACTGAGGTGGTCTGAGCTTGTGTTGCCGCTGACCCTTGCCCTGGTTGGCCGTGGAAAGGGGCTGCCTGTGTTCCCTGAGGTCAGCTTGGTGTGCAAGGCAAAGGGCAAACTTCATGGCAGGCAGGCGGGCTCACCCAGCTCTGCATGCAACTGCTCCAGCTCCCCTGCATCCTGCTGGACTTCCTACTTCGCTTCTATTTTAGTTCTTTGAATAAATGTGCAAAGAAGGGAAAGACTCCAGCTAGATCACAGGATGGAAATGCAGTGACAGTGTGGGATGGAATGTCTTCAAGAAGACAGAAGTCCCATTGAGCTGCCTTGCTTCCCAATTCCAGATCTGTTCAATTTAGGAGGAGGATGGATGGTGTGTGGAACTAGGCTGCTTAGATGAATACCTCAACCCAGCCACTTTCATGTTGTATATAGACAAATGTCTTAACCTCTTTGGACCTGTTTTATTATCTTTAATGGGTGAATAACCCATAGAGTTCTTGTGAGGATTAACTTATCCATGTGAAAGACCCAACACAGTGACTGACACGTAGAAAACAACACATTGGTTGGGTGGGGAAGGAAGTGAGTACATTCTCATGTAAACTGGAGAAGGCCTGGTGTGTTCCAGCCATGCACTGTGACTCTGGGCTGGACCAGAAGCATCATCTTCCCACAGAGCAGTCCTGGTATGACCCAGAAATGCCTTTCTGGATTGCTGGCTGAGCTGTGACCAGATTCCCTCAGGAATGGTACCAAATCTCTGTTTATACAACGTTTTCTCAAACTGTGGAGCGGGGACCACTTGAGTCACAGTCATCTTGAGTGCCTTTCAAAATGCACATAGGTGGGCTCTACCCAGATCTATAGAACCAATACCTCTTGGATGGGAATGGAGTGGGAATTTTCACCCTTGGTTCTCTCTTGCTCTAGAGCCAGACAGAATTAGCCAAGCTGAGGCTCGGCAAGAGGAGTGAGGGAATGAGACTCCAGGGAGGGGATGGAGCTGAACATGTTTCTGAGAACCCCTCCACCTCCCAGCTCAGGAAACCACTGCCACTGAATTCCCAAGGGCAGAGTAGAGTCTGTGCTCTGCAACTTTTCTTCTGCCCACTGAAGAGAATCCTGCAGGACACTTTATGACAGAGAGGAGTTTTCCAGGCTTTTTCCTAATACTTCTGGGTTATTCTAATAGTCATAATCAAACACTCTACAGGAAGCTCTACTAGGAGCTGCAGCAAGAAGGAAGAATAAGACACAATTCATATCTGGAATTCTGTGGACAGGTGATTCATGGGCAAGACAAGGCAGCCCTTGATAAAGTCATTTAGGAGAGTATAGATTGTGACAAAAGGAAGGATTGTGGAAGGAAGAGGAAAGAACGTGGGGAAGCCTCCCCATCAACCAGATGCACACACTGAGGACTCGACTAGGACAGGGGTAAACGCTCTGAGAAGAGGCATCTCCCTTTCCTCCCTAACTCCGCAGGGGCTGAAGTGGCGCTGGGCACTATGGTGATGGACAAGACCCTGACGTTTGAGTTTAATCCCAAATCTACTTCCAGACGCCTACTTAATTTTGAAAAATGATTTCAGCCCTTCTGAGGTTCATTTTTCTCATCTACAAAATGCAGAAGATAATTTTTTACTACAGGTTGGTTGTAACACATAAAAGTTACATGACAATGCTCTATAAACTCTAACGTAGCAGAGATTTATTTTAATTGTTTTTTAGAATGCACAACTCCTATTCCACGTCATATAGTAAACACGGGAGGTGTCACTTTTGTTATTTCTCACAGCTAACAGGATGCCTTACCCATAGCAGATCCTCAGAATATGTTACCAGCCAACACTGATAGTCCTTATGTGTTAACCTTCAACAATGCAAAGAAACATCTCTGCTAAGTTCTAGGCTAGGAGCTTGGGGGTTAGGAATACTTTGCAGAGAAGTAAACATTTCAGAAGACCCGAAATCATTAAAAGCCAGCCTTAATTGTCTAATTTTTTCAGGCAACAGGAGGCCTATCTTGGAAGAAGTAGGTCTGGAGGCGGAATGGTCAGAGAAGGGCAAAGATGTGTGAATGTAGAGAGGGGTATTTTCCTGCGAGTGGCGCTTTCAGCCAAAAAATCTTTCAAGGCCTCTGCTCCCAACAGAGAAACCCAATCTGGGACCCTGGTGCATGGGGCCAGCCCTATGGTGCTTGGTGTCTGCAATTCTGCTGACTGGGGGTCGTCACCCACTTGGCCAAACAGCCAAGCATCCCAGAGAAGTGGGTCTCGACCTGGCTTTACAGAACCCCATACCCACCATTCATACTCCTCAATGCATGGGACTTAGGCTGGAAGGCATGGGGGCCCGTGATAACTTGGTCTAGTTCTTGTGACCTCAGAAAGCCCATTCCAGAGGGGGTGGCACAGTCCATTGTGTCACCTGATTGGGGGGTGCAAGCTGCTCCTCGCTCCTCTCTCAGATCCAGAACATCCTGGAGAAAAAGGTTGCAGAGATGTTTCCCTCTGCTAGGCGGTGACTGGCTGCCCAGCTAGAGCTAGGGATAACTCCTGGCAACAGTGGAGGTTGATGAGTCACCAGAGAGGTTTCCAACCTATTCTTGTACCAAGAACAGTACGGTTACCGATTCGCATCAGCACACCTCTATTTTGGGCAGGTCTTTCTCAGAGTTGGTGTTTCCTGCAGTGCGTGTCAAGTACTCAGTCTGTCTTGAGGCCCCTCCTCCCGCATCTGGCATCTCCAGCCTGTCGAGTCACCTTGGCAACACAGGCTATTCATAATGTCAGAGAGATGTGGGACTCACACACCAAGGTTTCCTTAATCACTCTCTTATTCAATTTGCTCAGATTCTCATCAACTGAGATAATATAATTAGATGCCGGCAGCTTGGTTTCATGCCTGGGGCATGATAGAGGACACAGCAGTGGCAGTTCCATTTCCTTGCCCCTTTATGGAGGGGATGAGGTTGGAAAATCCAAAGGCGCAGTGTGTTTCTGTTCTCTTATCTATTGGTGGAAGCAGTCTGCCCTAAGATGGCGTGATGAGCTCTGATGAGCAAAGCTCTTGCTATTCGAGGCGTGGTCCACGGAACAGCAGCATCTCTTAGATGTGCAGATTCCTCAACCCACCCCAGACCTACTGAATCTGAATCTGCATTTTCATAAGATCCTGGGTGATGTGTATGCATGTTAATGTTTGGGAAGCACCAAGTTAAACCACTGCATGGGGGCTTGGGTGAGACTGACCACACAGCTCCAAAAGGAGTGACCCGGGGTTAGAGGGTAGGAGTTATACTAGGTAAATTGGTCAACACTGTCTCTCCAGGGTCCCACAGGACAGGAAAGCAGGGCCTCCTCAGGCCACACTGCCTCATTCATTAGGGCCCTCGGACACGTATTAATAATTTGATGCTACATCAATTGACTGACAGCCTCTGCAAGTCTGTGGAATAAAATAATGACCGCCAAGCACCCCAGACTTCTACAAGCTCTGGGCAGCCAGAGGAGGCGGATCGGTTGCTCCAATTCAGTGCACAGAACTTGTCCTAAGTCGTCACATGCCTAGCAGCCATCATCGTTTTAACACCTATGGAAACCACACAGTTGTTGGAAGCAGTATCCACTCAGCTCAGAAAATCTGAATGGGGGCGCAAGGAAAGATAAAGTGGGAGCATGGACCAGGAAGAAGGAAAACAAAAGAGGGTCAGAGCGTTGGTAAGCAAGAGTGCCTCCCTGTTTATTGTTTTGTTTGATTTTGTTTTTGTTTTTTTACTACTTTTTAAAATAGATCTTTATTGGAGTATAATTGCTTCACAATACTGTGTTAGTTTCTGTTGCACAACAAAGCGACTCAGCCATATGCCTACACAAGTCCCCATATCCCTCCTCTTGAGTCTCCCTCCCACCCTCCCTATCCCACCCCTCTAGCTCATCGCAAAGCACCAAGCCGATCTCCCTGTGCTGTGCTGCTGCTTCCCACCAGCCAACTATTTTACATTCGGTAGTGTATATATGTCCATGCTACTCTCACTCTGCCCCAGATTCGCCTTCCCACCCCATGTCATCAAGTTCCATTCTCTATGTCTACCTCTTTATTCCTGCCCTGCAACTAGGTTCATCAGTACCATTTTTTTTTGATTCCACATATATGCATTAACATATGGTATTTGTTTCTCTTTCTGACTTACTTCATTCTTTATGACAGACTCTAGGTCCATCCACCTCACTACAAATAACTCAATTTCGTTCCTTTTTATGGCTGAGTAATACTCCACTGTATATATGTGCCACATCTTCTCTTGTGTTTCCCGCTTAGAGAAGTTTCTTTAGCATTTGTTGTAAAGCTGGTTTGGTGTTGCTGAATTCTCTCAGCTTTTGCTTGTCTGAAAAGCTTTTGACTTCATTGAATCTGAATGAGATCCTTGCTGGGTAGAGTAATCTTGGTTGTAGTTTTTTCTCTTTCATCACTTTAAGTATATCCTGCCACGCCCTTCTGGTCTACAGAGTTTCCACTGAAAAATCAGCTGATAACCTTATGGGGATTCCTTTGTATGTTATTTTTTGTTTTTCTCTTGCTGATTTTAATCTTTTTTCTTTGAATTTAATTTTTGTTGGTTTGATTAATGTGTCTTGGCGTGTTTTTCCTAGGGTTTATCCTGTATGGGACTCTGTGCTTCCCAGACTTGGGTGAATATTTCCTTTCCCATGTTAGGGAAGTTTTCCACTACACTCTCTTCAAATATTTTCTCAGACCCTTTCTTTTTCTCTTCTTCTTCTGCGACCCCTATAATTCGAATGTTGCTGCATTTAGTGTTTTCCCAGAGGTCTCTGAGATTGTCTTCAATTCTTTTCACTCTTTTCTCTTTATTCTGCTCCTTGTCAGTTATTTCCACCATTTTGTCTTCCAGCTCACTTATTCATTCTCCTGCCTCAGTTATTCTGTTATTGATTCCTTCTAATGTAGTTTTCATTTCAGTTATTGTGTTGTTCATCTCTGTTTGTTCTTTAGTTCTTCTAGATCTTTGTTAAACATTTCTTATATTTTCTCAATCCATGCTTCCATTCTATTTCTGAGATTCTGGATCATCTTTACTATTATTACTCTGAATTCTTTTTCAGGTAGATTGCTTATTTCCTCTTCATTTATTTGGTCTTGTAGGTTTCTGCCTTGTTCCTTCATCTGTGACATATTTTTTTGCCATCTCATTTTTTTTTTTTTTTTAATGAGTGGGATTGTGTTCCTGTTTTGCTGGTTGTTTGGCCTGAGGCTTCCAACACTGGAGTTTGTAGGCTATTGGGTAGAGCTGGGTCTTGGTGCTGAGATGAGGAACCCCATGAGACCTCACTCTGATGAATATTCCCTGGGGCCTGAGGTTCTCTGTTAGTCCAGTGGTTTGGACTCGGAGCTCCCACTGCAGGAGCTTTGGCCAGACCCTGGGCTCACAAACCAAGGTCCCACAAGCCACGTGGGGTGACAAAAAAAATAATAAAAAATAACAAAGTAAAAAATAAATTTAGACTAGGAAATTAACAGAGATGTTAGAAAGAATGTAAAAATAAAAATACAGATTAATCAACAACCAGAAGGTACATCAGTACCACAATAGTAAAAAAGAGGAGGGAAAAGAAAAAAAAAAAAAAAAGTGTGTGTAGGGGTAAAGGCCCTGGCTGTGGAGAGCGGGGCCTAAGCAAAGGCGAGGTTTGGGTGGTGGGCGGGGCCAATGTTCAGGACCCACAGGGCTGGAAAAGGCCCTGGGGCTGTGGGGGGGTGGGGCTTAGGCTCAAGGAACAGAAGGAGCCCAGGTTGCCCCCCACCCCTGGTCTCAGAAGGCAGGGGACCTCACCTGGGAGCCCAGCAGGCTCCCTGGGCTTGAGTGGGTGGGGCAAATGCCCTCTGCCCCTCTCCTGCTCCTCCTGCAGGGCCCCTCCCGCCTGCCTCTCCTGATCTTCCCAGCCTCTCTCCTATGCCCCCAGGACCCGCGTGGCCTGGAGGGGAGTTTGGAGGAGGGTACCAGGGCACCGATCCTGTATAGCCTCCACTTCTTCTCCCCCCTCAGTCTCCCTACGTCCTACCGGTTCACTCTGGGGTTCCTCCCGCCTCCTTGGGCATCAGAGTCCCCCACCAGTGGCCGGCAGGTGCCCTAGTTGTGGGGAGACGCTAACTCCTCGTCTTCCCACACCGCCATCTTCATTCCGCCTTCCTGCCTCCCTGTTTTAAAAAGTGAAGATTCAATTTCCTTTTACATTTCAACTTCCTTTCATTTGCAAGATATTTCTAGCATTTTCTCAATGGTTTTCCTAATTACCATTCAACTCATAAGACGCTCCCTCCCCCATGCACAGGAGTTCCGTGGCATTGCATGGGGGAGGGCTGGACAGGCAGCACTGTGGAGAAGGATGTGCTATTGTTCAGATGTGCTAAGAGTTCCCATTTCTCCTACCTGTCTACCTCACAGGATGCCCGAGAGCAGAGACTGTGTATTGGGAGCACTCTCATCCCTCAGAAGAGAAGGGCGAAATATTAAGGAGCATAACGATGTCATTGTAGTAAGAACAGGTTTGTGTACCATCCTTCCTGGTAACCTAACTGTTGCCACGAGCGTCCACCTGAGGCATGCAGGTAAGCCTCGGACTTCTGGCGCACATAGTGAACTATAGCTCACACTCACAGAGCAACGGCTTGGAGGGGGATGGACAGACAACCCCCAACTCATCCTCATGACCTCTATGAAAAGACAAAGGGGGGAAATGTTCCTTTACAGGTGATTAGACTGGTATAAGATTTACTGAATAACCGCCTCCTCTGTCATGGACAACGACACGTTTTTTGAGGGCTAACTGGGCAGATAGAATTTGCATCCTCATTGAGTTTATGTTACAGAGATCTGAATTAAAATCTTTCCTTTATTATTAGATCAGATTGGGCAAAATCCCCAAGGAAACAAATTATGGCCTTTAAAGAATAGCAAAATCTCTTCTCTGATAACAATTCTTGGCTGGGCCATTTTTGTTAATAAAATTACAGATCTATTTCTATTCAGAGAGACCAAATATTTATTTCGAGTCAAACTGGCCCAACTTGAGTGATATGTCTTCTCCTGGAGCAATCCAACTAGAGCCAGGAGGACGGAATCACGTAAAGAATGAGCTAGACAGAGGCCAGCTCCCCCAAAAGAGCCATGTGGTGGGGGAAGGGTGTGATTCCCAAGATGTGGGAACTAAGAATACAACCTAACTGCTACACCTAGATGTCCAAGGGAAATGTTGCTGAGGGCTAGACAGGATTGCCCTGTTCTTTTCTTTTCCTTCATGTTCAAACAATGGAACATCACTCTTCCCTACCCTCCACCTCCAATTCTTTCTTTTCTTTTTTATCATAGACTTTATTTTTAGGGCAGTTTTAGGCTTATAGGAAAATTGTGCAGAAAGTAGAGAGTTCCCATACATTTCTTACCCCCAGACACATTTCCCCTATCATTAACATCTTGCATTGGTGGGGTACACTTATTATAACTGATGAACCAATATTGATACATTATTAACTAAAGTCCATAGTTTATATTAGGGTGCACTCTTTGTGCTTTATTGTTCTATAGGTTTTGACCATTGTTCGCCATGCCTCTGTCATTACAGTATCATACTAAATAGTTCCACTTTCCTAAAAATCCCTTATGTTCCACCTATTCATCCCCCCTTCCCTCCAAATCCCTGGTAACAAGTAATCTTTTTACTGTCTCTGCAATTTTGCCTTTCCCAGAATGTAACAGAACTAGAAACATATGGTATGTAGCCTTTTCAGACTGGCTTCCTTCACTTAGCAATATGCACTTAATGTTCTTCCATGTCTTTTCATAGCATGATAGCTCATTACTTTTAATTGCTGACTAATATTCCATTATATTGATATACCAAACTTTGCTGATCCATTCACCTATGGAAGGACACCACCATTTCCTTTTTACTTCTCTGTCCTTAGATGTCCACTTCATGTCTTTAATGGGCCACTGTGAACTTCTTGCCCCTTGATATTAACTTATGCAATTATTATACACTATGCCTATATGAAAATGACAGGGCTTAGAGTGTCATTTTGGTTGGCAACTTGGGTACTAGTGGTATATCACCTGTTTACTTGACAAGTGGTACTTGAATATGTACCTAAAGCCAGTGGAGTACGTGTTTAAGGTAGAATGCCCACATTAACACAGTGAATTGGCTACTCAGGCTGAGAGTGACTTACTGGATATTCCAAGAAGTAGTGAGACTTCAACCACTAGAATTTGAAGTTAGGTATCTTCAGGAATGGAGCGGAAGCCTTGTCACCATCTGTGAAATGGAAATAGATCAAATAGTAACTAAAGAGGATTTCGCCCACCACAAGCCAGTGGTATTGGCCACACTGAGTTAGTACCAAGAAAGGTTGAATAGGGTCAGAGATGTCAGATTTAGGCAATGTTGGAGACAAATACACAGTTTCATTGATTTATCCTTAAAATGTATAAAAATGGTTTTATCGAGGAATGTCATGAATATTATTTTGTTCCCTCATCCACATGGCTGTTTCATGGGCGTGGACCTCTATCAGGCACAGTCTTTAGGTGACCCATCCCCCTGGCTGCAGTTGGATCGGTCCAGGAGAGGACATGGACTCAAGCTGGGCCAGCCAGATACAAAGGAAAAATTCCATTTCTTTGAGTGTGGCTAGATTTGGAACAATTGAACTTTCATGCTATTAGAGGTCATATTTTATGCCTTGGACACTAAATTCTCTTTAGAATGAGAACAATGATATAGATGTGTATGAGAAAGAAACACAGACTCATCTTTTTTTTTTGCTCCTGTTTCCAAGCATTTTATTGAAGAAAACATAGTTGTCTCCTCAACATCGGTTCTTCCTTCTTTTGGCAACTGCCTCAGTCTTCATTTTGATATGCACGGCTACCCCAAGCATACCTTGGAAATAGCTCAAGTCCATAGTTAAATGACTATGGCCTAAATTCATCATAATCCTCGTGCGTGGGCACAGGTGTTGATCCAGAGGTAGATTGGGGCCACCAAGTGGAGCCAATGAGACAGAGGAAGGTAACTGTTGGAGAATCTGAGGAAAGAGGCTTCGTTACTCTTCAGGAGCCACTTCTGGAAGAGATCCCCACCCCAGATGGGGGTGATGTACTGGACTCAGTTTATGTGCCATCCCAGATCCATGCACTTGCCTTGCTTATAGAGCAGCAAGGCCTTAGCGACAGTCTGCTGTTCCCGCGATTATGGACCCAGGTCATTGCTAGAGGTGGAGAAGCCACATACTCAGGGGCACCTAGCGAAGAGAGATTGCTGAGTCTGTGCTCCGGCCCTAGTGTTCCTGTGGGGGCCTCGGCTTTATCAGTAGCCACCTAGAGAAGACTCGGGACAGAACTAGGAAGGGAGGGGGAGTTAGGTCCCGTGAGAATGACTGGTGAAGATAGGGGCCAGGAAGTTGCTGATAAATTCTTCTCTCTTCCTGCACCCACATAGCTGGTCCTGAGATACAGTAGCCGGTGCATCCTTTCTGAAGGCTCCCCTTTGAACTTGCTCTCTCCCCTCTCCCATCTCACTCCCTCTTTCCTTCTCCTGCTTCCCCAAATCGCACTCCAGTCTCAAATAAAGTGCCAACACATCAGTCTTTCTGGGAACCCAGGCTAAGGCAGGAGGATATGACCTCATGGACTGCTGGCATCTCTCTTATGGGAACTAGCAAAAGGATTGAGGCCAGTAGTGTGAAAGACACGTGGAGAGCTGACAGGAACATGATAACATCAATGACCAACCTGGGAGCCCTTCTTACCTCTGGACCTCCAGTTACCCGAGTCAAGAAGAAGTCCATTCTATCTAGTTTTCTGTGAAGGGCAGCTGAATACATTGTAACTGATAACCTTCTCTAGTTTCACCTATATTTGCAGATTCTGGGAGGGTCTCCCTTGTATCATAGCCTTATAATAAATTCCCCTTTTGATTTCAGTTAACGTAAGTTGATTCTGGTACCTGCCAGCAAAAAGATCCTAACTGATATACCCACCTCCATTTTGATTCTGATGAAAAACCATTAGAGCCCCTTGTTGGGATTCTGGTCCTTTTCACCAAAGAAATAAAAATCAGTTAAAATGTATAAAGTGTATGTATAGCCATGCATAAATCACAGGTTATTTCTGTTTTAATTAAAAAACAGGCACGCACATATCAAACAAATTTTTTTAACAATTCTGGAAGTTTTCCCAAATAAAAAGAAAACAATACCCCCAAATAAGAATAGTTTAAGAATTAATCTCTGCCACGCCAGCTTTCCCCCAGATGATGGATTTGTTAGTTAATCATTCTGAAGCCAGGATTAGAGCACAGTGAACAGTTTAATAAACCATTCATTTCCTACAGTGCTGAGCAGTTTCATGGGCTTTTTACTCGCATGCCATAAACAGGACTATAAATTGTATTAGTAATTGTTTTTGAAAAGGATGTCGAGACTTCTGTTCCAAGATGGCGATTTGAGCCTGCACGTTTAACTACTCCCTTTCTTCCCCTGTTCCTATGGAAATGACCACAAACATATTTTAGAATATGGTTAAAACAAACAAACAGAAAAAAAAAAAAACCTTTATTCTGAGAAACAGTGAAAACTGCTATCCACAGGCTACCAACTGGGAGGAATTCGGCAAAATAGCAGAGATAGAAATAGATAGCAGAAGACCAACTAGCCCAAGACTTGATGAGTGCAAGGAAAAGCCTCCCTGCACTTGAGCAATCTAGCAGAACCACCTAGATTCTGATCCTCCTGGAGCAGCAGGGCCTGGGGGGTGAGGCTGGGCAGTGGAGTATTTAGTGCCTGTAATGCAAGGTCTTTGCTAAAATTGGCTCCCATTGGGGGTCATCCTGTCCCTTAGAAAGGAGAGGTGGACCAGCTAACCTCAGGTCACTACAACAAACACAGGAAAAATAACAATAATAAAAGAGGAAAAAGAAGAAAAGAACATCAGGGACCTATAGAGATGCTGAGACCCTGGCCTCCTCCAGCTGCATTCACTTCTTGAGGTCATTGTCAGAAAGTGGAAAACACTTTCCAATCATGTGCCAGAGGCTGATGGGCAATTTTCTTCAATCAGGAAGTAGTTTGAGCTTTGTCGATTATATGAAAATAGCAAAGCCGTACTAGACCTGAAGGTCTCCGGAATAGAAAGGGCCCTTCTGCCATCCAAAGGTTAAGGTACTAGGAGCTAGGGAATGGATTGAAGTTTATTGACTTTCAATTGATGAAACATTGACAACAGCATCAGATAGTGAAATTACACCTCTCGGCTCAGAGAATATTGTTTCTTGTCCCAGACTCATTGTTGAAGTTGACAAGTAAATGGCTTTCTGGTAAACATTTATTCCATTTTTCAATCTGGACACCAAATTGATGTGTAGCAATAATGTGAGGGTAATTACAGGAGTCTGAAGGACCTGAAGTCTTGCAAAAGCCTAAATGTTTTCGAAAGCAGGCTGTTTCTTTTACTTTCCAGTCGGCATTGGATTGCTCAAGAGGACAATGCATGCCGAAGAACTGGATTCAATTCAAAAACTACGTATGTGGGTTTTCTGGGAGGGGAGATACAGAGCTTAAGGTGGCACTGATGATGTTTTCTTTCTCATCATCTCCCTATCCTCTCCTTTAAATACCTTCTCATTAATTCTGCAAAATCCACCAGACAATTCTCCACTCCCAGGGGCTTTCTCACCTCAGTTGAAAACAGCTCTTCACAACAGATGATTCAATTTTATTTTCCCCTTGCTAAAGGGGTGGAGGTGAGGAGGAAAGGAATTATTCCTCTAAACTAAGATTTCTCAACATTTCACATTGTCTTCCTCCTTCACATTCATGAGCCGCCCTCCTCCCCCTTCATTTCTCATTAAGAATGCTCGACAGCAAAACTCTAATGAAAGTGTACCTTACAAGGAAGAGTGAGCCTTAAACCTCTGAGGCTCAGTGAGCCTATCTGTAGAATGGGGCTATTAAGGGATCCCTTGTGGGGTTATGTGAAGAATTAACGAGAGAATTTATATGAAAGCATGCTTTAAAACAAAAGCGCCCTAGGGGATACAGGGGTAGAGTGAAATTACAGAGTGATGGAGAGCCAGGAACCTGGCAGCCCCATTTAATGTGTGACTCTGGGTGAATTATTTAACCTCTCTGTTCCTCGGCTTACCTATCTGTAAATGGGGATATGAGTGCCCACTTCAGATCGTCTTTGTGAGAATCAATGAGTTCTTAATGAATATAGGCTAACATAAAAATAAAAGACATCGTTCTTACAATTTCAGAATAATCCTGTCATAAGTAAGAGGTTTCCTATCTCCTCCACAAAGTGATAACTTTTAATATAGATATTCGATGGCCTGTCTGGGGATGTGTGGTGTATGGAAGAAAACGCAGATCCAGATCCAGAGTCAATTCTCTGTATTCAGTAGAGGTCTGAATTTTATATGGAGGTCAAGGGAGAACGCTCTGGTATATTTCACGGAAGTAAGGGGAAGATACTTAAACCGGAGGATGGAAGTGAGTGAGTACACAGGCCTAACTCTACACAATGAACAGGTGTATGCTGCTTACCTCCTCGTTTTAGGACCGTTCCCATCCTGAGCTCCTAGTGGCCCAGATCCTCATCTCGTAGGTTGTAAATTCTGGTGTCTACCATCATCCCCTAAACTGGGGATTAACTACTGAGTTAACTACCGAGAGACTATTATCATCCTAGAGGTACTGGCAAAAGTTCTTAACCTTCCAAAGAGGGATCTGTATTTGTGGAGTTTTAGGCACAACGATAGTCCAAGGAGGGATTTTGCAAGAGCTAGACGGTGATAGGCTAGGAAGAGTTGCAAGACATTCAGGGCCAGATCAACTGTTGGAGGCCCTGAACACAAATAACATTTTGGTACTCATTAAATCCCATATAGTTCATAGTAAACGTTATATAAAATCATAAAACATAAATACCATACCCACGTGTACGCTGAAAAAGAAATACATTCATTTTAGATTTACTGATTTCAAAAGTCTGGGTAAGTTCATCAAAGCTGAATCCGTACCATCTCTCTCCTCTCACTCTGGCCCTGCTTTCTGGTGACCTCGCCACATCCTCAGGCTGCCTGTCAAATGTCCGCTCCCTCCCATCTCCACTTCCTCCTGCTGCGGTCACCAGCCAAGCCATCTGCTCCAGCTCTCCGAGGAGGTGCCTCAGGAACTCTCGCCAGGCTCTGCCGCCAGGGCCATCCTATCTCCTCCCCCGCCACCACCACAGAGCTTCCAGCTCTTTGTACCATTGACAGTTCTCCAACTTGGCTCATAAAGCCCAGCTCCTTGAACTCCCACTTCAGAGACAAGGTGACAGCTAACACCTTGTCTTGTTTGAAGTTTATGCTGTATTGGGGAAAAAAACCAAGAGAGTGGGTTCCCAGGAATTGCTTTCCTGCTTCTTTGGGGACGGAGCTGGGGCCTCTTCCCAGTGTGTGGGGTTTAATCCCAGGCTCTCCAACAAAGATGGCAGACAGAACTGTGTGGTAGAGACACCTGCGGCATTAGAGGCAGAAACACCTGAGTTTGTATCTTACTTTAGGCACTCGCTACCTGTGTAAGGCTACTTCACCTTGCTGAGCCTCAGTTTCCCCCTGGGAAAATGAATATGATGAGAGTGTTTGTCAAGAGCACCTACAGTGAGGTAGGTGGGTGCCACACCTGGCTCGGAGCAAGGGCGTAATACACGGGAGATTTTATTTATAAAAAGGCCGGGTCCTGTGACTCGGAGACTGTGGCAACACATCCCTTGCATGTACCTGAGATTGTCCTGTTCCTCGGGGTGAATCCCCTAGAGAAGCAGACTGGAGACTGACTTGCACCATCAGAAAGGGTACCTCACACTCCACTTTATCGACCTTTTATCCACGATTTGTCACCAAGCCAAGGCTACATCAGAAGACACGCCTGATCTATAGATTAGGAGGAAAAGTAGCTCTGTCTTCCCCAAGCTCCTAGAGACCACCTAGCTCTTAGGGCCAGGTAGTGGAGGAAAGAAGTATATCCTCAAGTCTTTCGAGCAGGATTTTCAAAGTGAATCCATTGTATATGAAGAATTTCCTGAAAGCTGAGAAAGGCTAATTTGATGGACTGATAGTGAAAATAGTGCCTCTGACAGTTTTGGGTCTGTGGCCTTTAACAATTTTTTTTCAGTATAGAACTCAGGTAACTCCCATCAGCATGTAGATTTCCTTGCTTATAAAATGTCAACTCCACAGTCAAGTGACTGCTTAAGGAATCTGCAAAAATGGATTCTAGAACATTTTGCATCCCACCTAGCGACTAGTCTGGGTCTCATTTATTTTCTCCCTTGGAGTCAGGGACATCAAAACCTTACAGGCCCCAGCCAGAACCTGCTTCCTATGCTCATGACCTGTGCAGTCACATGGGGCCCAGTGTCTAGAATGGTCCTATAATTGGTTTGATGTTCTGCTGTCAGAACATTAAATTCTTAACAAGTATTATTCAATTATTAATAATTTTTGAACAAGGAACCCTGCATTTTCATTTTGCACTGGGCTTTGCAAATTATGTAGCTGGCTCTGGCCCCAGTACCCAGCCCGTTGTCTGTTGTATAATAGATGCTTATTTACTATTTGAAGAAAATTAATGATCAACAGTGTAATGCCCTCTCTGTTTCTTCATTAGAGTATATTCGAGCTATGGTCCATAAAGCATTTGAAACCCTCCTATGTGTTATAACCTGAACAAAGGCCATATTAAGTCTAAAAATTATACTTGAAACTTAGAAACCTAATGTGATACGTGAAATACCAGCTACCAGTGGATTCCCTCCCAAACAGGAACAATTTACAAATCTTCCATTTGCCTGATAGTAACAGCTTCTGCTACTGAACATCTCAAAGGAATAACAGGTCAAAGTGCTGAGTAGAGAATTCTGCCAACTCAATATAAAGCTATCGAGGTGATGCTATTAAGTCCCAAGAAGCGAATATTCAGATCTCATTCAAATGAAGTTCTTAGGGGGAATTGCCCTTTATATAACAATTGATTTTTCTAAAGTGAATTACCAGTTATAGGATGTTTACTCTGGTTTGTTGTTTAGGGACTTGGGGATGTGTATGAACCACACTTCAGGAAAGAGAGCTGAAAAGCAGGGCAACGTGCAGAATTGTAATCAGAAAGTGGATGATAAAATCATTCAAAGAAATAAAGCAGAAGCCAGCCAGAAAAACACAATTAAAAAACTGAGAAGTGAGTGAAATCCCCATAGCGTGACCATGGTGGGATCTGACACTGAGGTGATGGAATACGTTGAACTTCATCTTCCATTCCAAAGGATTCAATTTGCAAGGGCACCATCAGTGTAGGTTAAATAAAACACTCTTGTTTAGAAACAAGGTGGTGGTGAGCGGGGGTGACTATAATATCTTATAACAAAGGATAATGGGGAAAATATGGGACATTCCTTCTCCACACCTCTTCTTGCTTCTCTCTACGGACCTTTATCACTGACACTTCTCAGCATTCTCTCTCAGAGAATGGGCAGCTGCTGAAAAGTTTCAGAGCAAGGGCAACAACGTGGGGAATACTGCAGCAGAAATACAACCAGCCGCAGAGAAGGCCAAATAGGGAAGGAAATGAGATCAGTAAGACTCTAGATTTTTTTTTTTTTTTTTTGCGGTATGCGGGCCTCTCACTGCTGTGGCCTCTCCCGTTGTGGAGCACAGGCTCCGGACGCGCAGGCTCAGCGGCCATGGCTCACGGGCCCAGCTGCTCCGCGGCATGTGGGATCCTCCAGGACCGGGGCACGAACCCGCGTCCCCTGCATCGGCAGGCGGACTCTCAACCACTGCGCCACCAGGGAAGCCCAAGACTCTAGATTTTAATAGCGAATTCAGGAATCAATCAATCCAAATCTTTCTGGATTACAATGTGCCCTGTGCTCACGAGACCTACATGAAGGGTGGCAGCCAGGAGAATATTTGACTGTGCTTCACCGGAAGTACAGAGTAGATAACTCCTGAACGAGTCTTTTCCCACGTGGATTTAACCTGGAGGCGGTTCTCAGCCTCCCAAGCCAAAAGCCAAAGCACAGGATATAATTCCTCTCAGATGGAGAACGAACACCAGTAGGAGAAAAGAGCAAGAGGTGATTTTATACACAGGCAACATACTGCAGTTTATGGAACTTGAACGATTGAGGATGGAAAGACAGAGTTCTCTGTAATTGGTGTTAAAGCCTTACAACAAGGAAATGCCATGTGGCCAGAAAGAATAAAAATGGGACAGAAAAGAAGAGGATCGGGTAATGAGAAAGAAGAGAGGAAAGGATGCAGGCCAGACGAGGGCTGAGACAGCTTCTGAACCCACAGCCTGCTTGAGGTTCTCACCAATTCCAAGGTGAAGACAGCGTGAGAGTTAACATCAGAAGCACGTTATTTTATTTGTAGTTTTTTGGTGATACTTCGGTTAACAGTTGAATAAACTGTGTGTGATTCTCAGTTTGGCATAGAAAACAACATAAAATTTAACATTTGACTTTCGTGTCCTAAAGTTCCTTGGCCACCGGTACCAGAGGAAAGTTTACACTGCCGACTGCTTCCCTGGGCCGCACCTGCTCGCATGTAGCTCCCTCTCCCCCAGCCCTCCCCAATCCACCCACTCTTCCTGTATTCATCTGAACGCCCTCCTACTGCTGCAGGAGCTGCCAAAAGCCCACTGCCACATTCCTTTGCTTGTTTTTTGTTTTTGTTTTAACATCTTTACTGGAGTATAATTGCTTTACAATGGTGTGTTAGTTTCTGCTTTATAACAAAGTGAATTAGTTATACATATACATATGTTCCCATATCTCTTCCCTCTTGCATCTCCCTCCCTCCCACCCTCCCTATCCCACCCCTCTAGGTGGTCACGAAGCACCGAGCTGATCTCCCTGTGCTATGCGGCTGCTTCCCACTAGCTATCTATTTTACGTTTGGTAGTGTATATGTGTCCATGCCACTCTGTCACTTTGTCTCAGCTTACCCTTCCCGGGGGGGGGGGGGGGGGGGGGAAGGTCATGAAGAACCTAGGGGTAAGACGGGAATAAAGACACAGACCTACTAGAGAATGGACTTGAGCATTACTTTGCTTTTTAAAGCAGTGGGACAGAACACGTCTTTGTGTAAATGTCTTCTATCTAGGTGATGCCCGGGGAAGGCCACAACTTTCAAAGTGAAACAAGCCCTTTTGAGCACTTTTCTAAACCAATAGTGAAGTCTCACTCTAAAAGGCATCCTACTTTGCTCTCGGACCAACAGTTCAAACACCAGGTGGTTCTTTAAAAATAATTTCTCTTCTTTTTTCTTTATAAATTTCTATGTTACTAAATAGTCCTCTAAAATATTATTTTTAAATGGTGGCATATCATTCAGTCCCATGGCTGTGACACTTTTAAAATACAATGCCCTGCTGTTGGATGTTTTAATTTATTTAAGTTGTTTAATATTGTGGCCAATATTTTGCTATTATAAATAGGGCTAATATATATACTATGTGTATATTTTCATGCATGTACGATTATTTCCTTATAAATACATTGAAGTAGAATCATTATAAAATACTATAACTTTGAAGCAAATTATTCTGCAGCTTCTTGTATGTATTTTAAATGATGTGCTGAAAGCTTTACAAATGTATAAAAGGCCTATGTTATTGTACCCTTAGCCACTCAGTGAATAAGTTAAAAAAGAAGTTTATAGCATTAGAATTATGAACGATTATCATAAAAATAAGTACATTGCCAGACAGTCAATAGTCATAAATAGTGCGTACTGCTTGAGGTTTAAAGAAACAAGAAAAATTAAAACTTGACCAAAGGAGTTTCATAAGGCTTTTATGAATAATAAACCACTCCAAATTCACTTCTTGCTGTTGATAACTATGACTGACATCCACCTCAAGGTAACTGTGATTTGACATATTTTATAAGAGTTGGGTACAATAATTAAAAAGCTTTAAGAAACAAAGGCTTTGAAAGAGTTTTAGTATCAAAAACTTTGGTTGAGCAGACAGTTCCATTCATTTGCATTAAGGCAAGACTATTTTGAAGAATTATGAGTCAACATTGCAAATATATATTGGTATATGCCATATTTAAAAACATACTTTCCCTACTACTTCCCTATACTTCCCTTCTGCTCCAATCGAGGTGGTCAGATCATGCTAACAAAATGTTTTCTTCATTTTCCAAGAAATATATGACTACTTTCTTTTAGAGACATTAAATGTTACAGATAGGAGACTTTCATTTCCAGCAATTATAAAGTAGCATGTATCAGGTTAATCCTACAGTTATGATCAATCTTAGTACATTTCAAGTATACAATATAGAATATTTACTAAAATTGACGATTTGCTCGGGCATACTGCAAGTCTCAACAAATTTCAAAGAATTGAAAAAAAAAAATACACTATTCTCTGACCTTAGCGGAGTTAAGATAGAAACCGGTCAGCCAAAAATCACTAAAAATGTTTTCAGTGTTTGAAAATTAAGCAATAAACTGCTAAATATTTCATTGATCTAAATAAGAAATCACAATGGAAATTAGAAAATGTTTTAAACTAAATGATGATGGGAACATACTTCATATCAATACTCCTGGGTCAGGTTAGAGCTTATTTTAGCGAGCTTTTGCTGTGTAAAAAACCATCCCAAATTTTAATGGCTTAAAAACAACCACCATTTTATTAATATCAAGATTCTATGGTTTGCTTGGGTGGTTCTTCTATTCTGGCTTGGCTGACATTGTTGGACTCTCTTGTATCTATGGTCAGATAAAGGTTGGGGAAGATGGAAGACCTAGAATGGCCTTATTCACATGTCTGGCAGTTAGCAGACTTTCAGCCAGGATACCTTAGTTCTTCTCCATGTGACCTCCTCCCCTCCAGCAAGCTAGCTTGCTCTCATTCATGGGGTGTTCTCAAGTTTTCAAGCACAATAAGAAAAGACAAACTTCAATGCTTAAAAGTTTTCCAAATCTCTGCTTGTTTTATGTTTGCCAACATCCATTGATTAAAGCAAGTCACATAGCCAAACCTAGACTCAAGGACAGAAACAACTTTTGATGGAAAAATCTGCAAAATTATATTACAATAGGTCATGCAGACAGAGATAGAAAAAAATTGTGGTCACTTTTACCATCTACACACAGCTTAAACAGTGCTCAGAGGGAAATTTATATCTTTAAATACATATATTAGCAAGTGAGGAAGATTTGAGTTTTTAATCTCACGAAGTTAGAAAAGGAAAAACAAACTAAGCCCAAAGAAGGCAGTAATAAAGAATAAAAATTAATGATAAAGGAAATAAACATACAATAGAGAAATTCAACAAAGCCAAAAGTTTGTTCTTTAAAAATATTGATAAAATTGATCAACAAGAACAGTAAGAGAGAAGAGACAAATTATCAATAAAAAGAATAAAACAGTAGCCATTACGACAAGTCGGGCAGGTGTTACAAAGATGAGAATTTATAAACAATTGTTTGCCAATATCTTTGAACGTAAGATAAAATGGAAAAATTCATTGGAAAATACAAGTTGCTAAAATGGACAACAGAAGAAATAAAATCCTATATTTATGAAAGTAATTCTCATTTTATCGAAAACCCTTTCCACAAAGAAAATTCAGACCCATGTCTTCACCAATGAATTCTTCCAAATATCTAAGAAATAATACCAATCCTTCACAAACATCTCTAAAGAATAGAAAAATAGGTGACACTTCTGAACTAGTTTTACAAGACTACCAAACCCTCATGCCAAAACTTTAGGAGGACACTACAAGGAAGGAAAATTATAACAAAAATTCTAAATAAAATATTAGCAAATTGAATCCATAAAACAGGCTTATTTAAGTTTAGAAAAATTAGGAAATCAATCAATAAAATTAACCATATTAATAAAACAAAGGAGAAAAATCATGTGCTCATTATTTTGCCAGATGCAGAAAAAATATTTTGATAGAATTTTTTAATACCCATTCATGACTTCTTTTAACTTTTTTTTTTTTGGCAAACCAAGAATAGAAGAGACTTCCTTAACTTCCATAAAGGGTGTATGTATATATATATATTTTTTGCGGTACACGGGCCTCTCACTGCTGTGGCCTCTCCCATTGCGGAGCACAGGCTCCGGACGCGCAGGCCCAGCGGCCATGGCTCACGGGCCCAGCCGCTCCGCGGCATGTGGGATCTTCCCGGACCGGGGCACAAACCCGTGTCCCCTGCATCGGCAGGCAGACTTTCAACCACTGCGCCACCAGGGAAGCCTAAGGGTGTATTTTTTAAAACCTACATAAAACTTCATATATAATGATAAAATTATTTAAAAGGCCTTCCCAAGATTAGGAATAAGGCAAAAATGATCATTTTTACTACTTATATTCAATGTTGTACCTGAGGTTTCAGCCAGTGCAATAATTTTTAAAAAAAGAAAAATTGATAGATATAAGTACTGGAAAGGAAGAAATAAAACTGTCATTATTCACAATGACATAATTGTGTATGTAGAAAATTCAAAGGGTAAAATTTCAGAATAAATAAGTGAATTTAGCAAGGTCCCTGGATACAAGATCAATATAGAAAAGTCAATTATAAATATTTCTATATCTTAACAACATACAATTAGAAGATAAAAGTTTTAAATTACATAATATAAAACAGCATAAAAACTTTAAATATCTAGGAATAAATCAGATTAAAATGTGTAAAACATCACCAAAGAAAACTACAAAATATTACTGAAAGAAATAAAAGAAGATATGAATAAATGAAAAGATACACCCGTTTTCAGATTGAACTACTGAATATTGTAAAATTGTCAATTTTTCCTAAATTAATCTTTAGATTTAACAAAATCCTAGTCAAAAACTTCAGAAGCCTTTTTTGTGTGTGTGGAAATTGCTAAGTGGATTCTAAAATTTTAAATGGAAATACAAACGGCCAAGAATAGCAAAAGACAAACTTGAAAAAAAGTAGGGTGGAGGATTTATGCTATCAAATATCAAATTATTACAAACCTACAGTTATTAAAACAAGAACAAAACAAACAAACAAAACAGTGTGGTATTGGTAAAAGGACAGAAAAGTGAATGAACGAAGGAACAGAGTCCCAAAATGGACTTATACATACACAGCAACCATTTTTAAAATAAAGATGTCACAACACTGTAATGAGGGGAAGGGGAACTTTTTCCCATAAATGATTCTTGACCCATTACATACCTATACAGAAAGAGATGAACCTTGAACTCTACCACACACAAAAAGCAATTCCAGAAAGATTATAGTAAATATGCAAGGTAAAATAATAAAGCGTCTAGAAGGTAACATAGCAGTTTATCTTCATGACCTTGGCAGTAGAAAATGGAACACCACCTTTATTTAAATAGCTGGCTCAGATGTATTTGACATATCCAGTCTGCTCTATCCAGCCTTCTCCATTCTTCCTAGCTCACTCCGATTATCCTCTTTTCTGAGCTTCTATTTCTCTCTCTTACAGTTACTACCGCATATGTTAGCACTCACATTGTAAATCATCCCCAATTTCTGTCCTGTGTGTTGGTCTTGCAAGCTTTATGATGGCAGAGCTCATCATTCTCTGCTATTTTCAATAGTGCCTGAGTTAGTGCCAGGCCCTCAATTAGTAACTCAGAAGTCCAGGTGGTCCTAAATCTCTCTGAACCTCTGCTCTGTTCTCTGTCCTTTCTAGGACACAATGCTTGAGTCCCTTCATTCATCTAAACACTGCAGAAGTCTGACCTAAGCGTTTCCTGAAAGCAAAACATTCTACCAGGCATCACACAGGCTGCAAAGTTGTGTAGGTATCATTTTATGCTCTCAACAAGTTTATCATCTCTTAAGGGAGATATGGGGCAGAATCATTATTTTGTACTTCAGAGAAGTGTGGGATGAGTATCTGAAGAAGAAGAACAGAAGAGAAGAAGGAATTATTTTCCCCCGGCTAATCAGGAAGGGCATGTTGAATAAGTGGCATCTGAGATGGGTCCTAAAGGTTATAAAAGACTATTCCAGGCAGAGCAAAAACTTAATGAATATTTTTTTGAATTGATGAACTACAATTCTTGGATAACTGTTTGAATAGATTTCTCCTGGAATAATTAAATTGACTTCCTATAACCACAGAAGAGCACTTGTTCAGGCTATGAAGCAAGTGCTCCTGGAAGGACAGAAAAGATGAAGTGGTTGCTTTCGTCTGAAGTCTATGGCTGTTAAATCTGAGCTGTCAGAGGACTGTGTTAGCAGAAGCTCTTATCTTTCGAATACATAGATGGCTGTTTTCTGCTGCTTCCTTCCAGCTCAGGGGAAGAAGTTATTGCAACAAGTCTGCTTTGGAACTTTTTAGTAAGTCTTCCACCGCCTTTGTGAAATTGAATGAAGAGATTGCATTACGTTTTTAAAAGAGTTGAAAGAATAAGTCAGAACAATAGAAGTCCAGATTAGCTTCAAGATTCATGTCAGAGATTAGTGGGAATTTAGGAACAGATGGGAGGGCCCTGAATTCCTTGGTGTTAGAATAACACAGTGCCTGTGTTGCAAACTCAAATGCCTACAGGGAGCATGGAGGTAAAAGAAGTGGGTGGGTGGATGGGCTGAATATAAAAATAGTAACAGCAGAAATGTGATGAGAAATGGCAACTCACACTTGGGCTGTAGTAAGGCAAATTCTCAGGCCCTACCCAGACCTACTGAATCAGAAACTCCAGGGTGGGACCCAGCAATCTCCAAATGGTTCTGATGGATAGTAACATCTGAGAAATACTGCAATAAGGAAAGTGAAAACAGAGGCAAACTGGTATGCTCACACCCCATGTAAAGGCCAAACATTTCTCTGCCGTATGTGATTTTTGCCTTGTAGGACATAGACCCTATGTTGCCAGACTTTCCACTTTTGTAAAGAGAGGTCATACGTCTGAATTTTTACGTGATATTTCTTGATTTTTTTATGTATAGTAATAGCCATGATTAAAAAACAAACAAACAAACAAAAAAACCTCTGGTGGCCAAATATAATCGCGGTCAACATTTCACCACTGTAAATTGGCTTGCGATCTCTAGCATAGTGATTAAAAGCATAAGCTCCAGAGTCAGACAGCTGTTAAATTCAAATTCCAGCTCTTCTTACTTTGTGGGTACTTGTAAAAGCAAATTGTTTAATATCCCCAAGCCTCGATTTCCTCCTGTGTGAAATGGGCATAATAATAGTACCTGCTTCAGAGGGTCCTTGTGAAGGTAGGGTGAGGTAATGCTTATTCAAGGGGCTGGCACATTGTAAGTGCTCAGTTAATGATACCTTTATAATTACTCTGCTCAAGCACAGAACATGCTGGGTCTGTAGGGAAAAGGAAGGCAACTGAGATAGGGGAGTAGGGAACTCATTGATTTCTCTGGGCTGAGCTGGGTGGTCCTACACAGTGTCCAGAGTAAGTGGCAGCCTCACGCAGGGACCAGGCTGTGCTCAAGCAGGAAGGAGATGTATTTGATGGGTGTGACCCAGTAGTAGAAGATTCTCATAGTCCCACATGTCATTTTGGGCAATCTGCTCGTATATGGCCAGGACTCAGCCTGGGTTGGGAGTAAGGACCCTGGCAAGTCTTAAATTCCTGGGATCCCAAAAGCAGGTTATGTTCAAAGTTTAAATGTAAGAACAGCCAGGTAGCCTGTACATTAGCTCAGACCCACCCATGGGTCAGTACATCTGAGGGTGTCGGGGAAGGGGAAGAAGAAAAAAGATAAAAAGCGGTGTGCCCATCGAGAGCATATGCTAGGTAGAGTAGATACCAGGTCTGTGGGCTGCCACGATTACCTCCAGTCCCCACATCTGGAGGGGCTGAGGCAGCTGATATACTTCCCGTCTTAATCTAGACCAGCTCAGCTCCAAGGCATGAATGAGCCTGGAGGTGGAAGGCTTTGGAGACACTTCCTGTGAGTGGCTAGGAAAGGTGAAGCTTGACAGATACAGATGCTGGCTTAGGCAATGGGGTATCACTCATTTTTCTAGAAGGCAAGAAATTATAGTACTAATTAAAAGGGTCAACTTTCAGTCAGTATATAGGATGCACTGGATGAGGAGTCAGGGAAAAAGGAAGACCATGGCACTTACCCTGGCCAGTAATCTCAGCATTTGGACCACTCTCCTCTCAGTATTATTCAGGACATCTTTAATTGATTAAAATATCCTCTCCTGGGCTTCCCTGGTGGCGCGGTGGCTGAGAGTCCGCCTGCCGATGCAGGGGACACGGGTTCGTGCCCCGGTCCGGGAAGATCCCACATGCCGCGGAGCGGCTGGGCCCGTGAGCCATGGCCGCTGAGCCTGCGCATCCGGAGCCTGTGCTCCACAGCGGGAGAGGCCACAACAGTGAGAGGCCCGCGTACCACAAAAAAAAAAATCCTCTCCTGCTAATATCCCTGAAAAGACATCAACATCTTTCCAAAACTCTGCTCTATACAGAGTTACCATACGATCCTGCAATCCCACTCCTGGCCATATATCTGGAGAAAACTCTAATTCGAAAAGATACATACACCCCAATGTTCATAGCAGCACTATTTACAATGACAAAGATATGGAAGCAACCTAAATGTCCCTTGACAGATGAATGGATAAAGAAAATGTGGTGTATATATACAATAAAATATTACTCAGTCATCAAAAAGAATGAAATAATGCCATTTGCAGTTACATGGATGGATCTAGAGATTATCATATTAAGTGAAGTAAATCAGACAGGGAACGACAAATAGCATATGATATCATTTATTTGTGGAATCTAAAAATATGATACAAATGTACTTGTCTACAAAACAGAAACAGACTCACAGACATAGAAAACAAACTTACTGTTACCAAAGGGGAAGTGGGGGAGGGGTAAATTAGGACCTTGGGATTAGCAGATACTCACGACTATATAAAAAATAGGTGAACAACAAGGACCTACTGCATAGCACAGGGAACTACACTCACCTATACCTTGTAATAACCTAAACGGAAAAGAATCTGAAAAAGAATATATATATGAATAAGTGAATCACTTCGCTGTACACTTGAAACTAACACAGGATTGTAAATTAACTATACTTCAATAAAACAAAACAAAACAAAACAACTTTGCTCTATCTAGACAGCTACTCCAACAGACGGAAATTAGCACTTAAAGTTCCTGGTTTGGGTGTCCATTGCTACAGCGTGATGACAATGGGGGTGAAAGAAAGGGGTTATTCAAAAAATGTTATGAAATATCAATAGGAGTCAGTGCCTAAATTTTTGATGGGGGTTGGGGGGTAAGATGGGGCCAGCATGAAGAAACCCAGGTGCAAGATCACAGTAAGTTTTCAAGTCTAAGAGTGGGAGACTGCTTGATGCTGTTAAGAAAAGGACCTTCCCTCCAAAAAACAAAAAAACATATAAACAACCAAGGAATTCAGAAAAATGAGCAGGTTGGTGGAGAAAAGATGATGAGTTCACCTTCTGAGGTTTGGCAGAATAAGGAGCTGGAGGTGTCCATGGAACAGTTTGACATGCTGGACTCTTCTCAAATCCTATCAGCTTTTAAACTTGGTGTGTGAGGCTTTGGGAAGATGTCAAGAATGTGTTGGATACTTTGTCCTTGAGGAGTTCAGGAGATAATGGAGGCATAGGGACACCCACACATGACTAACAAGGAGTTGTATAACCAAAAGGAATCAAACAGAAACCACACACATATTTAGAAAGGGGGATGAGTGGGGAAACAAGGCAAGTCATGGAAGCTGAGGGTGGATCTCAAATCAATTCTGAGCATGAATAGAACACTGGGGCCAGAAGATGATCCAAATTCTTCCTTAGACATGGGTAATTATTCAAAAAGGACATCTTCTTGGCCTGAGGATCCAAAAACCATCACTGATGCCATCATCATAGGATATTTATTTACCAAGCATCAGCATATTCTCAGCATTATGCTAGTGGTCAAAAACCCTTTGCCCTATGAGGAACTCACAGACTTGTAGGTGGAAGATATGTACCAAGTTACTGCAATACAGCAGGAGAAGTTCTGAGATACCTGTATACACAGAGAGATACAGGAGCATGTAGCATGTCTAATGAAGCCTGAGAGGAGCAGGGCAGGTGTCCTGCAGAGGATGAAGTTGGAGATGCACTGAAAGGAAACTAGAAAGATTGGGATGAGCAAATACATACTACTATATACCCATCCTTATCCATCTGCGTGCCAAGTTGCCCAGGCTTTCTAGGCAGCACCCAGCAGGAGCAGCAGAGAAGTGTGCAGGTGTGGAGTACGACTCAGGGTGGGCTCTTTAATGCAGTTCCTCAAGCTTGCTCTTGGAAAAAGGCCAGAGAGTTTTAAATCACCTTTTATTTATTTTGTCTTTTTTTTTTTTTTTTTTGAGGGAAGCATAGCAGAGCATTTGTAGCTAAACTTCTTCTCTGCTGGCTGACTTCCAGAATAAATCTGACTAAATAGACTCACCGTCTTTTGGGGCAGACACCCCAGGGCATCCTTCTTATACACTGATCTTCCCCCCAAAGTCTTTTCTACCAGGGAAATGAGAGGGAAGTTGATCTGAGAAAGTTGTTAAGATGAGAGGTTTTTTGGTTATTATTGCTTGTTTGTTGTATCACTGCTAGGTCTCCCATCTTTTAAAAATTAAATTTTATTTTTCTATCACTTTTGTAATGCTTAATTTTAGAAAAAAGAAAAAAAAAACCTAACAAAGTTTACTACCTCAACCATTTTTAAGGGTATGGTTCAGCAGTGTTAAATACAATCACATTGTTGAGTAACTGATCTCCAGAAATGTTTTACCTTGCAAAACGAAAACTCTATACCCATTAAATAACAATTCCCCATTTCCTCTTCCCCCAGTCCCTGGTACCCACCATTCTACTTTTTGTTTCTATAAATTTGACTCCTTTAGATATCTCACATAAGCGGAATCCCACAGCCTTTGTCTTTTTGTGAGTGGCTTATTTCACGTAGCATAATGTCCTCAGGGTTCATCCATGTTGTAGCATGTGTTATAATATCCTTGCTTTTCAGGGCTGAATGCTATCCCACTGGATGTATATATCACATATTATTTATCCATTCACTAGCGGCTGAACATGTGGCTTGCCTTACATCTGGGCTATTGCGAACAATGCTGCTATGAACATGAATGTACAAATATATCTTCAAGACCGTGTTTTCAATTATTTCAGCTATATTCCTGGAAGTGGGATTACTGGATGATATGGTAATTCTATTTTTAATTTTGTGAGGAACCACCGTAGTGTTTCCCATAGCAGATGGACCATTTCACATTTAGGTCTCCCACCTTTTAAGGAGGAATTTATAACCTCTGATATCAGGAGGACCCCCTTTACCTCGTGACCAGGTTAAGGCCCTATCCTTCCACCAGTCCTTTGTGGAGAAGGAGGCAGCTGTCCTCAAATATGGACAGAGAAGTTAGGACACCATCAACAGGTGAGGTAGCAATTCTGCAGAGCAACTGGATCACAATGTGAGGCCCAAATAGAAGATGAAGTCACCCACCCAGCACCATCACCTGCTGAACTGCCAACTGATCTCTGCTACTGACAGAGAACAATCACCCATGTATCTGGGAACCCTGCTACATTTGAGAGCCTGCTTCAGCTGATGTGATACCTTTAGCATTTGATGACACCATGACCCTTGATTTCCAGGGAAAAGCAATATTGTGATTTATAAGAAATATATATTTGGATATTGAGATAACCAAAATATCATTCTCATATGTGGTTCCTGGCACACAGCTACTAAAACCCTTGGAATTTCCTAAGTGAGGAGAGCAATAAAGGTGACTTTTGTTATGTTAATGAGGTGACTTTTCAAAAGCACCTAAGGATGGGGGTTCCAGGGAAGGGCTCCATACACAATAACTTACAGTCTGAAATTCCTCCCCATGTGGCCTTCTGCTCAGGGAAGCTGGGGCCCTTCCATGGCTCTGAGCAGGGGATGCCCACCTAACCAGTTCTGCTTCAGTTTTGGTTCCCAAGTGCTTCTGACAGTGGGCATGCACCTGTACCAAGTGTGGTTTTCAGATTTAACTGGAGTTTTCATTGAACCTGGTTCCTGGACTGCACTGACGAAAGAGTCACCTATTCTAGTGCTGGAGGAAAAGCTATTTGTGCTGGATTTTTCAAGACATCTCACGTCCGTCTCTGGCATGGAGCCCTCCTAAGGGAGGCTTGTGTAATTTTCACATGACTTTTGCCTGCTGATGAGACTTTAGAACTTATGCCCAATGTTTGATGCAATTCTGCTGAAATCAGCTGGGTGACTCTGAGGACTGTTGTTGTCTTTCTGAAGCTCAGTTTTCTCAAGTGTGTACGGAGAGTTAGACCAGATCTCAAATATTCCTTTAACCTTCAGTCATTCCACCAGAGGAGGAGAAGCTGTAGAAAATACCTGTCATGGGGAAACTGCAGAAGAACTTCTGCCCTTTCTTGCTTTAACTCCCTCCTTGCATGTACCTGCTAGACAAGCAAGAGCTGGGAGTCCCAAAGGAGAACACACACTAGATAGCTTCACGTGGTGGTGTCGAGTGGTCCTCCAGCATCTGCTTGACAGTTCCTGAGGCAGGATCTCATGGTCAGATCGCTCATGCTTCTTCCTGATGAAATGGAGCAGGACCCTTTGGGGTCCTCCCGGGTACAAATCCTTTCCGTGCCCAAACCACC
The DNA here is from genome assembly GCF_039906515.1 of Pseudorca crassidens. Classification (NCBI taxonomy): domain Eukaryota; kingdom Metazoa; phylum Chordata; class Mammalia; order Artiodactyla; family Delphinidae; genus Pseudorca; species Pseudorca crassidens. The sequence goes on from NC_090298.1 coordinate 54,821,761, forward strand.
CCCCCACCCCCCCCCCCCGCCCCCATTTGTTGTTAGTAGGAAATAGGCTTCATTCAGCCTCCTTGACCTTTTCTGAGTTCCAAAGGGCAGATTCAAACAGTGGCTTATCAGGGAAGGGAGGAAAGGCAGAAACAAAGGAGGAACAATCAAGACACAGTAGTGCAACGTTCAAGCACATTCCTGGTTCCTCTTCAAGGAATATACATAACAATATCTGACTTCTCCTGCAGGAACTAAGGCCGCACCCAGGTAGAGGATGGTAACTTCAGGCTGAGCACAAGATTCCTGGAACACTGCCTTGTTACCTCACCACCAACCAATCAGAAGAAAGTCTGTACACAGTGGAAGATAATAAAGACTCTGACGCCCTCCGCAAATGATTCTCCCTTTAAAAACTTTCATGGTTGAGAAGAATCTTCAGAGTTGGATCTTGGACACGAGTCTGCCGTCTCCCCAGGTTGCCAGCCTCCTGAATAAAGCAACATTTCCATTCCTACCAACACTTGTCTTTGGAGTATTGGCTTTGGAATAGCGAGCAGCCAAACCCGAGTTCAGTCACTTAGAAAAAGTCTTCTTGATGTTAATCTTGACTTGCCTCCCTGTACCTTTCACCTATTAATTCGAATCCTCGCCACTAGGATTATATAGAAAAAAGCTACTTGCGCAATTTGCGTCTTGGTGTGGTGAGTGTTTTGGTGAGGTGCGTGTGTGTGTGTGTGTGTGTGTGTGCACACATTAACACCTTCATGGTGGGTCCCTAGAGTTGTGTGTGGTCCATCGTGCGGTGGGTCTTGATGCCCTGGTATGTCTTATGATACCAGAAAGACCAGTACTCTGAGTTAGGCTGATGTAATTTAGTGAACTATAATTTATGGAAACAATTTACAGGTTAAATGGGGGAATAAAGAAGATGGTAAATAAAGGCAAATTGTCCACTGACACGTTCCTCTAGTTAAATTGACTTGTAATCAACAGTGCATTTATTGCAAAAGTCCATTTCCTTTACTGAAGAAAATTTTTCCCTCAACTTACTTTCTCTCTTCTCTCTTTCCCCATGTCTCTCTTCCTGTTTCCAGATCAGGTGTAGGCTCAAAGCTAGTCTTGGCTCTACTACCAAGTAGTTTGGTGACCCTACAGTAGTTTCTGAACCTCTCTACTCCTTGGTGTTTCTATCTGTGAAGGCAGACTAACGGCTCCCCAGCAATGTCCGCATCCTAAATCCTGGAAACTGTGACTATGTTAGGTTACGTGGTGAAGAAAAGTTAAGTTTGCAGATGGAACTAAGGTTGTTAATCAGTTGACCTTGAGATGGGAAGATTATCCTGGATTCTCCATACAGGCTCAATGTAATCACATAGGAAAAGGAAGGCAGAGAAGGTCAGAGTGACATGATGTGATAAAAACTCAACCCAGAGCTTCCCTGGTGGCGCAGTGGTTGAGAGTCCGCCTGCCGATGCATGGGACGCCGGTTCGTGCCCCGGTCCGGGAAGATCCCACATGCCGCGGAGCGGCTGGGCCCGTGAGCCATGGCCGCTGAGCCTGCACATCCGGAGCCTGTGCTCCATAACGGGAGAGGCCACGACAGTGAGAGGCCCGCGAACCGCAAAAAAAAAAACCCAAAAAAACTCAACCCAGCCTTTGCTGGCTTTCAAGATGGAGGAAGGGAGCCAGGAGCCAAGAAATGTGAGTGGCCTTTAGAAGCTGAAACGGCAAAAAAAAAAAAAAAAACCCGATTCTTCCCTACAGCCGCCAGAAAAGATTATTGTCCTTCTGACACCATGATTTTAGGCCAGTGAAACCGCTGTCAGACTCCTACAGAACTATAAGATAATAAATTTGTGTAGTATTAAGCCACTAGGTTTGTGGTAATTTGCTACAGCAGCAATAGAAAACTAAGACACTATCTATAAAATCCAGTTCATAATGGTATTTGTCTTAAAATGATTACTGAGAAAAAAATTACAAGACCAAAAACAAAACACTCACTGTCTGATACGTATCGAGTACTCAGTGTACAGATGCTATTATTTTTAATCCTCCTCCCAACTTTCCCCCTTCTTCTTCCAAAGCTCACGGTCGGTCATGGTACATTCTTCATTGGTGGCTCCACTGCGCCTATGAATGGGCCTGCCAGCAGCAACTCTCCCAGAGGCCAGTTGACAGCAGGAGAAATCACAACACTTTCAAATCCATTTGACCAGGGCTGAATGTCTGCCAGAATCCTAAAGGAATTTTCATTTTTACATTGAAGCGACAGATCTTTATGACTGTGGGAGCAGCTGCTGGCCAGAGAACCACCTTTGCTTCTTCCACATAGTCATTCCTATTTTATTTTACTTTATATGTTATAAGAAGAAGCCATGGATATCTCAGCTTTAAAGCAATGCCCTGTCTGTAAGCTTTTAAATCCTTACTTGGGGAGAACAACAGCTCGTATCATGGACGAATTCAACAAAGAGAGACGGTATTTCCGGCTAGGTGGAGAATAGGTCCAACAGTTTCTGGGAAACTTCTCTCTTGGCTCTTTGCCTAACCACCAGACTCTCCACTGCCCCCACTTTTACAGTCACCCCAATATTCCAAGAAATTGCCCAATTCTTTCAAAACCTTAAATCAAAGTCTGGCTCCATACGTCTTTGGTATAGGCAACAAAACTCCTTAGAGGACAACTTGTCTCCCATGGGTTATGCAAAAAAATGTTAATGTAACATTTATGGTGGAGCCTTTACATGCATAAAAGTCAGAAAAGCTTTATTTATGGCCTGCACAGCTGCTGTAAGGTACTTGCCTCCTTCCGATTGCTTGGGGATTATCACACAGGCCGTTAACCTTAATGCTACGTTAGCCCTTATTTGGACTCTCCTCATCCCAGTTCTATCTCACCATTTGCATTTGTTGTCTTTGGCAGAGGAAAGAAAAAGAAAAAGAGAACCATTGTTGATTGCGCATTCAAATAAAAACAGCGCTCGCACACACAGGGGTGTGGTGGCAGAGGCATATAAAGGAGTCTGGTTTGGTGATGGGTCCGGGGTAGCCAGGGGAGGTCTGCTGCCTGACCTGAGTAGGGGTTTTCTTTCTTTTTTTTTTTGGATGGGTCAAATGTTTCAATTCCTTTCATGCTGTTGGTACATGCACGTGCTTGTGCATGCAAGACCAGCATTTCAAAGAATGGTATGATTTTCCTATTTTATTTCTCTTTTTTTCAATAAGGAGAAGCAATGAAAAAGTCTCTTGAGATCATTTGATTCTTCCCCCCCCCCCCTCCGCCACCAGCAGCCTACTTAGGGTGCTGTGAGCATCACAGGGACTCCTCACCTCTAGACCCGGGCAGGCCACCCTTTATCTACTTACGCTGCTCCACAGAGCCCCCCAGAGACGGTGGGACAGAGCCAACTAGGATGAACCAGGGAAGCAGATAGCAAAAGTGAGGAAAGGTTTTGGAAGTGAGCCATACCTGGAAGGAATATGGGAATGGAACGTAATTGTATGGAAAAGAGAAGGGCTTTGTGAAGAGGGCCTAATTACGGAGTGGAGGGGGAAGAGAGCGTTCAGTGTGCATTGTCTGAATGACAGAGCTCGCCCATGCCCTCCTCCAGAGGACCTAGCTGGAAGGAGAAGACTTGTAGCAGGAGGATGGATGGAGTTGAGACATAAAGAATCTTCTGACCATAAGGATGGGAAGGGATGGTTTTATTTTTTTTTCCAGATAACTCAGCTATATGTCAGAGGGGCAACTTTCTTTCTGTCCTGTCACAATGCACTTCAAACTAGATAGGAGGAATGAATTAGGATCTCTCAAGAACTCTTCCAAACCTTTTAGCCAGAAGCTGAATTCCATATGAAGTTCCATCTTTAATAATATTTATGTATTTTTTTTTTAACTAAAGGAAAGTAAGACATCTTACCAACACAGCATGCTGGAAGAGTTTATTACCTTCATTTTTGAAAAAAAGGGAAACTGACACCCAAAAAGCATTAGTATTCTTTTCTTTTCCTTCCTATATAAACAGAATAAAACCATTTTTTTTCCCCAAGGTTTTCTAGGCATACGATTTCCTATCGTTGACTCTGGATTTGGCCTCTGAATGTGGAGAAAACATAAAATATAACTTATGTTTTAAAATCGCCTTACCTGCACCTTTCTTGGTTATACTCGCCTCTATTTACTTTCACTAGGAATGATTAATATTCCGGGCAGTCTTACAGATAACAATTTTCTCTTTACCAAGGCAAACCGCAATACCTGAGTGACACAATATTGTTTATTTCAATCATGTTACTGACTACGGAGGGATGAAGGATGGAGGAGCAAATTCTGAGATGATGGAAAGGCCAGTAAAAGTTGGAGTGGTCAGAAAAATGCTGTACTTATTGTAAGATTATGGAAAGGGTTTGTTGGCAAAAGTGGCTGCACTTATAGTCAAGGCTTCAACATCAGGGCTTCAAAATCAAGTCCCATTTACTTATTAAGTCACTATTGTTTATCTTCAGAAGGAAACCAATATAGCTGCTATCAGGAAGCTCAGCCTGTGAAACAACTGGAGGGCAAAACAAGACAGGATTCCATCCTCCCTCCTTCTCTTGCACTCCAACTGCAGTGTTACAACACTATAGATTTGCCCCCCTGCCAAGAAAATTGGAATGCAGTGGCCCTTTGCTTCCAAAATAAATAGGAGTTTAGTTTCCCAGCATTTCCCATCTTTTCCAGGTTCATTCCAGGAGCTTGGTTTTAAACAAGATTAAACATGCACACAGCTGAAATCAAACTGGGTCCTATAGAAATGTTGAAAGAGTGGACTTAAATCTTAGCTCCTCAAGACAGTCTAGATTCATCCCACAGCAAATGTTCCTCGCAGCTGCTCCTCTTCTGGTAAACAGAAGAGAGAAGAAAAAAAATAAGTTATTTTCTGCCTGTTGAAACTGTCTCAAACTTAGGTAGTATAGTCGTCATGTAGCATAAATTTATTTTATTTTATTTTATTTTTTTAGTTTTAGTCGACCAGAACTGCTGCCTGTTGGAGAACTCCATGTTCTAAATGAAGAGAAACATAATTTCACTTACTAAAAACTTGATTTTGTTTCTTCTTGGACATCTCTACAGCAGATTTAAGACTGGATTCAGTGTCTTTCCCAAATCTGAACTCACCATTTACTAAGGTTCTCTGTATTGTTGGCAACTGTGATACAGGAGAACCATTTTTATATCTAGCAAGAGCTCTTTGTCTTATCTTTTAAGGATAAGATTGATTTAGGATAGAAGAAAACCAGGCAATGTACATTTGGGAAATTATCATTACCCTCTAAGTCCTGGGTATCTAAGCCCATGGACGATAACTGATGATCTGATCTCAACTTAAAACACACAGACACATCAGGTGTGGAAGACACCTCAGAGATTGGCTACCTCTAGCCTCTTCATTCATTACAAATGAGGAAGCTGAATCCTAGAGGGGACATTGTGTCCTTCCAGCATTTTCCTAGGGGGAAGTCACTTTGGCTTCACTCCTTGTGACTTAAATAAATCAAGAAATCCTGCAAAGAGCCGTGCCCAGGTAAGAATTCCGTGAATACCATGGCTGCCTGGTATTTATGGCCACACTGGGCACCAAGCCATACTGAGTGTGTCTGGATGGGTGGTGGCCCAGATTGCCTCAGGAAGGTGACATAGACTCAAAATCAGAATTTCCTACTGCCTCATGGACTATTTTTAAGGGCCAATGATTTAGAAAGGAGCACAGACTGAGAAGTGCTCCCATTTTAAGATGTTCCCAGGCATTGGTGGTGGTTTATTCCTGATATGCAAACCCTGGGTTCTAGATGAATCTCCTAAGCAAAGAAATCTAGTTTGCTTGTGTGTGTGAACCACTCTCTTTCTCTGCCACTGGTTACATCTATCGCTACTGTGGCACCTGGGATTCAAGCCCAGTTAGGGTCCAGGCTGACCGAGGAGGAGTGGAAGAAGTAGTCAAGAGATAGTCCTGGCTGATTTGGGATTAACAGCTACACACTGCTATGTACAAAACAGATAACCAACAAGGACCTGCTGGACAGCCCAGGGCACTATATTCAATACCTTGTAATAACCTATAATGAAAACAAAACTGAAAAAGAATATATATATATATATATATATATGTATATGTTCAGTTTCATATATATAAATGAATCACTTTGCTGTACACCTGAAATATTGCAAATCAACTCTACATCAATATAAATAAATTAACAGATAGGAAGGAAGAGAGAGAGAGAGAGAGAGAGAGAGAGAGAGAGAGAGAGAGAGATAGTTAGTCCTGGCCAAGTTGGAAGAAAGCCACAAGGCAGTGAGTGAGGTCTGATCTGGCCTTGCTACTCAAAGTGTCCCCTACAGACTAGCAGCATCAGCCTCTTCTGGGAGCTTGTTAGAAGAGCAGAATCTGCAGGGTCACAAGATCTTCACGTGATGCTCATATGCATTAAGCTTTGAGGCAGTGCCTGGTCCTACTTCCAGAGATGATGATTGAATTGGTCGAGTTTGTGGTCTGGTCATGGAGAATTTGACAGGCTTCCCCAGGTGATTCTAAAGGGCAGCCACAGCTGACAACCACTGCCCTAGAGGGCTGAGCTCTGGCCACATGCCCTGGACAAGAAGAGGGCACTGGGCAAGTGCTCTTGATCCAAGGAAATTCAGCTTAGTTTTGCTGTTGTTACCTTTCCAGGCAGAAATCTCCATGGCAGTTTAGAGAAAGGACTTTTTAAGAAGAAAATAATGGGGAGAAGGCAAACCAAAAGACAGTTGGGGAAAGAGGAAAGGAAAGATGGCTAGAGCATAATAATTGGAATGACATGAATTAATGTAAGCAAATTACTTAGAACAGCAGCTTAAACATAATCGGGGCTTTAGAAATGTGTGTTATTGTTATTCATAGAGAATGTGGACTTGAATAAAGAGGATACTACAATAGCTACCTTTCATTTAGTATCTCCTAAGTGCCCAGACTCTCATATTCATTATCTCATGTAATCCTCATAACAATAATTTCAAGAAGGTATTATTACCCCATTTGGCAGGTGAAGAAACTGAGGCTTAGGGAGATGTCTTAGTCTGCTTGGCTGATGTAACAAAACACTATAGACCAGGTGGCTTAAACAAACAATACTATTTCTCACAGTATTGAAGGCTGGGAAGTCCAAGATCAAGGTTCCTGCCAAGAGCCGTCTTTCTGGTTTGCAGACAGTGGCATTCTTGCTGTGTCCTCCCATGGTGCAGAGAGAGAGGATGCTGGTTTTTTCTTCTTCTTGTAAGGGCACTAATCCCATCACAGGAGCCCCACCCTCATGAGTTCAAACCCAGATATACTTGACCCTAAGGCACCACTCCATTTCAACCAGGATGAGGATTGTCATTGTATGCTCTGGGAATGTAGAGGATGGAGGTAGGTGAGTAGAGGCTGAGGACTGGGAGGAGAAACAGAGATGATCTTGATAAATTCCAAATGTTATCAACTTACCAGGCCCTGCCTCCCCTCAATTCCCAGACCCTCACTCAGCCTGCTGCCCAAAGGGCAGTTATGAGTTTTTGCCTTTGGAATAATGCAAAACTTGGTCATTCTAGGGAAGCTCATCTCCATATTCAAGAGAGACATCTTGCCTCTGGCTTAGCACACCTGGGCTGGGTTCCAGCTAACGAACCTCCCCAGCCAATTACAAAGGAGGGTTTACAGGCTAAGAATTAGAAAGGTGAGAGTGCCAAGCCCAACACATTTTATTACTGAACTGTTAGAATTAGAAGAGGGCCGTCTATCAGATTGGCTAAGAAAACACTAGCAACCACTTGGACCGTGGAATTGCAAAAGGATTTGCAGTAACAGAGTCTGATAAGATGTAGCCAGTGTGGATTTGTGAGGGCAGGCCTAGCTTGAAAGAACTCGTTGGGTTTGTTTTGGTTTTATTTTTTTAAAAGGAATTACTGTTATAGGAGACAAAAGAAAAAAGAAAGTCTAGGATTCTATTTACCTAAAATTTCAAAAAGCATTTGATAAGGTTGCACATTAAAGCCAATTGCCCCAGGTGAGAAATTGTGGTAGGGGGTAAAACAGCTCCCCATGAAGACAAGATGCTGCCCAAACAGGAAACCAAAAACAAGGAATAAAAGGTAATATATCTAGCTGGAAAGGGGTTACTTGTGGGGCTGGTTTGACCTTTTCTCATTTACACAATTTAATCAGGAGACAAAGGCTCTGGTGGCTTTTCATTATTTTTGGGGGGGGTGGAAAAGAAATTGAACAAGGATATTGACTGCCTAGCACCATCAAAATCTACCCTCAAGTCCTCTTCTCCCCAATTCTTCCTTCAATAACAATTTATGGGATGCTTCTGCAGTGCCAGGCACTGACGTAGGCCCTTGGGATAATCAGTGAACCAAGAAGACAGAAATCCCTGCCCTCCTGGAGTTTGCAGTTGTAGTGAACAGACACTAAACTGTATACACAATGCTGTTTAGTTTGGGCTTAAACACCTATGTCATAAACGTAACTGAATCCCAGGAATGTTGCCATGGTTCAGCTCAGAAGAATCAAAAGGAAATGACTGGAAAAATTGAGCGATTTGTTAGAACTGTCACATATCCCACCAGAGGCTACATGGCAAGGCTTATGGAATCCTTTCATTTCCAGGTTAGGATTAAGCGGTACTTAAAAGTCTTCAGTTCTTGATGGGAGTGTATTCGTGCACCTTTTCCCCAGCACAACTTGGAGGTCCTTGAGGGCAAGAATCATGGTACCTCTTCTGTTTCCCATATCTCTGGGCTCATGGGAAGCAATGAATTCTCAACCCTGCAAATGTCAATGACTTCCGACTTCATTACCAGTTTTCATGAAGTAGAGAAGGAGACCACAGAAACAGTTACAGTAGCAATCTCTAAGCCCAGAAAAGATTATTAGTGTTAAGACTACAGCAAACAGTTCTCCATCTCCACAGGGGCCAGGGAAAAAAAAAAAAAAAAGCAGAGGAAGTGAAAGTTGCTCAGTGCCAGAACAGGTTGATAAAGACATCAGTAGAACGTTTTCCCTCTAGGGATGCTTAAAATGGAAAGGATTCTCATGGGCCTAATGAGATTTGGGGATGGAATTTTCTAAAAACAGACAGTGGTAATAATTGTTTATGTCAATTCTAACTTGTGATAACAACCTGAAAAGCATGAGGCTAGCACTGGGGAGTTGAGTTCACAGCAGGACATCTAAGGATTGGGTCTCCCAAAAAGGATCCTTGTCGGTGGGGAAGACACAAGGTCTCTCTAGGAGCTAGAGCCTTGGCATATTGTAAACCCAATGCTTGAGCCAGACTGTTCAGTGGATTGAATGAGCTTTGATCAAGTGTGGCGACTCTGAAGCCTTAACTGGCCAACGCAGGATAGCAACGATAATGGGAGACTAACGCGCTATCCTCAAGGTCAGTCCTGGAAGAAGCCTTCACCTTGGAAGACAAATGTTCAAAAGACTGTGGTTGTGATCTGCCATTGTTCTAGCAAAGTAGCCAACAATCATGGCTTGTCAGCTTAAAGCAACAAGAGGAGTGTACCCGAGGACAGGGAGGGTTTCCACCCATTGTTTTTGTGGGTTGTGATGGCAGAAGACACGCAAGACTTCAAATGATGGGCTGCCTGGGCTGGTGAGGCCCTCAGAGATCTCCATTTTAAATGCCCACATTTTACAGGGTTAGAAATTAAGTGCAAGGGAGCCCTCAGTTATACTGGGCTCCTGACTCACAACCTACGTCCTTTCTACTTTACCAAGCCATCCTTAACAAGCCCAGCTTCAACTCAGAATTGTCCAGAGCACTTTCTCTGTGCTCCCTATTCTCTGCTGATTATGACAGAAGTACTCAGGAAAATTCTAACTGGTACACTTTCTCAGCAATAGATTGTCATTCTGAGGTGACAGTGTCTTAACCCAGTTAACTATGCTATTTTACAGATGAATGTTGTGATATGAAATGAATGGTGGGAATTCTGGGTCCTGAGGCAGGCGGGAGAGAGACTATGGGTTGAGTCGTTCTGTTGGACCCTTGGATCATACCTTCAGAACTTGTGGAGGGTTGAGAGAGGCTCCCTAAACCAAAGGTTCCCATGCTGTTTCTTTCTAAGTGTAGATGTCCTGAGACATGATGTCCTGAGAAAGGGCAGTGAGCCAAGGAACCCCAGCTTCTCCTTGGCCGCAGATTTTCTATGAATTTTAGTCACATTTCAATCTGTCTGGGACTAGTTTCCTGGACTAGTTAATCCTAGGGACTCCCCCAGTTTTAAAATGTTACATTTTATGATGATAGTAGAGTAATCTCTAGGTTAGGATTTGCAAACTCAAATATCTAGTGGGCCAGCGAGTTAACATAAGGAAGTAGGATGTTTGTATATCAAGCATTTTATTTACTATTAAACGTGTAGGGCAGCTCTTCTTCCCTATACAATAGACTATGCTGGTCCAGTGTTGCTAGATCCTGACTTTTATCAAGAAAAGCCCCAGGGACTTCCCTGGTGGTCCAGTGGGTAAGCCTCCATGCTCCAAATGCAGGGGGCCTGGGTTTGATCCCTGGTTGGGAAACTAGATCCCACAAGCATGCCAATTCCCATATGCCGCAACTAAGACCCGGCACAGCCAAAATAAATAGGTAAATAAATATTAAAAAGAAGAAAAGGCCCAAATCCAAACTTACATGTGGAAGTCTTGATTTTTAATGTTGGGAATTCAAATTTTCACAACAAAAGAACCTGAGGGGACAGAAAACATCTCAGCAGCCTCAGGCTGTGAGCAGCGCTGATGAGCCACTGGGAGACCACTAGGTAACTAGGGCAATCTGGAGTCCTATGTCCAAGGGATGCTGACGGGTACTTGGAAGTGTTCTAAAGAAAGTTCCGTGCACCTTGGAAGTACATTTCTGTGCAGGAACAAAGAATTACTAGGCCACGATTTCTCCTGCAGGGGCTGGGCACTGGTGGGAGGGCTCAGAGATCTGGAATTCCCTACCTGGGTGGTCCAAAGAGCTCAGACCGGTTGGGCTCTGCTGCATGCCCCAAGGCTCTGAGCGTTCACAGTTCAGGGAGCGCCTATTGTTAGATTACCGCTCTGCTCAGAGGAATGTGAAAGTGCCTAGAGGTTATCACTTTACAACCCAGAGAAAGGAAGAGGATGCCATTCCCTCACTGCTTTTTGGGGGAGAAGCTGGCCACAGCCTCCTCGTGAAACCTGGGCACAGAGAGAAGGCTGTTTAGAGAGGCAGAAAAACGTTCATGGAGTGGGGCCCACAGACGATTAAGGCACTGGGGACCAAGCTCGATAATAATGATACTAATCCCAAATACTATGCATTGACCTCGGGCTCTGAGTGAGAAGCACTTTAAGCAAGATCGCACTTAATTCCTATAGCAACGCGACAAAGACTAAGTAAGTGGCCCAAAGTCACCCAGGAAGTGAGAGAGCCCAGATGCAAAATGAAGCTCAGGCAAAGTTTCCAAGCTGGCTATTAACTTACGGAATGAAAACACTGCTTAGAGGGTTCAAGGGAAATTCAGTATGGTTGGCTGTCCCTTCATCTGTTTGCCCTGACCCTCCTGGAACTGTTACAACTGGTTTTGATTTTCCGGGTGTCACCAACTTCTCCTTGATTTTATCAGAAGTTGGCTTTTCCCCCTGCGATTTTGTCATAGTTTATCCAAATACTTTTCTCTGGAAATATTTGTAAAGGAACAGAACGTTCGTGAATAGTTTTTTATCTTGTCCCAATCCAATAAAAGCTCGGGTAAAGAGCTGGTGGCCAGTGTAGTTCTGAGGGACAGTGATGGGTCATGTACAGTGGCTGGTCTCTCAGTGAGGAGAGCAAGCTGCGTGTTTCCATGAGAAAATTCATGTTTCTTTTTTCCACAGAGACCCCAATAGCTTCAGCTTTCTGCCTGGTCAAGCTGAGGCTGCTCTCTTCCTAAAGCTCCCCCATTTCTCTTTGTCTCTAGAAAATATACTTTAATGAAACTTTTCAAAACCCAACTTGCTTGCCTGTCTCCCCAGACCTACAAGGAGGCATCTTCTTATGTGTGTAGCTCATCACACGATTCCAATCATAATGAAAGAGCCATGGACCATAGAATGACCTGATTTTTCTGAAAAGCTTTTGCTGATACAGTAACTGATTTTAGTTTCCTATTAACAATGAAATTGGAAGGCTGATTTTAGCAGCTTGCCGCACGGGTGACCATCACCTCGGTCCCAACCAACAGCCATATTGTTCAGAGGAAAGAGTACCAGCGAGGACTGCAAATGAACCCAGTGGACAGGCCTGGCACCTCACGGCATATTATTTGACATTGTTGAGGTCACCACTCCCTGCCATGAAATCAATCTTTCTCTTAATCAGAGAAGGCATAAAGGGTCACAAGTTCCATGTGAGACAATGGTTAAGGGGGCAAAGGAGGAAAAGGGCCCGATGATTTATCTTTATGTGCATTTATTTGATGGACATTTCCATGCAACTTGCTATTATCAATCCACAAAGCAGACAGAGGGAGGGGAGGACTTAAAGGGGAAGAAGGGGATGAGGCGAAGAGGGATTCACCTGGGAGAGACAGTTTAGCCACAGAGGGCAGTGAAATAATACGGTGAATTCAGGAATCAGTCCCATAGTTAATCTCCAGTGTTTTGGCTTTGATTGCTTAAATATGGACCCTGGAATCTTAGAACTTATCCACAGTCAGGGCACCTTCATCTTGAGCTTGGATGGGTGTGTGCTAAGAGCCCTTGACTGGGCTGATACATTAGAAGGAACATCCTCACCATAGTCGATGCGGCAAAAGCAGTTCAGGTGCTTAGTGACCACTCAGGGTGGGTCTAGGCCCTGCTTGGCACTAGAGTTGAGAGGAAGAGAAGTTATAAAAGCATTACATCTGATCCCTGCTCACAAGTTTATGCTCAGGGAAGAAATAATGACACAAGAAGCATCCAGAGGAGACCTGAGGAAATGGACCAAAGAATATTCTTTAAGCAGAAAATGCTGCCAGTAGAGGAAGAAGAATGAGATGGGTGTGGGCCCGAGTAGCTTTACAGCATTATTGGCTCAAGAACTTAATGTTTAGTGAAAAGTTCCTAATTCCAATTATCTTGCTTATTTCCCCCAGCCTATGATGAGCCATTATAGTACATGTGGAAGGAGCTTAAAATGGAAGAGGCTATAAAAATAAAATATTTGAAATTTTTCTATTGTGAATGAAGAAGCCAGCAGTTAGCTACTGACCTGTTGCTGTTTGTATTTTCACTGGGTATTTGCAGAGAAGAATAAAAATGTGGGATCCAGACAATACAGAATTATTAGGAGCTTCCACCTTCCATCATCCTAAAAAGACTTTGTTGATACAGCCACTATGGAGAACGGTATGGACTTTCCTTAAAAAACTAAACACAGAGCTACCATATGATCCTGCAATCCCACTCCCGGACATATATCCAGAGAAAACCATAATTTAAAAAGATACATGCGGGCTTCCCTGGTGGCGCAGTGGTTGAGAATCTGCCTGCTAACGCAGGGGACACGGGTTCGTGCCCTGGTCTGGGAGGATCCCACATGCCGCGGAGCAACTAGGCCCGTGAGCCACAACTACTGAGTCTGCGTGTCTGGAGCCTGTGCTGTGCAACAAAAGAGGCCACCATAGTGAGAGGCCCGCGCACCGCGATGAAGAGTGGCCCCCGCTTGCCACAGCTAGAGAAAGCCCCCCCATAGAAACGAAGATCCAACACAGCAAAAATAAATAAATTAATTAATAAACTCCTACCCCCAACATCTAAAAAAACAAAAGATACATGCACCTCAGTGTTCATTGCAGCACTATTTACAATAGCCAAGACTTGGTAGCCACCTAAATGTCTATCTACAGATGAATGGATAAAGAAGATGTGGCATATATATATATATATATATATATATATATAATGGAATATTACTCAGCCATAAAAAAGAATAAAATAATGCCATTTGCAGCAACATGGATGGACCTAGAGATGATCATACTAAGTGAAGTAAGTCGGACAGAGAAAGACAAATATCACATGATATCACTTATATGTGGAATCTAAAAAAAAAACAAAAAAAGATACAAATGAACTTAAACACAAAACAGAAACAGATCCACAGACACAGAAAACAAACTTATGGTTACCAAAAGGTAAAGGAGGGGGAGGGATAAATTAGGAGTTTGGAATTAGCATCAACACACTACTATATATAAGATAGACAACCAACAAGGATCTACTCTATAGCACAGGGAACTCTACTCAATATTTTGTCAGAACTCATAAGGGGGAAAAAAATATATATATATATATATATAAACTGAATCACTTTGCTGTATACCTGAAACTAACACAACACTGTAAATCAACTATATTCAATTAAAAAAATTAAAAAGTCTTTTAATATGAGTTCTGCTTTATCAGACAGGAGTTAAATACCACTCTTTATGTAGATCATATAACACAGGAATTGTGCCTCTAGGAGTCAGATAATTAACGTGAATGCGTCATAGGGTAGAGGCAAGCAGGACAGTAGGCGGGGATCCCAGGGCCCTGTAGAGGGGGGCAGGTTCTGTCAAAAGCAGTATTCATTACTCAGCAAAACCATTATTGCCGTGTGGGGATATGCCGCCAATGTCTGCAGTTTTTCAGAAGCAGAAGATGGAATGGTAGTTTGTATGTGAAATTTAGTGATGTCCAAGTCATTATTTAGCTCACACACACACACTCCAAGGCTAAACAAAACAGAACTCACATCTGGATCTGGTCCATGGATCTCTGGTGCAGAATGCCTGATTTAGAGCAACCTGTTCATTTTATAGATGAAGAAATAAGATCCATAAAAGTGAGATGACTTGCTCAAGGTCACACAACTAGCTCAGGAGTCAGCCAAGACTCCGTTTTCCTGAATCTTAATCTCAGTTGCTTTCATCATACCTTACTGTCTTACAAGAAATAAGTCTTAGAGGTTATAGAAAGATTCAAACTATAGAAGGCCTGAGAAGGGCTTTCATTCTCCCCTACCCCTCATCCTCCGTTTGAATGATTAACCACAAACATTTGTTGGTGGAAGGTCTGGGACCTCCATGTGGCTGCATCTCAAGTGCTTCTCAGCTGAGTGTCCCTTTAACATTTGTCTTGACAAAGGGAATATGTGAATGATGGAGCCATCGACAAAGAAAGGCAAAGTACTGGGCCTTGACAGCTCACTGAGGAGTTTCAAAAGAAAATTCCCCAGTGCTTACAGTTTGCAGGACGCAACCTAGGACCAGCAAACTCTTCCCCATTTACAAGTGGGAATCAGCAATGGACAGCAAGTCCTGGTTTCATTTCCCACCAGGAATAGACAAAGTCTCCCCAAGAAAATCATCCCTTTATGACTGATAAAAATAGAATCGCAATTCATGCTTCCATCTACTCCCTCTGTCTTCAGGCTCTTAAGGTGCATTTTCCGTTGTAATGGCTGATTTAGATGGATTCCCGGGGTGCTGCATCACTGTTGGTGACATTAATGGTCTTGGGCTCCTGAATTTTGATTGACTGGTATGATCTGTGAAACTATTTCAGGACCTAGATTTATTATTATTAAGCCTATAAAATGGTGTCAGGGTCAAACAAGCCCATGATGTGTGTTGTGATGCAAATATGGGCAAGGGGTGGATGCCGCCATTTAATAGACGTGGGTAGCTGGAGCAAACCATGCTTCATCCTCTACTCATGACCTGCCTCTAGGCCCTCTCCCAAAGGCACAGTGGATTTAGGTCCCGATTGTATGGGGGCAGAGGGTTGGGGGGTGGGGAAGAAGGAAGATAAAATGGGTATTACTAATTATTCTCCTAAATTGTTTAATTCCTCAAAGAGGTTTTGAAGATTTTATTTTATTTTTCAGCTCACTTGGAAAGGACTAAAGATTTCCTGTTTTTTTTCTCTGACTTGCAAATATTATCTAGCTTTCCTAGCTCAAACCTGTTGTTTTTGGAGTCTGAGAGAAATATCGATGCTATCTCATTCAACCTCTATCAACGAGAGAAGAAAAGACTAAACAAGGAATTATATGACTAGCCATTTATCCTTTCTTCCTTCCCTCCAGAAAGCTTGGCTCCAGTATTAAGAGCAAGGAAATGGACCTTATATTAGGCTGGGTTCCAGAAAGATATTCTCAAGAACACCATTGCGAACTCCCTTTTGGAAAGGAAGGGGTACTCCATAAAATAATAACCCATACTTTCCATTTATATATGGGATATAGAAAGGTGAAAAGAGCTCCACTCTTCCAACAACAAAAAGCCAGACTTGCACATTCACAACTTTCTGTAAATTTATCAGAGAGCTGACGTTACTAGTCAACCAACTAGCTAACCAACTAAAACTAACTAAATCTAGGGAAGACAGATGATTGCAAGCAGAGATGGGATGTGAGTACTTTCTTACCTTGGGCTGATGCAGCTGGACACCAAAGAATAATAGGGATTCAGCTAAAATTATTAACAAATTGATTGGTAGTGGCCACATATGAGCTAATGGGACAGTATAGAATCCTGGGGCCACAGATATAACGGGAATTCACTCTGACTCTTCTCCACTGACCTCAGAGGGCACTCACAGAAAAGACTGGTGAGAGTAATGGGAAAATGTCCCTGCAGGTCCAGACTGGGAGAGAGGAAGGGCAGCCACCATGAGAAAGCTTTGAAGCCATGCCCAGATTCTTCCCCTGCATCTCCTCTGTAGAACAAAAGTCTTAAAACTGCTGCAGGGAGAAGGCAACAGCCAACTGCAACTAGGGTGAGAAAAAACCCTCTGACCTCTGGGATAAAGAGGAACACTGCATACTGATAAAGGGATTAGTCATCCAAAAGACGACATCCTAAGCGCACCTAACACCAGAGCATCAAAATACTTGAATCAGAAATAGACAGAAGTCTATTCTCAAAAAGGAGAAATTGATCGTTACACCTAAGGCTTCAACATTCTTCTCTCTGTCATTAATACAAAAATAGGTAGAAAATCAGTAAGAATAAAGAAGACATGAAACTTGAACTAATTGCACTAAACTTGAACTAATCTAACGAATCTATAGAATATTCTGTTTAACAACGGCAGAATACACATTATTTTCAAGTGCACATGGATCATTCACCAGGATAGGCCATATTCTGGGCATAAACTAAATCTTAACAAATTAAAAACACTATAAAATCATACTAAAAAACATTCTCTGACCATAACAGAATTAAAATAGAAATAACAGAAAGATATCTGCGAATACTTAGAAATAAAGCTATGCCTTTCTAAATTTCCCAGGGCTCCGAGAGATATTCTCAAGGGAAGTTAGAAATATGTAAACAAAACAGATCAAAATGTATGGGGTACAGTTAAGGCAGTAGTTATAGGGAAATGTATAGCACTAATTGCTTATATTAGAAAACGGGAAAGTTTTCAAATTAGTTATCAAAGCTTCTACTTTAAGAAACTAGAAAAGAAAGAGCAAATTAAAACCAAAGGAAGATGATGACAGGAAATAACAAAGAGCAGAAACCAATGAAATTTGAAATAGAAAAACAATAGGAGAGTGCTACCCCCTTTTTAGTACTTATTGTGCTAAATAGATTCTATTATCCTAAAACCTTGAAGAATTCAAAGTTATCATTTCCTTAGAGTGGCCAGTAGATTCCTATGAGACTGATCTTCCCCAGAAGTCAGCCAGGAATGATGAGTGTGGAGGTCAGTGTCTGCTTTGGGCACCACCCTCTGTTAGCCAGCAGTGCAGGACAGCTGCAAGGGATTTCTTTAACAATCCTAAACAAAACGTCCCCTGTCTTCAGAGAGCCTCCAGGCAATCACGGGAGACATATAAGCAACGCCTGTCTCTGGTCCAACTGAGATGCTCCCTGGCTCCTTCAGAGGCTGTGCTGACAGCCATCATAGCACATTGTAGCATCATTATGGCATTGTTGACCCGTCTCCCATGACTGAGAAAGCATCAGCATGAAAAAGAAGTAGAAGGAGGATCCACACAAAACAACTGGAATTATCTTCCTGTTTAACATAATAAGTGCAGTTTAATGGAACAAAACATGCTAAACTGAAAAATCTTTTAGTTTATATGACACTCCTCCCAATTCTGTAAGTAGGGTATTTCATTCTTCACTTAAGCCACTGCTAGAGTCCTGAGTCGTAGAATTTTGTGAATGCTGGCTTTTCAGCAATTCATTTAAATCTGTTTTTCTATTCTTGTTTTGGAAATTATGTAATAGACATGTACAAACAACTAAAAAAAATTAGCCCTTTTGGGGGATTCTGAGGACAAGAGGACTCAGAAGACAAGTTAAGCTGTTAATTCACCATGTTTCAGTACATTGCTGAATGGATACTTGCATCATGACATACGCATATCAGTAAACAAAGAAGTTGCACATCTCCACTAAAATTCAGTGCAACAAGATACCTAAAAGTCCTGAAAAGTATGTTTTTAGGCGCTATATATATAATAAACCAGCTCCTAACACACTGAGTTCAGGTGTCTGTATATCCAATATTCTTGATATGAGATGCAGTTATGTTTAGACTGAAGTCTTATTAAAAGCGTTCTGTAGAAATCAAAGTCAGCTTTTAGAATAACCCCATGTAAGCGGAAATTCTATGGCTGTGTGTGTGTGTCTGGAAAGTCTTCCCTGGAAAGGCTTCCCCAGGCAGATAGATGGTTTGCCCCCAATTAAAATGAGGGGCAGTGATGAGAGGTGAGACTCAGGGAGTCCACAAACCTATCTGGGGCTGGAACAGGCATTTGTTCTGTCTCAGAATAAACCAGGAACTGAAACTGTGAGAGTCAAGGAGCTCTAGGGAGGAAGAGAACCGTTAGAGCTGAATTAAGGTTGGGGCCCAGGCTATGGTTCCCAAAAGGAAGTTAAATGCCTTCTGAAAATGTCACCTACTCCATATCTATTATACCAACATATTCTAGGAGTTTAGCTTTTTGTCCTAAATAAGCGCTCTCCTTGTCTCTTGAAAAGTTTGTTGCCCTCTGGTAAGCACATAGCTTTTCTCCTGAGGTCTCTTAGGGGCCCAGCCTAGGCCCAGACTTGCTGGTCTTGATAGACAAAGTAGCGAACTCAACCAAGGAATCTAATCCAAAGGGTGATTTGTGGGTGTGTGTTTCCGGGGGAGTCTGGGGCACTGTCTCAACCCTCAGCTTTGTCTATAAAGCACTGTCTCCCAGTCTTGTTCTGGTCTTTCCCGTGGTTTGGACCAGATACCTGCATTTTTCAAAACTTCCATGATTTTGCTCTTCAGTTCCATGAGAACCATTATATTAGGTGAGGATTTCTCAAAGGACAAAGACTGTATTTTTCTCTATTTATTCAACTAATATTTGTTGAGCATCTCCAGTGGGCCAGGAACAGTTAGTGGATGGCTATAGGATAGTGAGTAAGAGGGGCATCGTCCCTGATCTCATGGAATTTTCACTGGGGGAGTTAGACACTAAACAAATAATTATAGTTAATTAAATATTTACAACTGATTTAAGAACTACATAAGAAAGACAAACTTCTATATCCCAGGCACATGGCCTAGCACAGTACATACGCATAATAAGTATTTGTCGAATGTCTGCTACTCTGTGGGTTACCTGCATTGACAATAAATGCCCGAGTATATTCTGGTAAGAGTTACTAGGCAAGAAGAACTCTCAGAGAATGGTGGGGAAGCCTGGTTTAGGCAAAGTCCAACAGGCTTCCTTAATGTAGGATTTCTTCAGACTTTAACCTGCTGACGTGTACTGTGACTATAGCAGCCCCCTGGTGTGCATGGGGTGTCACAGTCACTTGTACTCTGCAGTGTCTCAAGGAGCCTACTCATCTGGAGACGCTCTCTTGGAAACACTTTTCCGAGTGTTTTCAGGTGGAACTTCGATGCTTCCTTTCCATTGCTGGCAGTTGGGCCCTAGAGAGTCTGCTGCTGACCTGGGTTTTTTTTTCTGGTAACACCATCCTGCCCCTTGTTCAGGGGCACTCTCTGTGGCACCCAGATACAAGGGGAACATTGCTTCCACTTAGGGTTGCATGGAACATACTTATACCAAAAAATTATTTGTGTTTATCTGAAATTCAATTTAATTGGGCACCCTGTATTTTTAATTTGCTAAATCTGCCAGCCCCACTTTGGTGCCAGCCTGCTCTGTCTACCACGAGTTCTGCCCGTGGGGTGCTGGGCTGTGAATACAGGGGGCTGGGGAGGCTGCCCTGCAGGTGTCATCCTGGCCGAGCCAATAGAAGCCCAGTCCAGCTGCTGTGCAGATGTGCAGGACAGACCTTGCCGGGAGGCACTCCTGCTGCTGCCCTACTTGGCCAGGGTCCACTGCTGGGGAGCAGGTCAATTTCACACTTCTCATTTCAAAACCAGGAAAATGATGAGTTCTGTCAGCAAGTTTCTGTGGCGTGGAATAGACTCCAGCAGTGATTTTTAACCAGGGGCAATTTGGCAATGTCTGGAAATAGTTTTGGTTATCACAACTGGGAGTAGGGGACAGTGTTACTGGCATCTAGTGGGCCAAGTCCAGGATAAACATCCTACAATACACAGAGTAGCCCTTGCACCCAAGAATGACCCAGTCCAAGACAGAAACAGTGCCAAGGTTCAGAAACGCTGGACGAGAGGAAGCATTACCACGTTTCAGAAGCAAGGCCAACCCTAAGGAAGTTTGCGAAGAGGAGAAAGTTTTAGTCCTCTATCCCTGACCTTCTTCTTTCAATAACACCCGCTCTACAAAGAGTCCAGTGTCCCTATGTTGCCTTTGGTTCCTCCTTTAGTTGAGGAAAACCATATCTGCATACCGTGCCCCAATTTTTATGACAGTATTAATGACACAACATGCTAATTTTTCAAAACATGTTCCTGTTCAAAACACCATTCAAGAGATGGTGTGGCAGACACTGCTAATTCCTTACTTCAGAGCCAACCTCCCCTTTCTCCTTCCTAAGAGAATATCCAGCTTTGTCCAACGAAGCAAGGTGCCCAGTTGAAAATATGGAGCCCGTCAAACTTCGACTCAGCTAGAGGTGGATATGAGACAGGATAGGAAATTTGCTGGGTGGAGGTTTCAGAAGAAGATTGCTTGTCTAATAAAAGCGGACAGACTTCGCTGGCACTGAGCATTGTTCCTTTTCTTCTTTCTCCTCTTCTCACCTAGACTGAGGGTGTGATGCGAAACAGAGAAGCAGCTGCTATCTTACAAGTGTGAAGACATAAGCCACACCCAGAAGGTGCTTGAGCAAAAGAGCTCGAATCCTGGGTGGTTTCCTCCAGCTGGGGCATCATCCTGCACTAGCTATCTCCCGACTCCTTGCTGCAAGAGAAAAACAAGCAACTTGCTTCAAATGCTCAAGTTGGGTTTCTGTTCCATGTAACCCAACTCAGTCTTAATGGAGACAAAGGCCTGGAGGGGAAAATGTTTAAACCAAGCATGGAATCTAGTGGTGAGATGCTGGGAGCCATGAAGTTCCTCAGGAATGATGAAGTATTGTACTTAGGAACGGGAAAGTCTCCGACCCCTCCATCACTCACACAGTGTAGGTTCCTCTGCACATAGGTAGCTGCTCTAGTTCTGACCCAAGAAACAGATTATTTAATTTATTTTTTTGTTGAAGTAGAGTTGATTTACAATGCTGTGGCAATCTTTGCTGTACAGCCGTGACTCAGTTATACACGTATATATTCTTTTCCATTATGATTTATCACAGGATATTGACTATAGTTCCCTGTGCTATACAGTAGGACCTTGTTGTTTATCCATTCTAAATGTAATAGTTTGCATCTACCAACTC
Organism: Pseudorca crassidens; assembly: GCF_039906515.1. Lineage (NCBI taxonomy): Eukaryota > Metazoa > Chordata > Mammalia > Artiodactyla > Delphinidae > Pseudorca > Pseudorca crassidens. Next base: position 54,843,608 of record NC_090298.1, read on the forward strand.
CAAACTCCCAGTCCATCCTCCTCCCTCCCTGCCTCCCCCTTGGCAACCACAAGTCTGTTCTCTATGTCCGTGAGTCTGTTTCTGTTTCGTAGATAGGTTCATTTGTACCATATTTTAGATTCCACACGTAAGTGATATCATATGGTATTTGCCTTTCTCTGACTTACTTCACTTAGTATGATCGTCTCTAGTTGCATCCATGTTGCTGCAAATGCATTATTTCATCCAAGGAACAGATTCGATAAACACTTGGCTGACTATTAATGGTGGCAGTCATTGCTACAAAGAGTGGATACAATTCCAAGGAGATAAAGGGTTACAGGAACGGCACTTGGGAGTCCACCAGGGGGCCCAGTGCAAATAATAACTGACCAGCCTTCATTAGGCCCCTATCTCCTCACACTCACAACCAGTAAGACGCTTTTGATGGTACTGACTTTTGAGAGAACAAGGCCAGCATGGTGCCAAAAAGAGAGGGTCTGGGATCCTCCTTAAAATTGACACAAGGTATTCACTCTCTTTTCACATCCACTTTAGGTGTGTTTGGTGGGGGAAGGATTATGATAAAGAAAAGGCCTTCCTCAATATTAATGGGCTGTTTGCAAAGATCAGTGTTCACACCTACCTTTGGCAGAACTTGCCCAGCTGTCTAGCCTCATGGGGACGGAGCCTGTGATGAGGTGTTACATCATCCTGACATTATGGACATAATCAGAGAAATGGCCCCTCACGCCCAATTCACACCCCTCTTCGTCCCCTTCCCCTCCAGGCCCTTGTCAGTGTGTCCCAAACAGGACTATGCTGGGCCAAGGAGAAGAATGGCTAGGTCTGAAGCCGCTCCTTATTAGGATATGACCTTGGCCTTGTTTCTTGATCTCTCTGTTCCTGAAGCCTCCGCATCGGCATAAATGGTGTCAGTGGCAGTGCCTATCTCCTAGGGTCCTCATGAGGATTAAGAGGAATAATTCTGAAAAGGGCGAGGCACACAGCAGGGAATCTTGGCTTGCGTTCTATTAGTATAAGCCTTACTGGAGTTTCATGACGCTGCAAAGAGGCGAGAGAATGTCTCCTCCGTCCGTGTAGGAAGGTGCGTTGCTGCATCCTCCTTGGGGAAGCAGACACCATGTTGTTTGATTATCAGATCGCTCTATTCACTGATCTGTAGAGAACACAGGGCAATCCAGCCCAGCTCTCAGAGAGGAAGAAACTCACACCCAACAGGCACTAAAGCAGTTACTTCCTTCGGGAGCGGGTGCTGCTCTGTCCTGTCAGGCCTGAGGTGCCCACTGCCCCGCCTCTCACAGGCCTCGTGATGCTGGCTGGACCCGAGCCCCAGGGCCCTGAGGGCTTTGGAGTCACATGTGAAGCCATGTGGCTCCAGCAGGAGGGGGCAGACAGTGGTTGACTGAGGAGACTGACAGGGAGGGGAAGGGAGGCTTTGCACCCCAGGTTTTAGGGGTGCAAAGCCTCCCTTAAATGAGGTCGGTCTGCACAGATGGTCAAGGAGTCCTCGGGTTGCTCCTGCCAAATGTGAAGTATGTATTTAAATTGGAGGACAGGACATGTGTAAACCATTAACGGGCCTCCCAACAAAGCGACAGTGATACAATATGGCCTTGTTGGAAGGCCTACCTGAATTCTGCCTTTGTGTAATATAATCTGGGCAAACTGCCTCTGCGCTGGGAGCTGGGTCTCACCTCAGCTTTTTATCTAAAAGCTTTACCTAAGAAACACAATAGCCCAAGTTGACCTGACGTGATTTCTTTTCAAGGTGTGTGTGTGTGTGTGTGTGTGTGTGTGTGTGTGTGTGTGTGTGTTGAGGGGGAAGGGAAGCAGGTAAAGGAACCAAACTGGAACTCACATGTCAACTTCTCACTTGTAAAATTTGCGGGGGAATAAAGATAGGGGCGTAACATGCAGCGCTTAACATTCCACGGGGAGGGGATTCAACCAAATGCGGACACACCGTTGCAGGCTGTGTGGTATTTGGACAGGACATTTGTTTCACTGGCAAGCCCTCAGTTAAAGAGTAAATAGGTTCTAGGACTTTGGCTTTTCCCAGAAGAGAAGAGGCTGTTCCTGAGCTGGGCAGACCTGGTCACCCGCCCAGCTTTCTCCGGGGATCCTCAAGCAGTTTGTGAACATGGCCTCACTGCTGAAGGAAGCACACTGCCCGCTGACATCTTAAACACTGCCTGCTGTTTAAGAGGGCCGGGAAGGCACCAACAAGGGCTCTAGCCTATTCCCTCCTCAGTTACCTTGGGTCCCCTCACAAGCCTGAAGAGAACACTGCTGAAATATTTCAGCTGGATTTCAGCGGCTCTATCACTGAGAGAGAATCTCCGGGTCAACAGCAACGGGCATCCCTGACGTCCTCTCTTAGGCTCCTTTGCTTGCTTCTACCCTCAGCAGAATCCCACACACCCTCCTTTTTCTCAAGGTTTATGCCTGTATGAAATTTTGTAGGTCATTTCAAAATATTTTGACTACTAATTTTAAGGAAAAGCTACAAATAGAACAAACTAATTGTTCATCAATAGGACAGCCATTTAAGCATAATCTTACCATGACATACTACATAGCGGCTTTTAAGAATAAGGCTATGCTACATGGTTGATATGGAATGATTTCTGTAGGAGGTTGAATGGTGGCCCCCCAAAAGGTATGTCCATGTCCTAAACCCCAGAACCAGTGAATATGACCTTATCTGGAAAAAGGGCCTTTGCAGATGTAAGTAAGGATCTAAGATGAGATCACCCTAGATTATCTGGGTAGGCCCTAATCCCAATGACAAGTATCCTTTTTTTTTTTTTTTTTTTTTTTTGCGGTACGCGGGCCTCTCACTGTTGTGGCCTCTCCCGTTGTGGAGCACAGGCTCCAGATGCGCAGGCTCAGCGGCCATGGCTCACGGGCCCAGCCGCTCCGCGGCATGTGGGATCTTCCTGGACCGGGGCACGAACCTGTATCCCCTGCATCGGCAGGCGGACTCTCAACCACTGCGCCACCAGGGAAGCCCACAATGACAAGTATCCTTAATAAGAGACAGAAAAGGCAAAGACACCGACACAGAAAAGGAGAAGGACAGAAGGACATGTAAAGATGAAGGCACAGATTGGAGTGAAACAGCGACAGCCAAGGAATGTCTGAAGTTACCAAAAGCTGGGAGACCCAAGGAACAGATTCTCCCCTAGAGCCTCTGGAAGGGGCATAGCCCTGTCGCCACCTTAATTTTTTTTTTTTTTAATTTCCTTTTTTTTTTTTTTGCCACCTTGATTTTCGACATCTGCCCTTCAGAACTGTAGAGAATACACTACTGCTGTTTTAAGTCAGCCAGTTTGTAACTTGTTACAGCAGCCCTAGGAAACTAATATAATCTCCAAGATAGATTTAAGACTAGAAAACCAAAAACAGGAAACAAGGTGAAAGACAGTATATACAGTAGGTAGTGTATTGTATTTTCTACTATTGGTATTTTTAAGAAATATGTTTTTAGAAACACGTTTGCATATGCATAGAATATGACTTAAGGATATAAAAGACACTGGTAACAGTGCTGCCTCTGGGGAGAGAGGCACTTTTGTTCTGCTCTAAGTAACATCCCCTGCGGAATTCCCTGGCAGTCCAGTGGTTAGGACTCCGTGCTTTCACTGCCAAGGGCCTGGGTTCAATCCCTGGTCAGGGAACTAAGATTCCACAAGTTGAAAAAAAAAAAAAAAGCATTCCCTGGAGCTGGGCACTCTGACTGGCATAATAATGGCCCCCCATTAAGACATCCACACTGCAATTAAGATTGCAGACGGAACTAAGGATGCTAAACGTTGACCTTAAAATAGGAAGATTATCCTGGACTGTCCAAGTGGGCCTAGGAATCACAAGAGTCTTTAAAAGTGGAAAAGGGATACAATGGAATATTATTTGGCAATAAAATGAAATGAAGGGCTGATAGATACTACAACACAGATGAATTACAAAAGCATCATGCTAAGTGAAAGAATCCAGTCACTAAGGATCACATATTATGGTTCCATTCATATGAAAAGCCCAGAATAGGCAAATCTATAGAGTCAGAAAATAGATTAGTGGTTGCCAAGGGCTGGGAAGGAAGAAGAGATTACAGGGGAGGTGATGGGTACAGTGTTTCTTTTGGGGGTGCTGAATACGTTCTAAAATTGATGGTGGTTATGAATTTACAGCTCTGTGAATATACTCAAAGCCATTTAAGTGAGTCAATTGTATAGTATGCATATTATGTCTCAGTAAACTGGCTGGAAAAAAAAAATGTAGAAAAGGGAGACAGAAAGGAGTCAGAGTAGGAGAAGTGACCTATCATTGATGGCCTTGAAGATGGCAGGGGCCCACGAACCAAGGAATGCAGGCAACGTCTAGAAGCTGGAAAAGGCAAGCAAGCCTCCAAAAGGGACGCAGCCCTGAGACACCTTAATCTTAGCCCAGTGAGACCCCTTTCAGACTTCTGACTTCCAGAACTCTAAAAGAATAAATTAGCGTTGTTTAAGCCACTAATTTTGTGGTAATTTGTTACAGCAGCAATAGAAGACTATTATAAGTACTTCTTATACCCTTTTTTCCTTTCAGATTTTGTGCTGTGCACATTACCTACTCAAAACTTAAATCAAAACGAAGCAAAACGCCTATTCAGGGCAATAATTTGATGTCATTTCGGAAAATTTTTTAAGTATCTGTAACACTCCTCTTCAGTAGAAATACAATGCAGCCACAAATGTGACCCACATGTGTAGTTTTAAATTTTCTGGTAACCACATTTAAAAACAAAAGAAACAGGTGTAATTAATTTTAGTAATAAATTTTGTTTAGGCTATTATATCTGATACATATCATTTCCACATATTTATAAAATTATTAGAGATATTAAAATTTTTTTCTCATATTAAGTCCTTGAAATTGGGTGTGTATTTTAGTCTTAGCACATTTTCATTCAGGTGAGCCACATTTCAGGTACTCAACAGCCACGTGTGTCTAATGCAGGACATGGATCTACAACATCCATCTGGGGTACAGGGTAGATTTTTTACCTTTTGAGCATGCTACAGCATGCCTAAGAACGTGACTACAAAAATTTCTTGGAGCATTGATCAAAGGGTAAAAAAAATGAAAACAGTCAAAACACCCTCCACCGCAGTACAGGCACACTGTGGATATTATGTGGGTATTAAAAAGAAGTAGTTAAAGCTACATGAATTGACCATAGAATATTGACCATGATCGTGGCGTATTACTAAATGAGAACAACCAGGTGAGCAGTGCTTTTTGGGTAAATTTTTGTTAAGAAAACCAACCAACATATAAATACGATATTATTTACACGAAACTGTTAAAATTGGTTACTCTGCGAAACAGTACTGAGGTATTACAGATACTATTGTTAATTTTCTCCTTGTACATGTTTTGTTCTGTATTGCTTTGTAATTTTTTTAAAAATTCATGGATGGATAGAGAGAAATATAGATAGATAGATAGATAAATAGATAGATAGATAGATAGATGATTAGATAGATAGATAGAGTTGCTAATCAAATCCTTAGGAGGTTCCCCAGGGGTCATACCATTGCCAAAGCATGAGCAACCACATCAAAGACTCTTTCCCCACCATAACCCTACATAGGACTCACCTTCCTTTTACCAGGTACTTTTTTCTTATTAGAGGGAGCATCTCAAAATATGCTCTATGTAACAATACTCCTAAACATACACACAAAGTTACTCTGCCTGTAGAGCCTACCCACCTGCAATAGAACCAATATCTATTCTGCCATTCAGAGAAGCAGTTTTCATTTTCCCAAGCTCACACTTCCCCAAACCCATCCAATACCCAGATAATAATGAGTGTTTTAAGAGCTTGAGTTTGCAGGGAAAAAAATATGGGGGAGGGAGCCGTCATGGACTGCATACCAAATAGAAAGCAAGAGGTTCCACGCATGGATTAAAAGAAAACTCCAGAAGGTTTCAGACTTTGGGGTCTCTTCCACGTTCTGCCTTGATCAGTATTATTCGTTACATGGCACCTTCAGTCTGGTACAAGGTCTATTGTCCTGTATTAGCGGCATGCAACAGGCAACTCAGGCCCTACAGTACCCCTGTGCAGTCCCGAAAGTCCATGGAATGAGACCCTTCTAACTTGGGTAATTCAAACACAAGTTTATTCCTACAGCACAGTGTCCCTGTGAAGTGAGCCATCACCTGCTGCCTTGAGAGTCTGTCACTCTAAGAGTCCAATTCAGGAAGAAGCATACATGTGTTCCTTGGACTGGTCTGTGTGACCGAGTCCCTGAGAGTATTCCCTCCAGGCAATGGATGACCTGGTAGAGAGTTTGGCCAAGACCCAAAAGGTTGTCATAATATTTTTGCTTTATGTCCTTTTTTTTTCCCATGGCAAGCATCATTCAAAATGTTAGACTTTCTTTTGTTTTCTTCCTCTTCCTGCATTTTAAATATTTGTACCGGGGTATGTGTGGGAAGGACGGCTGGGGAGAGGGGAACCCTCTGATGCACTCAAAAGTGGGTGCTGGTACTTACTGACCTTCTTCCCTTGGCCCTACAGACTAATTACAAAATGGCAGAGAGTATCCAGGAGATAAGAAATCTAACTTCAACAAATGTTTATTGGGGGCTGTGTATGACTCAGGCACTGAGACAAAAAGATGATGATGTTAGTTGAAATACAGATTTCATGGCTCTTAAGCTATTTGGAATACTTGAAATCATTCAACAAATAAACATTGTCAAGAAGAGAAAAGTAACCCAATTAACTAAATATAAGAGTATTTCAGAAATTCTTTGAATATTGTTTTAAAAAATACTTTGAAAATATAAACCATATATTGAAACATGAGGCAAATATTTATATAGAGATGGAGATAGAGTCAGATGTTTATTAATATTAATTTTGTACCATCTCTATTTCAACTATTATGTAAAATAAGTTATTAATTTAGAAACCTTGCTTTTTCCTTACTCATAGTTCATGAAATAATTTTATTCAACTTTTATATTCACTTTTTAAAAATTTTAATGCTTGCATATTTTTCATTATAGCTATCCTTGTGTGGCATTCAATTGCCATAAAAGTTATTTTTTTTTTAAAGTTTCTTGGAACGTCTTCTTTTTTTAAATTAATTTATTTATTTGGCCACATCAGGTCTTTGTTGCAGTATGCGGGATCTTTTGTTGTGGCAAGTGGGCTTCCCTCTAGTTGTGGCGTGCGGGCTCCAGAGAGCTCAGGTTCAGTAGTTGTGGCATGTGGGCTTAGTTGCTCCATGGCATGTGGGATCTTAGTTCCCCGACTAGGGATCGAACCCACGCCCCCTGCATTGGAAGGCAGATTCTTAACCACTGGACCACCAGGGAAGTCCCTATATTCACTTATAACATTACTAATTTCATCATTATTTAAGCTGTGTAGATGATTTTATATAGTTTCTGGAAGATATCAAGTTCTATTCTGTGATCTCTAAAATACTTATTTTCAGTGACCTAGAACACTTCTTTGTGAAGCCACATCCCCAGGATAATGACTAAAACTTTGTAAAATTTTTACTTCTTTTTCACTGATCTTATCAGCTAACCTCTTAAGCATCTCCAAACAAGCAAGTACTGACTTTGTTTCAGGTTAATACATGTTACACAAACAGTACCTGGTTGTTCAAAATAAAGTAGCCCACTATATGAAACAAATATAAGGACATTCACTCCCCCTTTTCTGAGGGATAATTTTAGGGAAAATATATGCTTCCTCTATTCAGGCACATATAGTATAGAACCTAAGACTCTGTTTGGCATGCAGGATATGCGGTGGACTCACACTGTTCTTAAAGCTGAAACACCTTCACAGGACACACATGGTAAACTGTATTCTCCAGAGATGCCTCCACCAATACACCCTATTCCATCTGCTCCTCTTATATGATGTTGACACTCCTCCAATAAGAACTGAGAGGTTTATGTTCCCTTTCCTTGAATCTAGACAGGCCTGCAATGGTGGCAGAGGTAATACCACATGATTTCTAAGACTGATAAGAGTGATAGAGCTTCCACCTGGCCCTCTTGGGACTCTTGCCCTTAGAATCCAGCCACCATGCTGTGAGGAAACCAGGCAACCACATAGAAAGGTCACATGGAGGTGTTCTGGCTGACAGCCCCAGCTGAGGTCGCACCAACAGCCAGCATCAACACAAGTGGATGCTGAGTGGAGCAGAAATGAGCTGACCCCACCAAGCCCTGTCCATATTGCAGACTTGAAAACAAAATAAGTCATGTCATTGTCCTAAGCCTCTAGGTTTTGAGGTGGTTTGTTATGCAGCCATAGAAATCAGAACAACACGCTTTCTCACAACTGATACACACAAAAAGTATTCTTACAAACTTAAATAAAGGACCTTTTACTTATTTCTGTCATTCCATTTAAGATGAAAACTGCTGAGATTTTTGTGACTTTTTATTCTGTCATTCATATACTACTTCTTTTTGTGTTTTGTACAGATGTTCCACATTTAGAAAGCACGTTAGGCACTCATACCTTACTGGCAGAAGTGTAAATTGGGATGCTCTTTCTGGAAGATAACTCATACCTCTTCCTCCAAAAATGGGGCAGAACTTTAAATGTGCATCTCTTATGTCCCAGAAATTTTACTTCAGGAATTTGTTTTAAGGAAATGATAATAGATATATGTAAAAAATAGCTACAAAAATTTTTATGTTTTTAACTTATTAGAAACAATCTAAATATCAACATAGAATTGGATAATAAGTTACTGAATACTATTTGGCCATAAAAGACGTTGAAGATGGAGATGTCCTGACATGGGAACAGGTTAAAAATATATCATAAAGTGAAAATATATCATTAAGTGTATATAATTCCATTTTCACAATACTAAATATATAAACATGTTCAAAGATACAAAGATCTAAAAGTATTTGCACCAAGGTTCTAACAGAAATTAACCAAAATTGGTGGGATTATGAATTTTGTTATTGCCTTCCTTCCTTCTCTCCCCATCCTTCTTAGCTTACCTCAATTTTCCACTTACTTTCAATAAAGTTGCATTGCTTTTACAACAACAACAAACATTAAAATAAGCTTAGCTTAAAAAATTTTTACAGCTGTGTATTAGGGTAGTCCAGAGGAGAAGAACCAATAGGATGAACCAATAGTTTGTGCAAGTGTCAGTATAAAGAGATTTATCAAAAGAAAGACTGATGCTATTACGAAGGCTGACAAGTCCCAAGATCTGAGGGTGAGTTGTCAAACTGGAGACCCAGCAGGGCCAGTGGTTTCATTCCAGTCCTACTCTGAAGGCCTGTGAGCCAGAAGAACCACTGGTGTAGCTCTAGTCCAAAGGCCAGCATGTTCGAGACCCAGGAAGAACAGATGTTTGAGTCAGAAGGCAGAAAAGGGCCTCTATCCCAGTTTGAAAGTAGTCAGACAGGTGGAATCCTCCCTTACTGTGGGGAGGTCAGCCTTTTGGTTCCATTCAGACCTTCAACTGTTTGGTTGAAGCCCACCCACACTAGGGAGGGCAATCTGCTTTACTCATGTTACAGATTCAAATGCAACCTCATCCAGGAACATCCTCACAGACACCCCAAAATGTTTGACCAAATATCCAGGCACCCTGTGGCCCAGCCAAGTTGACAAACAAAATTAATCATCACAAATGGAAAAGAAGTGCAATGTAAACTTCCATTGGAAAAATCATGGAGAAATCAAGAGAAAAAAGTGGATTCTTTTAGGACAAAGCCTTTTCTGAGCCTCTTTAAATCACTTGTCAAGTCAGATTATTTGAGTTCATTTTTTAACTTTAACAAAGTTAATATTTTTTTGTTTTAGAACATTTATTTGACTTGATAGGCATTATGGTCTATGTGTGTTAGGGATGAGCAAAGCATGTGAAGTCTGTTTTTCCTCCATATTTTTACTGTATTTGTAATTTACCTTTTAGGAGACGTACTCACAATTCCAAAGGCAGTGCCTGACTGGTCTGCACAGCTGGGGGAAGGAGGTTTCAGGGGTGGGGGTGGTTCCTTCTCTCCATGTGCTCCCATATGCCCGAGTGTTGACCTGTCACAGCACTTAATCTTATCATCCTGACCCGTGTGTTTAGGTCCTTTACGCGATGGTGAGCAGCCCCAGAGCTGCTCAGAGCAGAGTGGCGCTCAGCACAAAAGTTGCACCCAATGTGTTGAATGGAAATAAAACATCTCTTCATCCAAGTCACTGATGAAAATGTCCAACTAAGCAGGGTGGAGTATTGAGCCCTGCGATGAATCACAAAACACTTGCCTCCATTTACAACCGTTCCTTTCAATTATCTGCCTTTGAGCCAGGTTTTTCAGTTAGATAATACGCTTTATTACAAAGTCTTAAAATGTAGAATTCCACACTTATCATTGACTTGCCCCACCATCCAGCACAGCATTTTCCAAACTGTAGGGGCACGACCGATTCAAAGGTTGTGAAACCAACTGAGTGGGTTCTTAGCAGTCCTTAAAAAAGCTGAATAGAGGGAATTCCCTGGCGGTCTAGTGGTTAGGTCTAGTGGTTAGGACTCCACGCTTTCACTGCCGAGGGACTGGGTTCGATCCCTGGTCAGGGAACCAAAATCCCACAAGCCACGTGGGGCAGCAAAAAAAAAAAAAAAAAATTGAACAGAAAATATCAGAGAACCTCTCACCTATTAATAGTAACTATTGCTGCAGGAAATATTTGTTTCAGATCTATATAGGCCTGTATGTGTTCTGAGTCACAATGGAGTATGTACTTCTTGCTGTGGCTGGAATCAAAAGCATTTGAATGTCACTAATCTAGCCCATAGTTTTCATAGTAGACAGATGTCTTGCTAAAATTAAGATAAAACCAAGGTCAGCCTCATGGGCATGAAACCTGTTCGTCTGATGAATTCAGTTGCACAAGGCTCTAGGCCTAGAAGGGCCCGGTGCTTGGTTTAGTGCTCTGTTGTCATTGAAGAATTCTTAATTCTTTGGTATATCTTCTCTGCTTACATGAATATACACACACAACTCTGATCCAGCAGCAAACGTGTGGGCACAGCGAGCAGTGTGCCTGACAGTTGACTGGGTCTTCCTGTACACAGGAGCAGTATCAGGGCACTTGGGCACCATGGACCCAGAGGGGTTGGCTGGGGCATGACCTAGACCCAGATTCACAGCAGCCACAGCAGCAGCAGAAGTAGCTGGGTCCCAAGCCCAGGAAAAAGGAGGAGACCCGTGGCGGGAGGCCAGCTTGCCCACTGGCCCCCAGAGCCTGACCTTGCTGTGCCTGCACAAATACTAACTCTCCCACCTGAGCACTAGAACAGGAACCACTGGTGCTTGGGCAGTAAACCTGGAAAGTAAATTATTACAAAACAGAAGCACATACAGGGACATTGAAGTAGAGTTTCCTATGGAGTTATTAGAGTTCAAAGGGCTTTACAATCTCCAGTTTTGGAAATTGCTGCCAACATTGCAAAGAGAATGTCTACAAACTTAGAAAGAGGAATTAATAAAAGTATTGTGGCGTGGACACATGTACACTACCAAACGTAAGGTAGCTAGCTAGTGGGAAGCAGCCGCACAGCACAGGGAGATCAGCTCCGTGACCACCTAGAGGGGTGGGATAGGGAGGGTGGGAGGGAGGGAGACGCAACAGGGAAGAGATATGGGAACATATGTATATGTATAACTGATTCACTTTGTTATACAGCAGAAACTAACACACCATTGTAAAGCAATCATACTCCAATAAAGATGTTAAAAAAAAAAAGTATTGTAGCATTGAGTAGAAAAAACCAACACTATTTTCATATGAAGCTTTAGACGAACAGATTAACAAGGAAAACAATTTTAAAATTCAAATTTCCTGTTTAATTGAAGATAAGGCAATAGAATGCATAAATATGTTTCAATCTATATACAAATTATGAAGTCACTTGTTTCTTGCACAACCTCTACAAGCTTACAGTAACTATCAGAAGACACATTAAAAGGCCATTGCATGAATTTACATATAAAATTAAATTCAGGCTGACACAAAACTGCTTTGTATAGTTAAATCTTTTTAGAAAAATTGTTCCAAAAGAATTAGTTCCAGATGTGTGACAAATGTATACTTTGAAATTATCAGAAATGTACCCTAATGTCACAGTCTATAAAATACTCCTAACTCCAGTAACAGCTGCAGATTTCTCAAAATTAAACATTATCAAAAATTATTTTCAACATTGAATTTGTCAAGAACTGACATCACTTCCAACATTAAAGTATAAATATACCAATATTGTTAAAAGTATAAATTTGATGACCTAATGAATTTGCAGAAAATGAACCAATAAATAATCTTGTGAGGAATCAAGATATTGCATTAATTTATGGCATTTATGCATTCTATAAAATTATATCACCAAAAATACCTTTTTGTAAATTAAGTTTGTGTTATTACTTATGCATTGCTATTACTCCTATTATGTTTCAAAATAAAATATTTTTAAGAAAAAAGTTTTATATTTTAGTACCTTTAATGGCACTATTTTCCTGCCTTTCAAACATGGGCCCTACATTTTCATTTTGCACTGAGCTCTGCAAATTATATATAGCTGGCCCTGGATACAACATTGCATTCAAGTCAACAAATGTATATGGATTGAATTATAGGTTGTATGTATCAATAAAAGGACTGATCAAGATGAAAAAGATGGGAGATGCAGCTTCAGGAAACTTACATTCTAGGATTCTAAGTCAAATAATTTTAATATATGGTAGAATCCAAGTACCATGTAATGAACAACAAAAGTATTATAAGAATATAGAGGGAAATTAAATTAATCATTTAATTTATGACCTCTTAGGATTTTCAAGTAGCTTTAAGGTATAACGCAAATGTTTACAACCTAAATTCCTTTTTGACTTCTTCAGGAGGCTTAGGCCCATGTCCCACGTTTCAGTTTACCAGTATTCCTAGTCAACTGGCAATTATGTGGTTGGTTGTATCCAAAGGAATAATGCTTTCATTAAGTCCTTCTTCATTACCAGTATCATGAAGATGAATTGTGCACTGAGTCCAGACCTGTCCTAGTCCATGCTGCTATACCTAAGTGTAGAATAGACTATTTCATACCCTTCCATTGAAAGTCCTCAGAAGTTTGGAAGATAAATGACCCCATCTCATTTATGCACCACTCCAGATCTTCCACTTGCCTTGATTTTGACCTTGAGAGGAGCAATACCTTGCGCTTATGGAGTCAGGTCCCTGCTGCCTCAGCCAGCACCACAGGCTGCTTCGGTGACTGCTCACCTAGACCCTCAAATCGCTCCCAGGCACAACCTAACAGCACCTGTCCACAGCCCACACCTCTGGCCTCTGGACTTTTCTGTTGCTGTCAAGACATGGGTTGTCTTAGGACCCACTTGGCATCCATGTTTGCATGCATGCACAGCCCAGAAAGTGTATGTGAGTTAATATCCCTTGGGACAGACTTTGACCAATGGGTGTGAACACTGGCAGATAAACTCTTCTTTTGTTCTGCTGCTGAATGGACTGTTCAGAGATGCAGTAGCTTCATGTGGCTTCTCTGGAGACATCCTCTGAGGCCAAGCAATAGTTCCTGAAAGCTATGGGCAGCTCAGAAACACATTTCTTCACATTTGCTTTTTCCTCCTGCCTTGACTTCCTCTCTTTTCCCATCATTGTTGCTTCCTTAGGATTTCACATCTAAATAAAGTGTTAGCATTTAAGAATTTGACTCAGGCCTAATTTTCTAGGAAATGTGGGTTGAGATATTAATATGCTGTAGGTGTAGTTCTGACATGAACACTTAAGCAGCAGTATAAACTGGTTAAGAGCATAGACACAAGCTGGGTTGCCTGGGTTCCAATCCCAATTCCCGCATTTAGCACCAGTGTGGGCAAGTCACTCAGTCTGTGTTTTCAATGTTGTCTGCAAAAATGCATAATAGTAGTAGCTACCTCAAAAATTTTATGTGAGATTTAATATTTATAAGGCACATACTAAGAGTTATATGTGTTAAATAATAAAAGGAGAAAAAGAGACAGACTATCATTGAATTTCCCTGCTAAAGAAACCTCCCAATCAACAGATTCCATCGACGGACTTCACCTTTTGACCAAATTGAATTCAAGGAACCAAAGATAGGGGAACCTTGGCGGGGGGTAAAACTTGGAATGAAAAGAACTGAAGCTGAGTCCTACCTACTATGTACAGTGGTGTGGGGGAGAGCTGATTGTTAAATAGTCAGGAATTTTTCAGCAGCTGTTCAACTGTTGTTAGCTTGAAACTGGCCATGGTAGTATTTACACTGTGGAAACTGGCAAATGCTACAAATTGGGCTTTAAATTTTTTCCTGATTCTCAGAAATGCTGTGAAGAGTAAGTGGAAATATTTGTTAAGCTATGAAGTGCTACAAAAATTAGTATTAATATTTGCCTCTCAAACTACTTGATAAGGGGCTTTGATGTCTGCACTGTTTGGCTCCACCCAAATCGTGAGCCTTGATGCTTCTGGTGACCCCTCATTTCTCCCCCAAGAAAAGAAAGATACCTAACAGACAACACAGGGCTTATTAAGAAGTGTGTTATTCATGATCTCAGCTTCAATCACCTCACATAACATACATTATAAATTTCTTCAATTTGTGTCACAGATTTTTCAAAGCATTTAAGTATAAATTTTATCTCACATTTGTGTATGATTGAGAGACTTGAATTACAGGCAGTTCCTCGTTCTCAATCCCTAACCTTACCCTTTCTCACTAACGTTGCCCATGTCTCTTCTTCTGTAGTGTTCCCTCCTCCAACATTCTTGTTTCGCCCTTCCCCAGCCTCTCACATTGCCAAATTCATTTTTCTTTAACAGATCTCTGTTCTCATATCACTTGGGAACTCTCTCCTAATCTTCAGAATTAAGGGAAATGCCTTTCTACCTGTTCCCATTGTAGCCTCCACATACCTCATCTTATCTATTATTGCCGTATTAGAAAAGCCAGCTCATTTTCTGGTTTCCCTTACAAGGCTGTGTATTTCTTGTTTATTATTGTAGCCCCACATTTAGTGTAGTTCTTGGCTCACAGTAGGTATTCAAACACTGATAAATTTCTTCATAGCTTTAAAATTTTTCCCCCTAATTCCTAAATGAATACTTATATTTCCATAGAAGACCAATTTTACTATCGAACAGTTTACTAGAGTGAGTAGAAAATTTGTAAATGTATCAAATATAGTTCAGGAATCTACAAGCTAATGTCTAACAGGAGACAGATACATGGATACATTCTAACATAAATCACCCATTCTGGATTCTCAAACCAAAAAGTATCCATTTCCTAATAAATAATGGAGAGGAAAGGAGGCTGAGAACAAAGGGATCATTTCTGAAGTCTCTGATCACATGCAAGGACACAAGAATCCTCAGATGTCACCTTAACCCTGGATTTACTCCTGAGTAGAGCTGCTCATTTTTATTAGATAGGGAACTGTGATCCTCTGTCCTAGTATATTTCAAGGAATATTTTATTTAAAAGGTTTTCAGCATGTATGAGTTAGCTGTGCATACTGAAAATGTAATTTTAACAGACAAAAATTTTCATATACTCTGTGGCTTTGAACCAAGGAGTCCATCACAAACGGAAACTACACCCAAAAAACTATCTTTAGGTCTGAAACTTAGAGCTAATGTATATATTTACACTAAGAATTTCTCTTCTTCATTGGGCTTTTATCTTTGGGTTTCTTCAGGAACTTCTCATTTGTCTCTTTATTATCCATTTTCCACCAAAACAGAAGATCATACACTTCCCTGGATAAAGTAGAAAGTCACTGAATTTGGTCCAAGACCATACTACAAACCTACAGTAATTAAAATGGCATGGTATTGGCATAAAAACAGACATATGGATCAATGGAACAGAATAGAGAGCCCAGAAATAACCCCCCACACCTACAGCCAACTAATCTTCAACAAAGGAGGCAAAAATATACAATGGGAAAATGACAGTCTCTTCAACAAGTGGTGTGGGGAAGTTGGACAGAGGCATGCAAATCAATGAAGTTAGAACACACTCTTACACCCTACACAAAAATAAACTCAAAATGGCTTAAAGACTTAAACATAAGAAATGACACCAAAAAACTCCTAGAAGAAAACATAGGCAAAACATTTTCTGACATAAATTGTACCAATATTTTCTAGGTCTCCCAAGGCAACAGAAATAAAAGTAAAAATAAACAAATGGGTGATTTATGCTAGAATGTATCCATGTATCTGTATCTAATTAAACTTAAAAGCTTCTGTACAGCAAAGGATACCATAAACAAAATGAAAAGACAACCTGTGGAATGGCAGAAAATATTTGCAAATGATGCAACCAACAAGGGCTTAATTTCCAAAATATACAAACGCTCATACAACTCAACAACAACAAAAAACAAACAACCCAATCAAAAAAATGGGCAGAAGAACTTTTAGTTCTTTTAGACATTTCTCCAAAGAAGACATATAAATGGTCAATGGGCACATGAAAAGATGCTCAACATTGCTAATTAGTAGACAAATGTATATCAAAACTACAGTGAGGTACCACCTCACACCAGTCAGAATGGCCATATCATTAAAAAGTCAAATACAAATGCTGGAGAGAGTGTGGGGAAAAGGGAACCCTCCTACACTGGAGGTGGGAATGTAAGTTGGTGCAGCCACTATGGAAAATTGTATGGAGGTTCCTCAAAAAACTAAAAATAGAGTTGCCATATGATCTAGCAATCCCACTCCTGGGCATATATCTGGACAAAACTATAATTCAAAAAGATACATGCACCCCTCTGTTTATAGAGGCACTATTCACAATAGCTAAGACATGGAAACAACCTAAATGAATGGATAAAGAAGATGTGGTATATATATACAATGGAATATTACTCAGCCATTAAAAAAAATAATGCCATTTGCAGCAACATGGATGGACCTAGAGATGATCATACTAAGTGAAGTAAGTCAGAAAGAGGAAGATAAATATCACGATATCACTTATGGGGAATCTGAAATATGACACAAATGAACTTATGTGCAAAATAGAGACAGACTCACAGACACAGAGAACAGACTTGTGGTTTCCAAGGGGGAAGGATGGAGTGGGAGTTTGGGGTTAGCAGATGCAAACTATTATATATAGAATGGATAAACAACAAGGTCCTACTGTATAACACAGGGAACTATATATACTATCTTGTGATAAACCATGGAAAAGAATATGAAAAGGAATATTTATATATATATAACTGAATCACTTTGTTGAATAGCAGAAATTAACATTATAAATCAACAATCCTTCAATTAAAAAAAATTTGGTCCAAGTAGATGTTTTCAAAACTATGCTTAATGATATAAATCATATCATTTAATTCCTCTGCTTAAAACACACACACACATTTATTTTTTCTGCCCAATAAGAAAATTCTAGCTTCTAAGTCCATAATGGCCTACATGGACCCACATGATCTGACTCCTCTGCATCTCTTTGGCTTATTTCCTCCCATTCACCCCCTACCGCTGGATCTCCAGTCATACCGTCATTACTGTTCCTTAAGTATACTAAGCTTACTCTTGCCTCAGGGTCTTTGTATTTACTGTCCCTAGGACTGGAAAGATCTACCTGGTTGACTTTTTATTTGGATCTCTGTTCAGATAAATCCTCTTTACCATTGAAGTCTTCCACAGCACCAAACCAACATAGTGCTCACTTTGCCTCGCAGCACGAGTCACTATTACAACTCCTGTTTTATAAGAAATACCATGCTCACCAACTTCAGACTATACTACAAAGCTATAGTCATCAAGACAATACGGTACTGGCACAAAAACAGAAATATAGATCCAATGGACCAGGATAGAAAGCCCAGAGATAAACCCATGCACCTATCTATGGTCAACTAACCTATGACAAAGGAGGCAAGGATATACAATGGAGAAAAGACAGCCTCTTCAATAAATGGTGCCGGGAAAACTGGACAGCTATGTGAAAAAGAATGAAATTAGAATACTACCTAACACAATACACAAAAATAAACTCAAAATGGACTGAAGACCTAAATGTAAGACTGGACACTATAAAACTCTTAGAGGAAAACCTAGGCAGAACACTCTATGACATAAACCACAGCAAGATCCTTTCTGACCCACCTCCTAGAGAAATGGAAATAAAACCAAAAATAAACAAATGGGACCTAATTAAACTTAAAAGTTTTCACACAGCAAAAGAAACCATAAACAAGATGAAAAGACAACCCTCAGAATGGGAGAAAATATTTGCAAATAAGCAATGGACAAAGGATTAATCTCCAAAATATACAAACAGCTCATGCAGCTCAATATCAAAGAAACAACCCAATCAAAAAATGGGCAGAAGACCTAAATAGACATCTCTCCAAAGAAGACATACAGATGGCCAAGAGGCACATGAAAGGATGCTCAACATCTACTTATTAGAGAAATGCAAATCAGAACTACAATGAGGTATCACCTCACACCAGTTAGAATGGGCATCATCAGAAAGTCTACAAACAACAAATGCTGGAGAGGGTGTGGAGAAAAGGGAACCCTCTTGCACTGTTGGTGGGAATGTAAATTGATACAGCCACTGTGGAGAACAGTATGGAGGTTCCTTAAAAAACTAAAAATAGAACTATGATGTGACCCACTACTGGGCATCTACCCTGAGAAAACCATAATTCAAAAAGAGACATGTACCACAATGTTCATTGCAGCACTATTTACAATAGCCAGGACATGGAAACAACCTAAGTGTCCATCGACAGATGAATGGATAAAGAAGATGTGGCACATATATACAATGGAATATTACTCAGCCATAAAAAGGAATGAAATTGGGTCATTTGTAGAGATGTGGATGGACCTAGAGTCTGTCATACAGAGTGAAGTAAGCCAGAAAGAGAAAAACAAATATCATATATTAACGCATATATGTGGAATCTAGAAAAATGGTACAGATGAACCTACTTCCAGGGCAGGAATAGAGACACAGACATAGATAACAGACATGTGGACACAGTGGGGGAAGGAGAGGGGGGGACGAATTGGGAGATTAGGACTGACATATATACACTACCATGTGTAAAATAGATAGCTAGTGGGAACCTGCTATAAAGCACAGGAAGCTTGGTTCGGTGCTCTGTGATGACCTAGATGGGTGGGATGGGTGGGTGGGGTGGGGGTGGGAGGGAGGTCCAAGAGAGAGGTGATATATGTATACATATAGCTGATTCACTTCACTGTACAGTAGAAACTAACACAACATCATAAAATTACACTCCAATAAAATAAATAAAAAATATCATGTATCATTATCTGAACTCATGTTATACATATAATTGTTTATTATCTATTTCTCCCTTCGTTTCCATAAGATGGAAACAATGGATGACGAGAACCATGGATAACAGAAGAACTTCATCTCTTATTCACATTTCTAGAGCCAAGAAAACATATAGGAGCACGAGAAATAAAAACGGATGACCCAATCAAGGCACTGAGGTCCTTCTCGTCCTGTGGTCACCTATCTTTTCACAGAGACAGAAACACATGTTGCAGCTTCACCAGGCCAGACTCATTTGAGCAAAGGGCACCCCCGCATACTTGCAAGGGAGCTTGTGTGTTATAAAATGCCCTCCGTGTGCCCAGGGTTTA
The DNA here is from genome assembly GCF_039906515.1 of Pseudorca crassidens. Classification (NCBI taxonomy): domain Eukaryota; kingdom Metazoa; phylum Chordata; class Mammalia; order Artiodactyla; family Delphinidae; genus Pseudorca; species Pseudorca crassidens. The sequence goes on from NC_090298.1 coordinate 54,863,355, forward strand.
AATACAACTGCAGAGGTGAGCAGATCAGAGGCGCAAAGGCACGGAAAGCTCCTGGCAATATATTGGGTAGGGTTCTTGCTTTGAGGTTACGAACTGTTCTTGGAAACCTTATATGGCGTCAAGATTCAGAATATTCACCAGTCCCATCCAATTTCATGAAGGTGCTATACTTTTGGAAGTACCTTTGGTTGAGATGGAGAAGTTTACCCAAGAAGCAATCCCTCTCTAAAAGGGAGTAATTCACATTTCTTCGGAGATAAGATAAAGAATCAGAAGGAGGAAGGTGACAGCGACATCTAAAACACCTTTTTCGTGTAACTTAACACATTCTGTCTGATAAGCATCATTAATCTGAATTTCAGAAAACTGAGAGGAAGAGCCGCACAGAACTAGATTCAAATCCCAGTTTCTCAGCTGGGATGGGATGGTCTTCAACTCTGGCTCCAAAGTCCTTTCTTCTGCATCATGAAACCTCTCATGAGGTTCTTGAATAGCAGCAATAAAGGGTTCAAGAGAGGGACACAGGCAATTATATCACTGGTCCCTTGGCTCTTGACTCAGCCCCAATATACGCTATGCAGGAAATGGTTCAAGGGCTCCATTACTATTAATTTGTGTCACTCTTTAATAGGTTTTGGGCCCAAACTTATCACCTCAGTGTTTTGAGAACTCCATGAAGACAACTTCACTGTTTACACTAGTGTATTCTTTATCGTAAGAATCCTAGATTTGGCCTCCTGTTCTAATTCATATTATACCTGGTTTTTAAGTTTTTATGTTTGTTACCATATCGCTGTATTCATTTTTGCTATAAGCCACCTCAAAGCCATTGTGAAATAAAGGTAAGTATAAAGAAATAAATTACACACCTGCTATACACTTACTGTGGTAGATTACAAAAGTGGTAATACATTTTCATGCTTCTTTATATCCATGATCTTTGCCATGTGACTTAGCTCTTCCCAGAAAGAGATAGAATATTTTCCCACCCCTTAAATCTAGACTGGCTCTGTGACTTGCTTTGGGCAATAGAATATGGCAGAAATGATAGGGCACGAGTTCTGAGCCTAGGCCTCCACACCTTGCATACTTTTCTGCCTCTTGGGTCCTTGAGGCCACCAAGTGAATAAGCCCAGGCTAACTTGTTGGAGGATGAGAGACATAGGGGACCACTGGTTCCATCGTCCCAGTCAAAAGGCAGCCACACTCCAGAAGCAGAGACACTTAGGTGATCCGTCCCTAACTCCAGATTCATAAGGGAGCCCAGCTAAAACGAGTAGAACTATCCAGCTGAGTCCAGCCTAACTAAGCAAAATAAATGATTGTTTTCTTAAATAAGTAAGGAAGCAATCGCTACCTGATACACCTATATTCATAACTGCCATGCATAGGCACTCATATATAATAAGTGATTTACTTACGTAATCTCAGCCATTTTAAGTTGGGTACTGTCCTCATTTTATAGCTGATCCTTACACAGGTTTAGGAACTGGCCTTTCATCTTCTGTAGTGTAAAGCAGATCATCCTATTGGATTGTCATAACAGGAAATGTTAGTTAGAATATTTGGCTAAGTTAGTTCCTTAGCCATGAGCTTTAGATTTTTAATTTCACTTATATACCTTCCCATTTGGCCCCCAATTAAGCAGACTAAAAAATGAAGCTTGAAAAACACAAATTCTTCAGATTTTTGCTTCTAAGGTAAACCTTAGATCATTGAAAAGAATGAAGTCAAATTCTACAGAAGAACCACCTTATCAGGGAGGTTTTGCCAAAGTCCTTACAGCTTTGGGGAAGTACTGAGGAAGCCACGTGCTCTCTGAAGGGTCCAGCCTGTCCCCGGGTTGCCTGAACATCCCTAAAGGTTACTCTGTAGATCACTTCTCAGAAGGCCTTTGAGAATACAAATTACTCTCTGGTAAGTTTATGGGATGATACGTCTCAAGAATGCCTTTGAAGGTACACAAATGAACATTCTGTTTTCCTGACTACAAAACTCAGTACCAAGTCATGGGCCAAATTCTGTTAATTCTATTTGTCTTTGTCCACTAAGCATCCCTTCCCAATGGACAGACATAAATCAGCTTCCCAGTGTCAGAGTGTAACAACTTCATGAGATTGAAAAAAAACAGTGTCCTTTCACATTGGCTCTGCAATCTGTAACATGCAAGAGTCCAGATCTCTTCCAGTAAAAGAGATAATGTAGGTATTCCAGTGGTTGGCTGAAGGTTGTATTATGTAAGAATGAAATAAGGTGAGAGAATAGAAAGCTGCTCAGTTAACCCAGCTGTGCTCAGAAGGGCAAATACAAATTCACAAACTAAAATTAGAGCAATTAAAACAAATTTCTACTTGATACTCAAAGAAAACAAGATGCATTCAATTTTTCTCACTCTCATCTTGCTTCTGGTTTGTGTTTTGCCTTGTTGTTGTTCTTGAGTATTTTATATACTCTATCAATCCCTTCCTTGCCCAAGGACTGTGTGTGTGTGTGTGTGTGTGTGTGTGTGTGTGTGTGTGTGTGTGTCTGAGTGTACACACACAGGGGCAATGAGCTTTGGGGACAATGGAGGCAGGGATGGATGTACCCAGAGAATGAGAAGGGGAAGAATTCATAAAGTCAAGGGAAACTAAAAGCTGTTTGATAATAATAATAATTATATATATATATATACACACACACATACACAATTGGGCAAAAAATTCAATTTATGAGCCTTAGGAAAGACTCAAAATTATAATGGGCCACATTAAATTTGATAGTCACAAATTTTCCAGAGAACCCTCCTTATACCTCAGTTCCTACAATGACAGTTCTAACTCAATTTATTAACTCCTAGCCCTGTAGGATTGGCCCTCTGCCAACTAGCTCCCCTTATCATCTTTGCTTTCTGGTGCTGAATATGAATTCTTGCACCTTGTTTATTAGACTAAGCTTTTGACATTTCTCCAGTAGTTATTAGGCTAAAAGTCAATCAGTCTCCTCTGCAGAAACTTTTTTTTTTTTTTTTTTGCACAGGCTCCGGACGCGCAGGCTCAGCGGCCACGGCTCACGGGCCCAGCCGCTCCACGGCATGTGGGATCTTCCCGGACTAGGGCACGAACCCGTGTCCCCTGCATCGGCAGGCGGACTCTCAACCACTGTGCCGCTAGGGAAGCCCCCATCTGCAGAAACTTTGACTTTGAGTGAAATGAGGTTCAGGGTGATTGGGTCCAACTGTGGTGCTCTTGAATGACTGGGTCAGGAAGGTAAATGGGCCTGAAAGTTCAAGTGGGAGATGGTACTGAAATGTGGACAAAGGGAGACATGAAAAACTTGCCTCCTGGTTCTGCATTTTGCAGACTTGTTTTACGGTCTCTTTTTAAAGAAAACCATTCTGAGGAGTTTTAGTGTTGAGAAATGTTTTATCATTTTACTTCAATAATTATGAAAAAAAGACAAATACTGAACATATGTATATAGCTTTAGAACTACACTGAAATCCTAAGAAATGTTAAGTTATAAAACTTTATAAATTTAAAATCAGTAAAAATAATTTAAAGAAATGCGGGATTTTGTTTTTGCTGTATTAAGATTTGCTGTATTTAAGACAGTACTTAAGGATAGAAAGATGTATTTATATGCTTAGTGCCTCAGTTTTTGACTTGATTCTTTTGCTTTTGATAAGCTCTTGTTTGACTCATTATTGTTACTTTTTGTTTAAAAAAGTTTTAGTCAACAATTTATTAGGTTGACGGGCCATTTAAAACTGTGTGCCAAAATGCAATACTGGAAAAAAAATGTTAAATTCCACGTAATAAAAAGTTTTCCAAGTGTTTTTATAACTCCCTGTACTATCTGCTTATGGACTGCTCCACGTACGTGAATAAAAAGATGGGGGCCGCCCTCATGCTTGCCAGCAGCAGTCGTGGTGCTGGCTGCTATGACGAAGGAGGGTTTTTGTTGTTGTTTTTTTACGACTGAGGTCTTTTTGAGCTAGGCTTGCCTAGGCTGCTATTTCCTGAGAGTATTGACTTTTTGGAAACAAATGCAAATTCAGATATGGAAATTGAGTAGCAGGGCTCAATTACAAGGTAACTGCGTAATGTCTAGAGTTGCTTACAGTAACTTGTATGACAACACAAAGCTAAAATTATCACAGAAAATCTGCACCTTGGAGAACACATTCAATGTCTGCAAAACATCATCATAGTTTACTGTTTTGCCTGGGACAACCTGGCCTTGCTAATAGACTTCCTATCAAAGCATCATTAATACAATAACTTTTGGGGCTTTAGAAATGTAGTAACGAGAACTTACTCATATAGTGGGACTTGAGAAGGACAAGATATATAAAGGCATCCAATAATTGAAGGTAAGAAGATATTTTAAGGACTGTTCCTAATTTTTATTTACTTTTCTGCCTTACATAACACAAAATAATAAGTTAAAAATGTTATTACTTTTTAAGAACATAAGCTTTTTTTTTTTTTTTTTTTTTTTACTTAATATATCTGCAAACCAACATTCAAAGACTATTTTCAAGTGTTTTTGTTTCTGGTTTTTCTGATCAAGCCAGAGGATGCTCCCTCACGTCATTTTAGTATCTCTTGGCGGGGGGTGGGGAAGCCAAATCCTTTGTTTTACACAGAAATGAGCAGAGAACAAAATTAAGCAAAAATATTTTATGTCCCCTTTTAAAAGTTAACCTAAAAGCCCAAAGATTACTTTGAGTTCTATTAGATAGAGACCGTCACCCAAGGGATAGGCTTGTCCACAAGGGTGCTAACTATTCTTTATCAAGCACCTTATTTCACCTGATGCTCCACGTATCGCACATAAACAGATGTCCCACCTGTGCAATTACTCCCTATACATGTGGGCCTTCCCCACACCTTGCTGTAATTTGTGTCAGAGTCTCCCCCAGTATCCTGCTTCTTCCGTAACAGAACATGCAGACTTGGTAGCCACGGGGCATTGCTTCCTACCACTAGGTTGAAATAATCCTGGCAACTGGGACCCCAGAGATTTCACCATCTGATTGCCTGACAGAGCTGCTTAAGGTCACTGGCCATCTTAATGGTTCAGAGGATTATTGCATCTTGGGGAAAACATTTTAGGAACAAGTCATTATTGTTTACAGAAATAGCTTAAAAATGTTCCCAATATATAACTGTCTACTTGACTTGAAATATTGTGTAAGTAGTGACCTATATAAATTTCCGTGTTTGTATGTTTATCCGGATAGGTAATGATTTCTATTCTAGGAGTCAATCATTTGGTTTGCCTTTTAGGAACATATATTCTTCATTCTACAAAGAGGACCCTCCCCCCCAATCTATTTTTAGAATATTTCTGGCAGAGGCTGCTTGCTGTCCTTGACTATCCTTTCTCCTTAGTAACACGCCTGTTAGCAGGCACACGACTGTCCTGAAGAAAGGCCATGTTCCCCAGCCTCCCTTGCGGCTAAGTGTGGTCCTGTGATTAAGTTGCGGTTAATGAGAAGTAAGCAAAAGGATCAGAGAGTAGCTTCTGGGAACCTAACATGAGATTTGGGTGACATGTGGCCTTTGCCTCTCTTTCATTACTTCACCCCTCCTGATGCCCGGAAGCAGATGCAACGTTGACCACGAACATGAGGTCATACCATACGGAAAGCAGCCCAGAGAACTGTTTAAGGACTTCCTGGAGCAGAGCCACCCTACCAGCCCCGCACTGTTTTTGTCTGCTTTTACCTGTGAGACATCTCCTCCTATTGCTTGATCTCTTTTGTTTAAGTTTGTATCATTTGGGGATTTTGCTGTTACTTGGACATAAACCTAAAGTTACAGAAAGCAATTTGGATGAATCAAACTGCTAAGTTCCCAACTTATAGCACTGATATAGCACAAAGATATGTGAAAACACAAGAAGAGGCAAGAGATCTATCCATGAACGATAAAGAATTTCTAAGGCATGCACATTAAAGCTAAGGCGATCATTTGGATAGCCAACTGGGAGAAGAACCATGTTCTGAATCCACATAGGATAGGGTGAGGAAAGGTCATCTGCTTGCATAAATGCTTGAAGGTCAAATGTCAAGAGTTGTTTGAACAGTTGTGGGCTAAAATGATGTAATCCAGACCCATGGCCTCTTGGGAATAAGCTTAGCCGTTGAACGGGAAGACTAGACAGAAGGGACTTTGAAAAGGTACGTGGGCCAGGCTGACACCAGCCCAGCTCCCTTCCCCTGGAGCTGACGCAACCTGCCCTACTCCACCCTAACCTCTGACCTCCTGTACAGTCCCACACAGAGGAAAGCCCTGGGCAACTGCACTCTTGTTCCTTTTCCACCCGGGCTGCAAAAATAACCCCCAGCTGCTCCAGGAGCGCCGGAGGGCATGGGGACGAGCCTGACCTCACACTTGGAGTTCTGAGAGGGAAGACAGCCCACTCAGGCAAGCATCAGATGCCTGAAGATCCCTCTTCCTTCTCCAAGTGTGGCAGCTGCGAAGAGAGAGGAGGAGACCCTGAGAATGCTCAGTCCTACGTGCTTGGACTGGTAAGCACACAGGAATGGCAGCAGAGGAGGCTGCCATTCCTGGGCACCCAGGCTCCACTCAAGGGGGAGTGAAGAGGCCGGGGGCACAGGGCTAAAAAAGCCCATGGAAAGCCCCCAGCCCTGGGCAAGTCAGGGTGCCACTGAACAGCTCCGGTCTCGCCCAGTGTCAATACCAGGAAGGGACAGCTGGTGTGACCTGGGCACGATAACAAGAAACCAAGCTGAAACCAAAGCAGCAGGAAGTGGAGCCCAGCTCTGTCAAGTAGACATGGAAGCCACGTGGCCCCTGGGGAGAACAGGGCGGGGCAGGAAGGACTAAGCCATGGTCTACATAAACCAGAAAAGATGTAGGTTTTTAAAGCTGCATGCTAATTCAAGGTAAAGGGAGTTTATTTACAGCGGTTGAGTCAAGCCCCTGCTTCATCATTTCCTTAACGGGACGCAGACATCTTCTCTGAGGGGATGACACACGTGGATGCTCTGGTGCCCCTTTATAACATGACAGACTTCCCCCTTTTCAGTCCTCTAGATTCTCATGCTGAGACAAAGACTTCCGATGCACACAACCCTTTCCATTTCTCAACCTGACGGTCCTCCACTCATTAATCTGTACACTCTTTCTATGAAAGTGACCAGAGTATCTCTGCCTGGTAGGCAGAATAGTAACCTAGAGCAAGCAGACGGAAATGCAAGGGCCACCAGCGAAGGGTTGGCGGAGTTCCCAACCCGGGCTGCCTGTGTCAGCTCGATAAGTCCTCCAAAGCACCGCACTATCACCATCGAGTAAGGACTGGGGCGGTGATGCCGATGATGCAAAATGCCGTTAGCCTTAACTCGCCCGGTTCTTAAATGAATTAATTTGAGTATCTAGAGAGCTGCCTTTCTTCCTTCTCTCTCTTCTTTCCCTTTAGTCAGCTCATAGCTTTTAAGCACCACACCACCTGAAAGCATTCTCTTAGATTCTCTCCAACAAATATATTCAAGGAATCTTTCTTTTTTTTTTTTTTGTGGTACGCAGGCCTCTCACTGCTGTGGCCTCTCCCGTTGCAGAGCACAGGCTCCGGACGCGCAGGCTCAGCGGCCATGGCTCACGGGCCCAGCCGCTCCGCGGCATGTGGGATCCTCCCGGACCGGGGCACTAACCCGCGTCCCCTGCATCGGCAGGCGGACTCTCAACCACTGCACCACCAGGGAAGCCCTCAAGGAATCCTTTAGTCAATGCTATATAGTATCAGATCCTATCTCATCATTGGATTAGTCTCTGCCCACTCCTCACTCCAAACTAAACTCTCTCAGATTTTCTGAAATTAAATCAACAAGTGTTGAGTCCATATTAAAGGTATCATGAGTGTAATGAGATGAATAAGACACAATGGCTGTCTTCAAAGAGCTCATATTCTATATGGGGAGGGTACATATATACACTCACACTCACACGCGCACGCACACGCACACACACACACACACACACACACACACACACACACACACACACAGAGTCATTGTTCAAAGACAACAACTCAGGAGACGCAATAAAGGTTTAGTTTGTTGTTTTCCCGAGTGAATGGACAAAAGCTACTGTATTATTTAGATGAAGGAGAGTCTTTTAGCCTAAGTTGCAGAAGCTAAAGACTTCAGGAACCAAATAGGACTGTGATATCCTAGTGTTACAGGGTGAATTGTATCCCCCTCCAAACATTCCCACACTGAAACCCTAACCCTCAGTACCTCAGAATGGGACCTTACCTGGAGATAGGGTCTTTATAGAGGTAAGAAAGTCAAAATGAGGTCATTCGTGGCAGCCCTAATCCAATAGGACTGGTATTCTTATAAAAAGGGGAAATTTGGAGACAGATATGCAGAAAGAGAAGACAATGTGTAGAGACACAGGGAGAAGACGGTCGTCTACAAGCCAGCAAGAGCCGTCAGTCTGGCATAGATCTTTCTCTCACAGCCCTCAGAAGGAAACAACCCTGCTGACACCTTGATTTTAGACTTCTAGGCTTCAGAGCTGTGAGACAAGTTTCTAGGTGGTTTTTGAAGCCACCTAGTCTGTGGTACTTTCTTATATCAGCCTGAGGAAAAGAATACAGCTTGGCACATGGGTAAGACCTGAGTAAGCACAGGACGATAAGGAAAGCCTTACATGTCAGTGAAACAGCACCAACAAAATAAGCTAGTCAGAATGCCAGACACAGTGTGAGAAAATCAGTTTACCTGAAGCAAAACATTCACGGAGGACAGTGGTAAAACATATCTTGTTAAGTAAGGAGTCTGGGTCAGTGCATACTGGGCCGTGTTCTCCATTAAGGTGTTTGGAATGTATTCTAAAGACAGAGGTAAACTCTGGTGGCATTTCTTCAGGGGCCATGTGATCACAGAGATGGTGGGTGTATTAGGAAGATGGTGAGCAAGACGGATTGGAAAAAGGAGCGTGGTAGAAGATTGTTCACTTATGACTGATTCACAAACATCACTGCAAATTAGAATCACCTGGTGTGATAGGCGGACTAAGGGCTCCCAAGGATCTTCACGGCTTAATCCTGGAAACCTGTGAATGTTCCCTTATATGGCAAAAGAGACTTTACTGTTGTCCTTTAGGATCTTGAGATGGGGAGATGACCCCGGATTATGCAGACGGACCCTAAATGTAATCACAAGTATCCTTGTTGGGAGGGAAGCAGAGGAAAACTTGACTTACAGCAGAGAAGAAGGCCATGTGATAACAGAAAGAAGGAGAGATGGAAACAGGGAGAGAAAAGGTCACGTGATGAGCCGACGCCCTCAGCAGATTGGATCACGCCCACCTGCATTGGTGAGGGTCCCCTTCTTTACTCAGTCTATGGATTCCAATGCTAATTTCTTCCAGAAACATCCTCACAGACACCCCTAGAAATAATGTTTTACTAGCTATCTGGGCATCCCTTAGTCAAACTGACACATAAAATTAACCATCATAAAGAAGAAATCTTCAGAGTGGCAGAAGGAGACTCATAAAAGCCCCATGTGTGTGGAGGTGGGGGGCAAGCTTGGAAGGGAGGGGAAGTCAACACAGTCACATGCTGCACAAAGGTAAAGAGGAGGGTGACTAAGAAATGACGGCAGATTGGAGGCCATCTGTGACCTCTGAGAGAGCAGTTTCGAGGGTATAGAAGAGGTGGGGAGGGGAAGCAGAAACCAGATTACAGGAAGAAGTGTGGGGAGAGGACCTGGAAGCAGTAGTAGAGGCCAGCTTGGGGGGCTCCAGCAATGAAAGCAAGTTGAGAAAAGGAGTGATAGCCCAGCAAACTAGACAGAGATAACTTAGCATAACGGGCTTTGGAGTCAGACCGACCCGACCCACCCCCAGCTCCTCCACCACCTCGAATTTGCATTCAACAAATTGTTTAATTTTGCACAGACTCAGTTACCTTGCTTGGAAAATAGCTGTAAATAATACCTACACCAAAGAGTTGTAAGAACCAAACGAAACAGAATAGGTAAATTGCCCATTTTAAGTGTCTGGCTCATAGTAAGGGCCACAGGTTTCAAGGCAGAGATGTAGAAGAGCTTTGGAATCCTACCTTCTGATCAACAGGGTTGCCAGTAAAATATAGGATTCACAGTTAAGCTTTAACTTCAAAGTAGAAATAGTTTTTAATATGTGTGTCCTAAATATTGCACAGCCATACTTATACTAAAAAACTCTCTCTTTTATTATTTTCCTGTTGCTGCCGTTAGCAAATTATCACAAACTTAGAGGGTTAAGCAACCCCAATTTATTATCTTACTGTTGAAAAGTCTGACACGGTTCTCGCTGGGCTAAAATCAAGGAGTCAGCGGGGCTGTGTTCCTGCTGGAAGCTCTAGGGGACAATTTATTCTTTTACCTTTTCCAGTTCCTGAGGCCACCCGCACTCCTTTGCCTCCTGGCCTTCTTCCACCATCTTGAAAGGCAGCGACGTTGCAGCTCTTTGACTCTTCTTCCTTAATCACATCTCCCTCTGATTGCAGTTGGCAAGTGTTCTCCGCTTTTAAGGACTTACTTGATTAGATTGGGCCCAGCTGCATGATTCAGGAGACTCTCCCCATCTCCAAGCCCATTAGCTTAATCACATCTGAAAGTTCTTTTGCCATGTAAGGTAACACGTTCACAGGTTCCAGGGATTAGGAGAGGAACATCTTTTGTGCAGCGTTATTCTACCTACTCCGTTGTCAGTCTAAAATTCTAATGTAACTAGGTGACCTCTTGTTCTTTGCGAAATCTGGTGACTGTGACCCCCACCTATAAAACGTTCTTTGATTAACTGGAAGGAAAAATGCTACTTTCCCCTGCTCCTACACATTTTATTAATTACTTCCTCTTTCCATTCTACGATTCTCCCACATGCATCTCCCTCCATGCTATGTGATGTGAATGTGTTTGTGTTCAAAATTTTATGAAAGAGATCTGCAGCTGTTTAAAGAGAAGAAAACTGTGTAAAGAGAAATTATACTTTATCTTGACTTCCATTTTAAAATCAAATCGTATAGGCTTATGCAATAGGAATTGGTAAGAAAAACAGAAACCATCTTAGGTATTTCAGGCAATGGAAGGAATTTAACACAAGGAACTGGATGCATACAAAACTCCTGGAAGGTCTGGAGGAGGGCAGGTCAAGGAAAGCAACAAGCTTTCAAGTTTGCTGCTAGCTTTACAGAGACAGGAAGCTTCAGGGACTATAGGAAACGGGCTGGTGATGATTTCATCTGCTTCCAGCACTGACTGAGGTGGATGATTCAAAGGGAAATGTCTGGGATCTAATACAAACTCTGATGTCTGTTGAACCCCACACATCTGCCCACTTCTGACAGAAGAGCAATAATGTGGCGTCTACCTCTCCTCCACCTTCCAAATCCCATGCAAGTACCTCTGGTTGTCAGCATCAGACTCAAAACTCTTCAGGCAAGGGATGCCGAGGAAGGTAGTGCCCAGACTTCCAGCTCTAACAATTAGAAGGAATTGCATAACAGGCAAGCTGGCCTATATAGTTAAAGAAAGAAACACCCCCAAAGGATTGAAGGGAGAAAACTTTTGACAAAGGAAAAGGCAAGTCAGATTCCTGGTTACTGTGAAATACCAAAATCCCTATGTGTTTTGTACCCATCTGCAACTTTTTCTTTAAAAACAATACTTTGTAAATTTGCTGTGTCTATCCCATTGTCTTCTGGGCTTACCCCAGCCCTAGGATTTCACTGCCTACAAACCCTTGGCCATCAGAATGTTGTTTTCTTGTCTAAGGTGGCAACATGTGAAAAGAAGAGTCTTAGTAAACGTGTTTGTTTCCAGGGCTAATTCCTGAACCATAAGATATGACTCTTTTAAAAATTATCTGCTGCTGTGGAACAAATTACACTCTAAAACTTAGTGCCTTAAAACAATAATTCCCTTTTTTTCAGAATTATCTGCTGGGCTCTTCTGCCCCCGTGGTGTCACTCACTCGGCTAAGACATTCAGTGGGTGGCTGGCTGGGCTGGAAGATCCAAGAGGGCTTCTCATGCATGTCCGGTGCCTCGGTGCCCCTCAGGTGGCTAACTTAGGCTTCCCCACAGCTCAGTCTCACGTGGTCAGAATCTGGCTGCCCAGAGGGAAGAAGTGGAAGCTGCCAGACCTCTAACAGCCTGGGCGTGCAAGTCGCAGAACGTCACTCCCACCACATCCTATGGGTCAAGGAGAGTCACAAAGTCCTGATTCAAGTAGAGGAGAAACGGGCTCTGCCTCTCAAAGGGTAGAAAGCTGACGCATACAGAGAGGGGAGGAATTAATCAGTGGCATCTTTGCACAAGATGCGAACTTTGATACTAATTCTCTGATTCTATCTTCACTTCACAATTCGGAGCATGCAGTTGTTGACCTTAATTTTTATATTTTGTTTCTTCTCCATCAATGGCCTCAACGTTTTTTGCTTATATAGCCAATGAATAATAAATGTTTGAGCAAGCATTTCATATATGTATCCACAGACAACAGGTTGACTGTCCTGCACCATTTTATACAAGGGACTTGAGCATCCACTGATTTCGGTACCCACGAGCCAGTCCCCTGTGGATGCCGGGGGAGGACTGACTATGTACATGTAACCCCCCTTGAACAACACAGGGGCTAGGGGCGGTGACCCTCAGTATAGTAGAAAATCCATGTATAACTTTATACCAGCCCAGATCATGTAGTACCGTAGTACAGTATTTAGTGAAAGAAATCCTTGTATGAGTGGACCCACGCAGTTTAAACCCGTGTCGTTCAAGGGTCAACTGTAATACACATATACGTGTATATTACATATTATATAGTAGTATATATAGTATACACATATACTACTGCCAATCTATTTGTTAAATATTAGTAAAGTTTAATGTCTTTTTTATTTTTAATAAGCATAACTATGAACAGAAGATCGTATACTATTCTTTTTATATTCCACTCTGAAGATCACTGATCTATCCTTCTGTCTTGGTCTCATCATTGCTTTCTTGTGTTTTCTCATTAACTCCCCACCCTTGCAAGCTCCTTCTACTACCCTCAAGGTGACACTGAGATTTTGCTCCCCCTTTTTATCCTCTTCCTGTTGCCTAGGTATATCAAATAGAGCTCAGCGTTGTTCCACATCTCACAGTAGATAGCTAAGAAATGTGTCATGTACTCGAGCATTGTGAAATCTGAAGGCTTATAGTCGGGTAAAGCAGATTTGCTCTTCTTTTCTAAATGCTGTCAGTTACAAGGTTAGATCCCCAGTGTTTGTGTAAATATCAATATACAGGGGTACTCAGGCACCCTCATCCCTCTGGGGAAAAAATCATTTGAGGACTAAGCATTGATTAGAATTATGTTCTCTCAGAGAGTAGAAGACTGAGAATAATCTCAATTTACAGGAGGCAGGTGGATGCCTTGTCATCTCTGCGTCTCCAGAGTTCTAGCACAGGGGCTAGCAAACAATAGGTGCTTAATAAAGGTTTGTTATACCACAGGCTGGCCCCTTACATGTAACTACCCAAGTACAGGTTGCCTTTTTCAGTTTGCAAGAGGAAATGTACAGTTTGATTTGCAAGTAGTTACCAAGAAACTCAGAGACACACCAATAGGTACATTTTATAATACACAAACTAAACTCCGATCATCACATAAAATGTCAGAGAGAAGGCAAAGCAGAGAAAAACAAGGGGTGGACATTGCAGTTATGAGTGCTCTGTCCTTTTAATTTTGAGTACAAATTAAGTTCCTTCTAATCTTTAGAAAACAACGTGTGTGGGGTGTGGAAACAGAAGGGGAGACTTGAGGCGGTGCGCAAAGGGTGGAAGGATTTTAAGTGATCCGCTGTGATCCGCAGTGCGCATCTTGGCCAGGGTTATCTCCAAACAGGCCTCAGTAGACGAGAAGATGGAGATGGAGGCCAGCTTCCTTTTCAATCAAACATGAAGCTGCTGTGTGCGCAGCCCTGATGTCCAGGCTGCTGAAGGCTCTGATAGCTGAGGCAGAAGCAAGGGAGAGGCTGATAATGGGGCAGGAGCCGGGGAAGGCTGTGCGCTGCCCGGGGCCTCCCTTGGGGTGATCGTAGTGCTTCTGGCCGCCAGATGTAATGCACAGCTCAGGGGCCTGATTCAAGGCCTGGAGGTAGTGCAGGGAGGAGAGCTTTCCCTTTCTCAGCTTGTCTAATTTAACACAGTTTTCTGTCTGACTGCTCTCAGCTTCAAAAGGGAGTCTGGAGGGCTTGCCTACATGACATAGTCCTATGGAACTTTCTCCGTCGGTATTTCCAAATAAGCACTGGAGGCAGCATGTCAGGCAAGTGCTGAGATGCAAGAAATATGTGCAGGGGTGTGTGTGATGGGGGGGTTGGAAGGGAACCTGGGCTCTGACTGGATGCCGTTGGTTCCTTTCATTTCAGGCTGCTATTCCTATTGTTTTCACCAAGACATTTTTCTCCCCCAAATGCAAAAGCTAGAGCTGTATGACCCATCCATCCCTGGCCCTTTATACAAACCAACCCTGGGCTGCACTATGGCCAGGAAGCAACAGTCCAGCTCCCGCAGAAGGTGCTGACAGCTCACCTCAGGGCTCCCTTCCAGCAGGCAGGCAGGGGCTTCTGCCACATGGCACTGGAGAGTTGCCCTTATTGAGACCTGAGGGAAAAAATCAGGATAGCGTTAAGCAAGTTTCAGGCCTGCGCATCAGTCAGTTACAGAGAAGACATTTCTTTTAGGTTTTTCAGAGTCTGTGCTCCCTAAGCTGGGTCGTGCTCCCCAGCCTCTGAGCCCCTCACCCCGTTTCGTGTGTGAAACGAAAAGGTTGGGCCAGAGGGTCTTCAAAGCTCCTTGCCGCTCTGACTTCCTCTGATCCCATGACCTTTAATTGCCAGGACTATGGAGACCAGCGGCCTGGAAAACCCAAAAGAATGGAAAATGCCCAGATAGATGTTTTTTCACCTTGGAGTATCACTCCTTGAATGCGCTTTGTGCCACCTCGTGAAGCCCACATAATGAAGATCTGACTCAGAAGGTTTCCCCGTTTCTCCATCCTGACCCCTGACATCCTGAAAAGGTCTGTTTACCTTTCCAAAGAGACGTAACTCCCTGCTTAAGCCTTAGCTGCTCCCCTACCCCCATCCTGACTAGTCTTTCTGGTTTCTCTTTCTAGTTAGCATTTTCTCTGACTGGGAGAGGGGGTGATGCTTGGTGTAAAAGCCCTCTCTGCAGGAAAGTGCAGCACTTCCTGTCTGCATCCCTCTTTTTTTTTTTTTTTTTAATGACTGCACACATGTATTTAACAGTGCAGTTTTACATGGAATGCTAAGACTACTTTTCTTCATATTTTATAGAAGGCCTTGAAACATATTGACTTCCTATTAATATTCATACCGTAGCACAGCCAATTCTAACTCCTAAATAGATGCACTACAATTTGTTTAGAGTTTAAAGGTTTAATGGCAAAAATGAGGGGAGAGAAAAGAGTAAGCGTATTTTATATAATGGAATGAAAAATACATTCATGAAATAGCAAATAAAATTTAATACGGTCTCAGGCACCCTGAATGAGATGGTGCCTGATTTGTAGGGGTGATTGCTATGTCCGAATAATCTCCATTTGGAACTTCTGTGACCGCAGAGATGAGCTGCAGTTTAAGTTACATCTCAAACAGTGCACGGAGAGAGAAAGAGACACCAACCAGGTTTTGAAACAACAAACATGATACACAAAATACACCACGCCATCTCTCGTTTTGCTCCTCTTACAGCTCTGTATACATAGGCTAGGTATTATTAGCCCCATTTTACAGGTGGGAATACTGACTCTGAGATAATTGAGTTACTCAAACCATCAAGACTGTTAAAAAGGCCACATGAAGACTGGAAACCAAGTCTTCTGATTCTTAATGCCCCTCCACAGCACTGTTGAAAATACGGATCATCTTTCTGGAGGAAATGGCTTGACCTTCCATACTTACCTGTCTCTGGATTGAAAGAGTGGAAAAATGGAAGAAGTCGGGGAGAGGTCAGCTCAGGATTGAAACTCTTCTCAAAGCAATTTGACTGTTGCCTTGCTGTGCTCAAAAGCTGCTTCTGCTTCCAGGATTTGCCCTGAAACCAATAATCACAAAACCTGTAACTCCTTTGGTCACGTGTATATGCTTAAAAGTGTGCAGGCAGAGTCCAGGCCAAAGGTCGCCTTTCTGTTGTCCAAGATGATAAAGCTGCAGCATTCATGAGGTATTATGGCGGGTGGGACAGCCTCTCCAGTAGCATCATCTCAGTGGCCATCTTCCTTGCTTTGACCACATCCTTTAGTAGATAAAGAAGTGTTAAAACTCTTGCTGCCGACCAGTGGGACTTTTTCATGTTTAATGTGAAAGGGAGAGAAACTAAGAAACTTGAGCTAATTGAAATATGAATGTGGAAAATATATTGATGTGCTCATTTTTTCTAATTCAATACTTATGAAAAGGTATAATTTCAGTTCTGATTCTGCACAATTTACTCGTGGTTTCATGGGGCGAAACTCATTTTGAGTTGTTTTAAAGTTCAGTTAAAAGCATTTTGTTGATGTGTTTAATTGGGGGTTCTTGTCAAGGAATTTATTTTTTCACAGTTCTGTTTTGTTGAGGTCCTGAAAAGGTCTATGAATATTCATGAGTATGAAGTAGATCTAAAAAGAAAAAAAAAGCCTCAAGAATACTAAAATTTTTTGAAAAATACTAGATAGGCTTCTGATGGTCATGATTTAAACAAGATGAACTGAAAAGTTTGTCAGTCCACTTTGGATTGAAAAATTGCAGATCCTTCTGTTTCTAAATTTCTGAAATCATCTCCTTTACAATGTTTTTTTATGCCCAAAGCCTACCATTTCATTCTCTGGAGACCTCTGTCCCGATGTGAACTTTGATCTGACATGGCAGAAGCAGTTTCTGGTTCTGTATTTTGGAGGGATTGTTGGGGGAGGTTTTTGGGGAGGTCACATTGAAAAATCTGAGATGTCCAAGGGTATATGAGCAAAAGTTTTCCCTGTAACATGGAGGCACAGAACCTGAACTGCAGAACCAAGAGGGGGGTGTGCAAACAGGAGGCTCTGTTCCGGGGATGTCCCTACCTTTGGCCAAATGGTTCATTTTTCACACAGTTATCTGGTGATATTATTTTGGCAAAAACAGTGTGGAGGTTTTGAGTTCTTGTAGTGTCACTGGTGGGTTTTTTTTTTAAATTATAAATTTATTTATTTATTTTTGGCTGCATTGGGTCTTAGTTGCTGCGCGCGGGCTTTCTCTAGTTGCGGCGAGCGGGGGCTACTCTTCGTTGCGGTGCTCGGTCTTCTCAACGCGGTGGCTTCTCTTGTTGCGGAGCACGGGCTCTAGGTGCACGGGCTTCAACAGCTGTGGCACGTGGGCTCAGTAGTTGTGGCTCACGGGCTCTAGAGCGCAGGCTCAGTAGTTGTGGCACACGGGCTTAGTTGCTCCGTGGCATGTGGGATCTTCCCAGACCAGGGCTCGAACCCGTGTCCCCTGCATTGGCAGGCGGATTTTTAACCACTGTGCCACCAGGGAAGCCCGTCACTGGTGGCTTTAAATGCCTTTTCCAAAACTCAGTGTAGTTCTAACACAACATTTATTAGCCACAAAAGAGTTCAACCAAATGCCTTAGAAAATGAACACTTCCTTTGGGCTCTTTGGCCATCATCGTCACACATACACACACACCCCGCCATGGGAAACTTCCCATTTCTTCTATTCTTCACCCCAATAGAGCTGGTTGTTTGGATATCATCATCGACTGAATTGCTTCATTTTGGTTACAAATCATTTACTGTAATCACTGAAGATGTCTACTCAATAGAGGCCTATTAAACTGTCAGCTTTTATTTAATTTTTTACTTGTCTGTATTGCATTTTTAAACTATTTAAAAATTGAAATACAGTTGACATACAATTTTGTGTTAACTTCAGGTGTACTAAAAGTAGCGGCTTTTAAATCAGGTTTCAAAGGCTTTTCTGTGCCTCAGTTTTCTCATCTGAAAAAATGAGGATGGTTATAGGATCTCACTCAAAGAGGCTGAGAGAATTATACTGAGAAGATTCCAGTGAAGCCCTTGCTAGGTGTTCTATAAGTGTCTGATGCGATCATCCTAACTTCAGACAGGCCTCTTTCATTCTTTGGACTGGGGTCTTACTGGACTGGGAAGGGGTTGAGGAGGCTGCTGAGATGTGCATACCCGACACCTCTGAGAGGAGGTGGGAGAGAACTCAGTGATTCGGTGTACCGTTAGCCGTCCTTCAGGGAACTTTCCAGTCTCCCTCAACTTGTCCTAACTACAGAAGTGTAAGCGTTTCCTTTCAGATCAAGGAATAAAAAGGTGCCCCAGATCTCCACTCCTTCTCTGCCAATCCCAAGCTCCACACTGGCCTGATCTGTGAGGGGAAAACTTAATCCTCCTCTTCCATGTTAATTTGAACAGCTGCATTCAAGCCACAGACAAAAAAAAGGCTTTTCTCTTCACTTTGTAAGGTGGCCACTCTGGAAGGAGGAGAGAGACTCAGGATAAGACTGGCACCTAGGAAGAGGATAAGACTGATTGGTCTTGATTTATGAAAGTGCCTGTACCAGCACCATCTTGCCAGATGAAGTGAGTCAGTCAAAGGCTCTCTCTCCTGTCCCTTGTCATTGGGGGAGAGAAGTGACAGGGGCAGCTCCCAGGCATCCTGAGATGTTGTGTGTGTTCGCAACTTGAAGAGGAATTTCCCACCCCTCCCTTGTTCTCTTTCTGCACGCCTACTGCTGAGGCACCTCTGACACAGCCCACCTGTAACCCCTTCCAAGATACTCCTCCGTGTTGCCCCAGGAGCTGCTCTTTTTCCTTTTTGGTTGAATTTTTTAGGATCTGAAAAGGCTCTAGCCAAAGGTTTGTTTGTTTGGGTCATGTTCACGTTCTCACATTTTTGTCAGATATGGAAAATGAGGAAGTTAACTGCTTGCTCGCTCTCTCTGGAACTCAGCCAGTGCCAGATGAACATGGAATTAGGAGTCCCGAGCTCAGGAGCCATACTTTGTCTCCAAGATCATCCAACCTGTAACGAACATGAGAAGTTTCCTGAGATCCCTGCCAGATGGACATAAAAATCAATATCTCGCATACAAGAGGTGGGTTCTACATCAGATTTTATAGAGTAATCAACGAACTAAACATATTCCCCTACCTTCAAATATCCACTTGGAAAAAAAAGATTTATTCTTACTCTGAGTCACAGAGGTTAATGCTTAAGAGGCAGCCTGCTTGGATGTACACTTCACCACCTGCTGTCTACATGACCTTGAGCTCAGGACTTCACCTCCTTGCCCTGCAGTTTCCTCATCTGTAAAAGGGAGACAGGAATTGTAGGACTGGCAGGGTTCATGGCAGGCGCACTGCCCAGCAATAGTAAAGACTGATGATACAGGCCATCCATCACCCTGGCACAGAGAAGGAGGAGCTTCCAAGTTCCAATTTAGCTCAATATTTAGGTTCGTATAAACAAGCCCAATGCATTCTCCACTCTGCATCTTTGTCCAAGCTTCTCATAACCCTGGTTCTTCTCCCCGGCACATGCTCCCTGTCTTCTGCCTCTTCCCTGTCCCCTCCCAGCTTGAACTCCCCATGCGCTTCTAACCAAAGAGATCTCTCCTGCCCCCTCGCTTGTCTGCAACCCTCATTCTTGCTTATCATTTTACTGCGTCCTCCTGTATACTGAAAGCAAAGCTCCAGAACGATTTCTTCTGAGCCACCCATAAAGGCAGGCACATTGCTGGGCGCACGCTGGAGACACGCGGTTGATGCTCCTTAGAGGATGCGGATATGCCTGGCCTAAGGAGACCTTCCTTAGAAACTTTCCGACCTGCGTGCAAGCCACCTTGTGATCGCCCAGGTGGAACCTTGGGCTGCGCAGCGATTTGCAGATCCTGAGCACAGGACTGTGAAATCCGGGAAGCAAGCGTGTGCTGTGTGCTGAAGCATTCCAATAATAGTTGCGGCTGGGGAGGACGGTGCGGTGACTCACGTCCCGGCGCACGTCCCCAGGCAGCGGCGTGGGTGGGGCCGCGCACCCGGGGCAGAGGGGGATTTACCTGGGGAGGCCGGGACGGCAGCCGCCTGCAGACACTGACTCTGGAGGGAGCCGGGGTCACGAGGGCAACCACTCTGACTCACACGGGAAAGCCAGAGGGCGATGACCAAATTTGAAAGAGCAAGTCGCCTCTGTCAGGGAAGCTCTTAGAGAAACAGGAAGCGTGATCAGCTGCTACCAAGCTCAGAAGAGGAAAGTCAGCTGTCGTTGTACCTCTGTGCTCGCTGAAATTTATCACGATGAGCGTCTGTGGAACGCAGCACTGTGCTTCTGAGAAGTGAGACGCATCACTCCCACTCAGCGTGGGCACCCGTCCCCACCCCCATCCCCGCTCATCCGCAAGGCCTGCCGTGGCAGAAGCCCGGTTCAAGCTCATTCCTACCCTCACGTGGAATTACCATAGCTAACATCTAGTCACAACAGCCTCCGTGTTGGGTTTTATGGGCTGTGATCAGCTGAAGGGTGGCCGGCTGAGAGGGTACCCTGCCCACCAAAATAAGAGCTCAGGCACCAGCCTGAGCCAGCCCATAGGAAAGGGCATCTTTTCTATGTGTCTACCCAAAGTAGGACAGCTTTTTTTTTTTCGAATTAGCACAACATTCTACATGTTGGCGGTGGTCCTGTTTACTGAGCACTTACTGTATGCCTAACTCTGTGTTAAGAATTTGGTGCACATTGTCACATTTAATTCTTACGACAATCCTACGAGGCCAGTTCTCTCAGTATTCTTTTTAGGGATGAGGAGATGGAAGCACAGAGAAGTAGAGCGATCTGCCTCACACCACACCGCTATTTCTGTCAGATTTGGACTTTGAACACAGGACATGCTCCCATCCAATATGATTTTGTTTAGTCCTGGTTGATGATGATGATGATGATTTAAGTCTTGGGTCCTTGGGACGCCTTTTTTGTAGGCTGTGTTCTCACAGGTTTTGCAGTCAGCCTACTGTGCCTTGAGGGCGAACTGGGAAGGCTGAGTGTTGGGGAATTCTAGGAGAGGTTGGCTCCATCCTTCTAGGGCCAGGCTGCCCCAGGGCCTACCTAGGGGTAGGATGAGGCTTAAGTGTCCCTGGCTGAGTAGCAGGTCTGTGTGGGAGGTCCCAGGCAGCACAGGGCAGGGAGCCCCCTTGATGAATGTAGCCTTGCCACTGCCCTGTTCCCTCAGTGCCCTGAATGGGGTGGACCTTGCTGCTATGCAGGGGGTTAATATGGCGCTCTCCATAAGATGACAGCCAGGATAGCCTGCAACTTAAATGGAGCTGTCGCTCTCAAGAGAGAGAACAACCTTTAGTTCAGAAGCTCCCAAGCATCAGTGCCCTTAAAATCATATTCCCAGCCTAAGAATTGGCATGCTAACAAGTTCCCCAGGTCATTCTCTTGTAAGTAGTTCTAAGGACTATTCTTCATGAAATACAGCTTTGGGTGTTTTATACTGTGGGATGTAGGCCCTCTTCCCGGTTAAATAAAATGAGGAAAACTAACACTGAATGTTCCCTTGTCAAATGAAAGCCAACAACCCTTGGTGTCTTGGCTGGCCACCATAAGTTTTCAGGATACTTTTTTTTTTTTTTCCATCCGCAAAAATAGTTTATTTGGGAATAGCAGAGGAATTACAATTTGGGACGTGCAAACTATGATGAACCACAGGCAGGTCCAAGGAGACAATGGGAAGGTCAGCTTTTATTAGGTTTTTGGAGGAAATCAGGAGGGCTGTGGTGGTTCTTGGTGCTGGCAGGTGGTGGGCGACTTGTTGATGGATCAGAGGGAAATCTTTCTTTCTGCTAGGGTCAGTAAGCTGCAGTGAGTGATACAAGTGTGAGAGCTTCCTGACTCCATTTTAAATAGTTTATTTTCACAAGTGTCATACTACTACTACTGCTGGGGGTGGGGGCCGGAGGAAATACTTCAAATGCACCAGCGTGTTGCTGATGTCTTAGTGAGTGAAAGCCCAGTCTGCTTCTGCAGACCATGCATGGGTGTTAGTACTATGTCCCATTCTTAGAGACGTCACATCTTCTGAAGTCACCATGGGCTGGCTGTGATACCTCTCTTCCTTTCCACCGTCAGGGCACATTTCTCTCTTTTGTATCTGCCTATATATTTAAAATAGGATAATTTAATTTTGAAAAGGAGCTGGAAACAGTTCTCTCACAACCACAGGTGAAGGTTCTTAGTTGGGTGGTGGAGGTAGTAGGGGGGATGCAGGGCAACCTGTGATGCCACGAACTGCCCTGAAGAAAATCTTAGGGAAAGAATATGTAAGTATGAGTGGCCTGAGCCATATTTTTTGAGCATGTTTCCCAATGGTTCTGCTAAACAAAAGATTTTCATGTGGAAAAAAACAAAAGATTTGGGAATTGAGGGCCGATAAGGATTTGTGTTTCAGAGGGTAGCTTACACCTCCAAGTTCAGGCATGGAGGGTTCCTCGGGCCAAAGGGTGAGATGCCTCCTCTGATTTCCCACCCAGCCTCCCTCCTGCTTACAGAAGTAGCAGGCTTGACCTGGGTTGTGATATGAAAAGCAACGTGAAGGTGTGTGGCCCAGAAATTTCTCTCTAACCTGTGTGACACTTTATCTTACATGGTTTCCCTTGGTCTCTGGAGGCAGTGGGAACTATAAGACTACCCAGATGAAAGTGCATGAGAGGGAACACCTTCCTGCCTTTGGGTCTGCCATCTTGGTAGGGATTTACACACCCTGGCAGCTGGCTGAGAGAATTAAGGCAGGTAAGGAGGCATCAGATGGCTAATGAATGGGATGGAAGGCTGCTAATGAGATCAGTCAGGGCACCTAAAGAGGGGAGTGGGGTCTTCCGTGTCAAAGACCAGTTCTGCTAACTCCCTTCATCCTTATGATTAGAGTTGGAATTGTCCCCCCACCAAAATAAAAGCCATGAGCACCCTCTCCCCAGCTTGCCCCATTCCCAAGAGTCAATACTCTCGGAGTCTAAACAGCTGACCACGTCATATATTTTGCCTTCTTCCTTTTACAAAAGAATAGGGCATGTGTGCCGTGTGTGTGTGTGTGTGTGTGTGTTGGAAGGTGTGTTGGGCTCTAGAACTACAGATTCATCCTCTTTTTGTGCCCCTCAGGCCTTTTCATGGGGCCACCAATTTGGACAATCTCAGGAACTGCACAGACAGGCAGCTGGATGGGAACCTGTTTCCTGTGGGCAGACAGCTCCTACATGGAGCCAAAGCTGGAGCCAATCACCCTGTGAAAGGAGCAGCCTCCCTGTAAGATGCAAAGGCCAGACCTCAGCTACCTCATACCACCTCACAGTTCCCTGTGTCTGGTTCATCAAGTCCGCAGGCCCTCGATGGGCAGAAATAAAGAGAGGTAGGTTCCTGTTACTTTCCTTAGGAGCAAACCCTCAGAGTCACAAAGCATCAGTGAAGATGGGCAAAGGACAGCCTCTTGGGGCCTCAGTTCCCTCAGATGTAAAACAAATCACAGCAGTTCCCTTTCTGTCTCTGAAGCTGTGTCATTCTCTAACACGTAACCGCTGTTAATCTGGCACACATTCAGACATGTGCATATGTAGAGAGACACCATATAGGTGTTTAACTGATGTGAATTCAATTATATAAGTGCTGTCTCTTTTACATACTTAAAAATAAAAATGCTGTAAAATTACATTTTGCCCACACACAGGTGGGGCAGGGCCTAGCTCACCTCCTGTGGCTGCACACCCACCCTCATGCTCCCCTGCTTGCCCTCGCTGCCAACACCACCTGCTGCGGCCAGTACTAGGAAACATGTAGCAAATTCAGAAAAGTTGTTGGTGATTTACAGAAGTCTGATTCCCCTCCCTCCAGGGAGTGTCTGCTTTATCAAATGCAGAAGGAAAGGGACATTGGTGGAGGCTGGGGCCCTCAGACCATTTCTCGGTCTTTCACCTCTGGCCTCTTCCATGGCTTGTTGAGCAAAATTTCTGGTTGAATCAGATGGTGTTGGTTGAGAAAAAGGAGGGTGATCAGTGAGGAAAAGGGCCCAATGATTTTCAAATGGCGTCATTCCAATCTGATCAAACATACCAAGTAACCTTCCCTTCCAAGTGCAGTGACTTATGAAAACTCCCAGTTCCACCCCTACCTTGCCCTGCACCATATATGCAAGCTACTGCTCTTCTCCATTTGGCAAGACACAGGCAGTTGGCCAGCTTCCCATATAAAGGACACCTTTTCCTCTTTAGCTAGCATTTCCCCTGAAGAACCAGAAAGGCACAGGCATCGGTGCTGCACGCTCCATGACTCCTCCCGCACGTTCCCATGACTGGTATTTGCTTTCTGTCCGGCACCATGTTCACCTGTCAAGCAGAGCCCAAGTGACACTTTCTGACCACCACTGCATTCCAGCTGCCCCCATCTGGAGAGTTCTGGCTTGAGTTTCTCTCTGTTCCTAGGCTATCTTTGACACAGTGACCCATTTTACCACTGTCTGTCCAGAAGTGGCTATTCCTCAAAGAGGAATGAATCACTTTGTATCCATAACAATGCAAGTGATTCCCAAACAGCAGATGCTTTCCACTGGTTCAAAGTTTCCAACAGGCATTGAAGGAAACTCCACAAGGCGGTTCCCCCTGGGGTAACACCTGGTAGGAGGCTGTACAACCTGAAATGTAACTTTACAAAACACCTCAAAGCCACTGGAGGCAAAGATCTGGAACAGAAAGACCATTTCTCTCTAAGTAGTCCAGTATATTTCCTTCCAGCCAAGCAATAAGCCCAGTGTAACAGCAGAATTCCAGCATCTTCCTGAGTTAACACAAAGCCGCTATGTTGACATGGCGCCATTGGAGCCCTTTCACTAGTCGGCCTCATTTTACCATATCTAAGAAGTGAAGTAGGCTTCCCTGGTGGTGCAGTGGTTGAGAGTCCGCCTGCCGATGCAGGGGACACAGGTTCGAGCCCTGGTCTGGGAAGATCCCACAGGCCGCGGAGCAACTAGGCCCGTGAGCCACAACTACTGAGCCTGCACGTCTGAAGCCTGTGCTCCGCAACAAGAGAGGCCGCGATAGTGAGAGGCCCGCGCACCGCGATGAAGAGTGGCCCCCACTCGCCGCAACTAGAGAAAGCCCTCACACAGAAACGAAGACCCAGCACAGCCCAAAATAAATAAATAAATAAATAAAATTAAAAAAATAAAAAAAGAAAGAAATGGGGTAGAGGCTGGTTACCTCCTAAAAGATGGAATTTGCCTTGGTTCTCTATTCCACATGAAAGCAAGCAGTAATTTATAATTGCTTGGAAACCAGTAGCATAGACACTGATGAGTAAGTGCTCAACTGAAGCCAAATTCCCCCTCCTATTCATGAAAGGAACTTGGATGCCCACTCTCAAGTGTCAGTCATCTTGAATCACACTGGTGTTGAATTAAGCTACTGTTTTTTCCAAAGTAGTATCTCCCATTGAGCCAAACGATGCCTTCGGGAACATTATTCCTTTAAAAGAGTACTGTATTTGAATAGAAAAGAACTTAAATGTGAAAAAAATGTAAGTCTATTTGGGTGGTTGGTTATATCACCAGGGTTAAGTGTTTGTACTTCAAGTTACTATTTTGAATCAAGAGTTGTCATATAATTACAGCCTAAAGGAAACCATAGTAATAATTTGAACCAGAAATTGACTTACTGTAATGGATGATTACCAAAGAATAAATAAATCGCACTCAGGAACAGGAAAGAAAGAAAAGTGACATTGTTAAAAGCTGTCAACTTTGCAGAGCAGAATCCCTTCCCCACAGCTCCCCTCCCCCACCCCCTCTCAACTAGGAGCTCAGTGACTTTATGCACTTCCTCACCATTTCTCTCTTTCCAAACTTGCCTAATGGAAATAATCTGAAACTTATTTTCATTATGGTATAAATGATTGATAACTTAAGTGTTACATGTTTTCAGATTATTCATTTATCTTAACATGTTTGATAATGCTTTAGTCTAAAGGCAGGAACTCTAATGGGAATTTGAGCAGCCAGACCATAGGTGAAGGATTTTTGTCAGTGAGGGCGATGGTGTTGGGGGAATGCCTTCCCAACCCAAGAGAGATCTTAATAGCAGAGAAGTTTTGGAGCTATTACTGAGGGTATATCAATGAACATGGGCTAAAACAAAATATTTGACAAGCATATTTTTCAAAAAAAAATAGTTGTGTGCCAGGAATTTAAGTGGCCTAAGCACGTAGGATTTGGGAGTTTGGTACGAATAGCAAGATATGAAGACTGAGAAGATACATACACACACACCACACTTTTAAAGAGTTTACAAAGAATGTATGTTGGTATAACTGAGTCACTTTGCTATGCAGCAAAAATTAACACAACATTGTAAATCAACTATATTTCAATAAATTAAATAAATAAAAGAGTTTATAGTACCTCCTCTTACATTAAAGAGGTAGAAGAGGAATGGAGCAGAGCCCTGAGGTTCTTGGAGGACCTGGAAACTACAGGACCATGAGACCCAAGGCCATTGCTCTCAGGGACCCAGACATCTGGGGAGGAAGGAAACTGGGGAAAGGCTGTAAAACTAGGTAACTAGTAGGTCACTGGTGACCTTTGTTGAGGATAATTCTGGAAGCCATGGTTCTCATGATAAAGACCAAATTTCTCAAGACCCTGGATAATCTGGCTCCTGCCTACCTGTCCTACCTCTCCACTTCCTCCCACCCCCAAACGGCTTCAGCCAAGGATCTTTGAACTTGGCATTTCCCAAGTCTGAAACACTCTTACATTCCTCTAACTGCCCTAGTTAACTCTTACCAACCCTTCAGGTCTCAGCTCAATAGTCATGTCCTCTGAGAAGCCCCTCTGACTCCTCAGACTAGACAAGCTTTCCTGCTCTCAGAACTACCATACTCTCCTTTTAAAACTACATTTCCTAGTTTACAGTTATGTATTTGTGTGACAATTGATTTATGTCTCTCTCCCCTACGGCTCTGTAAACACCATAAAGATGGGACCATATCTCGCTGGTTACCTTTGTGTCCCCAGTGCCAAGAACAGTGTTTGGCACATAATACGTGCTCAATAAATGTTAACTGATTATGTAAAAGAGTCAACTGATTATGTAAAAGAATCAACAATTCTTCTCATCAGTTGCTTTGGACTGAATGTTTATGTCCCACCAAAATTCGTATGTACCTTTTGAAGCCTAATCCCCATTGTGATGATATTTGGAGGTAAGGCCTTTGTGAGATAATTAGGTCATGAAGATGGAACCTTCCTGTATGGGATTAGGGCCCTTATAAGAAGAGATCTCTCGGAACTCCCTGGCGGTCCTTGCTTCCACCACTGGGGGCCCAGGTTCTATCCCTGGTTGGGGAACTAAGATCCCACATACCCATCATGGCCAAAAAGAAAAAGAAAAAAAGAGCTCTCTCTCCACCACGTGAGGACCCAGCAAGAAAGTGTCCATGTGCAAACCAGGAAAAAGGCTCTCACCAGGCACCAAATTGTCAGGCATCTTGCTCTCAGACTTACTATTCTCCAGAGCTGTGAGAAATAAAGTTTAGTTGTTGAAGGCACCGATCTGTGGTATTCTGATTATAAGACATCAAGGCAGCTCGGGAGAATCAACAAGCTAGGAACCTTAAGCAAGGAGCTTATTGTCTTCAAACTTCAGTCTCCTTACCTCTAATATGGCATTAGCAAGAGCACCTATTTCTGAGGATTGTTTTGAGAATGAACTGAAATAATACATGCAAATAACTTAGTACATATGTAGCACAGACAACACACTCAATACAGTTTTCTTATTATTACTATTACAGCTTTCTCATCAATAAACTGATGGTTTTAGAGGTTCCTTCTGCTTTAAACATGCTATGACTCCTATTTAATCCTAAAAGAAAAGTTCTTTGTTTTCTGGATTTGTCAACCTGGCAATTGTAACAATCAATGTATTAACTTTTTTTTTCCAGTAAAATAATGCTACAAGAACTAGCAATGATTCGTCACCCTGTAATAATATGCACGAATTTAGGGCAGGGCCATAATTATTTTATGAACTTACATTTAATGTACAGAAGTCTTCCTTTGTCTCACAAGATTCCAGGAAGTAGAAAGAGGGGGTGATTTGGAATGATAAAGCTCCCTTTTGATCTACAGTTCTGAAGAGAGGCATGTTTTTTCTTTTGTTGGTCTAACAACAGTGTAGATATATATGCCCTTACTTAAGAGAGAAGAAAAACAGAAAACCAAAAGTTAAGACATTCATATTACACAAGCCAAAATATTAAACAGAAGCCTGCGTGCCACTCTGTGATTTTCTAACTCTATTGAGTATCTTTCTGGATTTAAACCCTCACGAAAGAAGTAATGTTCATTACCTAATAATGATAAAATATTACTTCCAGTGAAAAACATGATCTTCTTTGCTCTTATAAGGTGTAATGGAGAGTTTTATGCCCACTTTATGCACGGGCAAGTTGAGGATCCATGAAGGAAGATTATTACCTACAAAATCACATAGCTAACCAGGCACGAAACCAATGCCAAGTGAGCCCAAAGGTTTAGGCCTCGTGATCAGACAACCCACTTCCCTTTGCTTACCTGTCAAATCCCGTAAGTGTGAGCTATACTTCATGTTTGTTTCTCATAAATACATCCTTATTGATAATGTCAATAAAGTAAATTTCATCACTCACTTGGAATGGCTCCGTCTTCATCCTGGCAGTGTTTTGCCTTCCAGGAGAGCAGAACAATGCACCATAGTTTCCAAGTGCCTTTCATTTGTCACTGGGACCTTTGCTATTTGGATCACACTTCCTCCTTGCCAGACCTTAGCAAATATAAAATCTTGGTCCAGATAATTATCTCTGTAATGGAGGTAATTGCAATGGTAAGCGTCTTTACCCCAAATTCCCATGTTTTTTCAGTGCTTTATTTTAGGCTGACCCATACTATCGAAAAGTGTTCCAGCGACGGCTAAAGCTAGAGAGGGACAAGGTATTAACCAAAAACTTATTAAAACCAACAACCAATGTTTGTATAAAGCTTTAAAGTTTACCAAGTTTCAATCCAGGGAGGTAACCAGGGCAGGTCTCATTATTCCCATTTTATAGATGAGGAAATGAGGTTCATTCAGATCTTTTTATTTCAAATTCCACGCTAGAGCTACAATACCACAATATCACAATACTGCAATTCCTGGGCGCTTCGCTATTATTGTTATTATTACTCTTACCATTCAAAACCAGAGGGCATTTGCTTGAACTTCCCCCCACATGAGCAGTCAGAGAAATCAGAATTGGGATCATCAAGCAAATTTTACTTAAAATAACTTACTTATTATTTTCCAGACATGCTTTGGACAAGTTATTTTAAACACAATTGCACATCAGTAAAAGTCCACAGGAACAATGGTCCCTCCACAGGCTTCTAATGGAGAAAGTGAATTCAGAACAGACCTTGTTACGGTGTCAAAATGAAACAATGCCTGGGCAAGTTCCATTACCATTCCACAAACAAAACTAAGGAAACGGGAGAAGAAAGGAGAAAAGTAAAGTGTATTTATGTCCTGCAGGGCTCTAGCTCTGGCAGGAAATTCTGAGTGAGAGCTCTTATAGGTGCCCTACCACTTGACCCTGGGATTGTGGGACCTTTGCACGGCCATCTCCAATCAGGTGTGTGGTTGGCTCCTTCCACAGGCTTCAGAGGCTGTAGGGGCCTGAGTCTCACTCAGCTTTTCCATATCTCCCCAAACCTGGCCACTGCATATGTAGGGGAGCTTCCTTTTCTTGCTCCTACAAGCTTTGCAGACTTCCAGTTTACAGCAGGAAGAACTGCTTCTCTCCCCTCACCCTTCACATCACTTCTACATACATCATTCACTGATCACTGTCTTAGTAAGTCTTTAAATAAGTAGTAAGTCTTTAAATAAGTGCTTATTACCTATTGACTGGGAACAGACAACTTGAAGAGACATGCTATGTGCCAGACACACAACAATAGTCTCAAACTTGATTACATAAGAATCCCTTGGAATGCCCATATGAAATGCAGATTTCTGGATCCTACCTCTGGAGATGTTTATACGGTAGGTTTGGGATGCAGCCCAAGATCTGGATTGCAGTCAAATACTCCAGATGATTTTGATGTAGGGGATCCAGGGTCACTTCGAGAAATACCATAGTAAGTGCTAAATAACTGAATAAAAGAATGAGTGAATGAATGATAATATCATGAATGAGAATCGCTGGTTGAACTGTGTTTCCCTCATTTGCCTTGCCATGAGGATCATTGGTACACAGTAAAAATAATGATTACTAAGCCTGCCCCAGACACAGTAATCATAAACCCCAGGGAAAGAATCTGGGAATCTATATTCTTAAATAAGTGCCCCAAATGAGTCTTAGGAAGATGCACCTTTGAGGAATACTACCATATAGGCTGTGGTCTCTGTAGTTCCCACAACACTCATTTCCTGTTCTTTGAAGCAGTAACTTGGAGTGACCACATTCAAGCAAGTACCTGAAGTTCTTACTATCTTGGTAAAACTGCTCCTTCACTTGCCATTTTAGAAAAAAGCAGACCCTTCAGCCATACCCCATATGATCCTTCCAGTAAACAGTCTACAGCTATGGATCTAAATGGGTTTCAATATAATCTGGCGAGATTTCAAAATATTTAATAATCAGTACTGTCTGGGCACCAACTAATCCAAGTGGACAAACAGTATATATAGTAATATAAGCAACCAACGTTTACTGTCTAGATAGTCGTCCCTAGTGTAAGACTTTAAATGATAGTTTTTTTTTTAATTGAAATGTAGTTGATTTACAATGTTGTGCTAGGTTCAGGTGTAGAGCAAAGTGATTCAGTTATATATATTTCAGATTCTTTTCCCTTATAGGTTATTACAAAATATTGAGTATAGTTCCCTGTGCTCTACACTAGGTTCTTGTTGGTTATCTATTTTGTATATGGTAGTGTGTATATGTTACGCCCAAATTCCTAATTTATCCCTCCCCCCTTAAATGATAGTTTTTTAATCGTGTAAGCTTAATAAAGCTTGGGGAGACTGATGTATTTTCAAGAATCCCTTCTAATTTATCTCTTGCACCCCTGTATAGAAGGCCTGAGTTTGGTAAATATATTGACGGTAATGCCTGGTAATTTTGCCCAGGTTTGTTTAATACATCTTTCCCTGTTTAATTTGCTGCACGCTCCATGCCCTGACATCTTATTCTTTACCAGACCAGAAGTTTTTTAATGTGCAAGCCTATTGTGCCTAGGGAAAAATGTTGAACTTTTGCCTTTGTAATAAGATATGCTCCAATGACCAACTTTAGCAATTTAATATAGTTGAATAATAACTGAATGGGACACTTTGTCACTCAGTCATTATTCAAGCTCCTACTGGGGGTGGAGAGAGGAGTTGCTGAAGGCCAGATTATTCCCAAGGGAGCCCAGCCACACAAATCAACACTGAGAGAATCTTTTTAAAAACAATGTTACAAAAAATCAAAAATTCCAGGAAATACAAGTCAAACTATAGATTTGCAAAATGCTTATGAGAGCTCAAGTTCAATTTTACAAAATGGCATAGTGTTTAGTATTCATTTAAGATATTTTTGTACATGGAAAGTATGTTGGAAGGATAAAGCAATCACCTGGATAATTCAATCTAAGAAGTGCTTTGTAGGTGGACATGATCCAGATAGATGAGGTCATTTCCATATGGTCCAGAGGTATGTGAAAATTCCCCTTCACCCTACATTGCATGTTACCTCTGATTCTGAAGATATTCCAGTATTCATTACAAGCTTCAAGCACCTGTATCTTGCTCTGATGTGTACAAAGACATTTCTGCTGAAAATTTCAAGGTCTCTTATTTTCATGCAAAACTTGAAGAAGCCAAAGTTTTTGTTTATTCATTTTAGTCTGAGTTGTTCTGTTTTGTTTTGCTTTTTGAGATGTACTGTAAAGCCAATTTTCCTTTTTTCTGTATCTAGGACCAGGGCTTCATTTGCCAGTGAAGAAGATACCACATGCAGACTTCTAATTTATGTACTTAGCGTATATAATGTGTTCTAGAGTCTCAAGGAAGTTAATCAAGGGAAAACCCAGATAGCCTGGCAGCCTTAGGGAACTAGGGTGTGGCCATTCGGGAAGGCTGCCTCTTCCTCTGGAAAGACACCTGGTTGGGATTAGGCTGGGCCAAGGCTGTCCGGTCAGTGACAGCTGCCTCAGTGTCAGGATAGGAGGCTTTCCGAGAAGACATGGCTCTCTTCCAGAACATCTGAGCCCTGATTCCTGCAATGCCACAGTCCTCATTTTTACTCCATGTGTGGATATCACTACCAAAGAGGTCACAGAAGCTCCCTGACCTCATATCTCTACCACAAGAAAGGCCCTCTCCTGTTGCCTAGACCAGGGACCTTTTCCTTTCCAGGCATTCTCAGAAGACTCAGGAGAGTTGCAGAAGTTCTGGAAAGAGTTCTGGAAGGTATAGGAAGCCCTGAGAGACATGTGCCCCATCAACAGAGGGTCGGGGATCTCATGGAAGTGGTTCCTCGTCATTCATGTCCTCTCATACCCCTACCCTACTTTATGCCAATCCCTCGGGTTTTCATAAACCAGGTTGAGGGACCAGCCACAGGTCAAGAAAAAACCCCAGATCTGGGACTGATAAGTTAATTAAGGGACCTCAAAGGATTTTTACAATTGTTGATAACCTCTGACAGTCATACCTACTTATTGTTAACAAAAAATGTTTATCCTTTCTGAGATGTCGTGGATAGAAAGGCTTATAGGCAGGGTAAGTGTTCAGTGCAGTAGATGTATTTTCTTGATAGTAGATCTAGCCCAGTGATTACTCCCTAAAAGTCATCATAGACAGCACTCTCACACGGATACAGATAGAAGTTGAAAAACACATTTCCTAAGGTACTGATTTTCTCATATCAAGACTCTGGTTAGATGCCCCATGGTAGGAACCTTTCTCCACGTTTTGTGAATGGACAGAGAAAATCCTAGTCTTTGCCTCGGATTTCAGCTTAGGAGACAGCACTGCTTATCTGGAAAGATTCAGTGGCCCTGGCCCAAAGAATATTCAGCTTTTGCTCCAATGGAACCAGGATCCTCTTTTCAATGTCCACCACAAACTGGGTGTCAGAGAAAACAGATTGATTGCCCCATAGCGGAGCTGCCAAGAGGAACTCTAAGCCAGACTTTGGTAAATGGAAGTTCCCATTGGCACCACAAGCCCCTGGGGAAGCATCTGGACTGATCTTGGTTATTGCCTTCATGGCCTTACCTGACTCCTCAAATTCCCTCTTTTGAGCCTAATCTGAGCACCACACCTCTAAAATCCACACCAGCCTAACACTCTCATTCTGACCTCCATTCTTGCCATTTCAGTGACCACACTCAGCCTCTGTTCCTGATTCTATCCACCCAAACAAGCCTTCGTCTAACCTGCCTTAGCTGATTATTCAGGCCCAGGCCCATCAGGAAGGCAAACCTCATCCTAGGCCCTCGTTCTGGCTTAGTGCCTCTGATGTCGGTTGCACAACTGGGCACCACAAGGAGCACATGACTGCCATCCACAAAGACAAAGATGGAAACTATGAGCCATCCACTTGGCAACCATGCTGGCACCCTCCTCCATTCATGCTGCCAAGCCCTGACCAGAAAGATCTTGGACTGCTTACTGCCCAATGCACTCAGTCCAGACTCAGCGTGGCTCAGGTCGTGGCTGGTAGAACCAGCTATAATGACACTTACACTCGCAAGAAAAGGACAGAGGAGGGGACCCAGACTCCATATCAGCTTATGCCCGCCAGATTCAAGCTAAAGAGAAATCTAGAAATCTTCATGAAACTAAACAGGAAAGATTTTATTATTATTGTTATTATTGTTATTTAGAAAACGACCCAAAATAAACATGTTCTACCTTTAAAAATTTTTAATTTGATTTCCACAGGAAAAACTGAATGCGTTTTCTGTCCACAGAAAGCATGTATGGTCTTTTTCCAGGAATAAGGGAAGCAGGGAAATAGGTGAAGAAAAGTAAGTCAGTGATTAGGGTATAAGCTATAATGTAGGGAAGAGCTATGTCACTGTTGCCTACAGAGTACTAATCCTATGTCCCAAGTGATTTCGAAAGCACTTTAAAGAAACCAGGAAGAAAATTAAGTACCTGCCTATACATTTATCTCATTTTATCCCCTCCCCAGTTCTTTCAAGTGAAGATTTATTTCCCCCACCTTGCAAATAAGGAAACTGAGGCAGCTCAAAGAAGCTAAAGGACTGTTCAAGGTTACAAAGCTAAAAAATGGTTGAGATGGGAGTTGAACCCAGTTCGTCATTAATTTAGACAACTATCTTCCCCCTGAAGCATATGCCAAAAGAAGTGTACCAACATTCCAAGACAATGTCATCAGGGAGAGCACAGTCAAATTACTATTGAAGGAGTCCTTCCAGTCCGTTTCCCAAAACTAGTGTTGGAAGTGTTGGAAGGTGAGTTTGGTAATTGGTTCACTTTTAATAGATGATTTATTTTAAGCTGCCTGGCTTGATGATGCAACAAGCAGGGGAATGAGCTTGGTTTGAAGATAGATTTCTGATCTTCTGGGAAGTGCTTCTACTTCAATAAGCTTTGACTCACCAAGGAAATTCCTAAGGACGTTT